>NW_020622713.1:7749714-8082957 GCF_003573695.1 Papaver somniferum
TTGAAGAGGAAGAATTTTCCTTAAAGAAGATATGGGCTTGGCATACCCAAGGCCCAAAACCCTCACCCAAATCCATTTCCTATATCCATACCCGTTTCCCTTTCTAGCCGTCAGATTGGATCATCTCAGCATCCTATGGTCGCAGCATCGCCAGTACATCAAAGTCTGAAGCTCCTGTCTAACACTACAGCACCTAACTCCATCTTGAGCCGTCAGTTTCGTTGTATTAGGCATCCGACGGTCGATACCATCCTCTTCACTTGTAGCCGTTAGATCAATCTATCATTTCCGCATCCCACGGCTCAGCTTTGTGAATCATCGAGACTTGATGCATCCGCTCAACACCCAAACACCTAACACCTATACCCTTCAGCCAAACACACCTTACCCAAATTCTCATCTTCCTCCTTCGAGCAGTCGAGCTCTGCTCCTGCCAACTCCACCCTCTCCGTCGCCTCAACCACCACCACTCCCCTCCACGAGCCGTCAAATCCCCAAACACTAGAACCCATCACTACCGCCTAATCCCCCATCATTCTAGCCTACTATTCTATCACTTTCTCCTCTTCACAGTTCCTGAAACCCTAGGAGAGAAAATGATGGAATAGCTCGAGCTAGGGAAATTGTACCAGAAGAGTGAGCAGAAGAGGAAGAGGAAGCGTGGGTCAAGCTAATTGAGTGGATATCAGAAGTAGTTGGTAAGAATTTTTGATTTAATTTGTAAACCCTAATTTTAGAAATTAGGTATTTTGGGGGAATTGAAATTGGGTATAAATAGAAGGCTTGGGTGTTGTAGAAGGTATGCCTGGATTAACCAGAGCATCAGTAGAATAGTTTAAGTTTTTTTCAGTTTTGTTATTTCCATGAACTTTAGCTTTGAGGGTTATCAATCTTTTCAATTCCATGATTCTCAATTCAAATGCATTGTTAATTTTAGTTGTTCTGAACTCCAACATGTATTTAATTTGAGTGTGTGATTGTTACAATTTATATCAAGCTCCTGTTCATGTTTATATTATGTTTTGTTCTTATGATTTGTTCTTAGGATAGTTTCATTAGCCCTAGCATTGTTATGTATCTTTTTTCTGAATGTTGAGTGAGTTTTCATTGCAACTTCATGCTGAATTCACATGCCTTTGACTAGTTGTACCTTAAAAAGACAACTAGTACTTTGGAAAGAACTATAGTTGTGTTTAACATTTCAATAAGAGAATACATAGCATGAACTAGGGTGAAATCAAACCCCATATTTCACTGATCTTCTTAATCCACAACTTCTTTCATCTTCATTTAGTTTGCTGTTTCATGTCCTGTTAGTGTCTTGTTTAATTCTGTTAGTTAAATTCACTATTAGTTTTCATATCCTTGTTTAGTTAGTTCACAGCTTAGAAAACAGTTTAGGAAACTTCAACTTACACACCCTAGTCCCTGTGGATTCGACCCGTATTTGCACAAGCTACAACCGACACCGTGCACTTGCGGTTATAACATGTAGGCTTCCTCTTGCTCTTATTTTATGTCCCCTTTCAAAGCCTACCAAGTTTCTGGCGCCGTTGCCGGGGACTTGGTTGTGTTGTGTTGAATTTTTCTTGGCTGTTTTTGCATGTTAGTTCATTTGCATCATTGCATACTCTTTTGCATATTGTTTCATTCTAGCATACTCATCATGCATTGCATTCTTGCATTTTAGTGTAACTTGCTGTTTTAGTAGGTGCTGTGTAGTGCAGCTGAACTTCTTAGCTTCTAGCAAGAAACTAATCTTCTCATTGAGCTGTCCAGGTACCTTGCTGTGCTGCTGTTCAAAGGCTGCTGTGCTGTGCAACTTGCCTTGAGCTGAGCCTGTGTTGCTGGTCCCCTGCTGCTGCTGCTGTCTTTCCTTCCCTTGCTGTCCTGTTGCAGCTGCTGTGAGCCAGGCCAAGCTTGTTGCTGCTGAGAACCAATCCCAACTGGGCTGTGCAACTGAAATTTCTGAGCAGCTGGGCTGTGGTAAGAGTGTACATGAGGTGTTGCTGATCAAGCTTGTGGTGTTGCTGCCTCTTTCTGCTGTTGTGCTGCTGTGAAGCCCAAATGGTGCTGCTGCTGTTACCTGTGGTGCTGCAGCAGAGCTGCTGTTGCTGAAGCTGTTGCCCCTGCTGTTGTTGCTGTGGCCATTGCTACAGCCAGCCTCTGGTGCTGCTGTTGTTTTCCTTCTGCTATTGTTGAGTTGCTGGTCTGAGCTTGTTGCTGAGAGCCAAAGCCCAACTGGGCCTCTCCAACCAAAGCTTAGGATGATCCAAAGCCCAACTGGGCTTTTGCAACCAAACTGAACAGCTGGGCTGTGCTTCAAAGGTAAGCCTAAACCCATTAAGAGAACCCAACCTGTGGGCTTCCATTTTTAATTTGTGGGCTTGTAATAATTTTTTCCATTTTTTTGTTGGGCTTGTAATTTAAGTTAATTTTTGGGTTTGTATTTGAGCTTAACTGTGGGATTGTCCCTATCAAAATTTTGGGTTTCAAAAAAAAAAACCCAACAAACAACCTAAACAAGGTTAACTGAACCTACCAACTCAGCTGGGCTTCATTAGTTTCTCGGCTTGCTGAAGTCGTTAGTGGGTCGTGTACCCAAACTCTAGGCCGAAAGTTGGGCTCTGTTTCACAACAGTTCCCAAAACCCATTGCCTCACCAAAGCACAACCAAAACAGTGGGCTTATCCCAATAAGAACCAAATTTTTAATCCCATAAAAACCAAAGTTTTCAAAACCCATAAAAACCAAATGTTTCCCATCAAAAACCAAATGTTTTTCATTCCCATCAAAACCAAAATTTTCCCATAAAAAACCAAATTTTTGAAAACCCATTAAAACCAAATAGTGGGCTTTGTGTCTTTTCAATATGGGCCAACCTCGTGCTCTCCATGAATACATGTATCCCACAATAAAAATTCCATTATCATGTATTGTCTTACCTCAAACCAATCACCCTTTTAAAATAAATGCAAGCATGATACAAACACTTCCTATATTTCGAGGGTTCGATTCTGAGAATCCCTATACTCATGTAAGAGAGTTTGAACAAATTTGTCGGACTATGCAACCTGATCATATGTCCGAAGACTCTCTGAAATTGCGTTTGTTTACATTTTCTCTAAAGGAAAGGGCCAAAACATGGTTTTACGGTTTGAGACCACAATCAATCAACACTTGGGACCAACTCACAGATCTATTTTTCAAAAAATTCTTTCCACATCATAGGACCATCGCTATTCGTCAAAGTATCAATTGTTTTGTCCAATTGGATGAGGAAACTGTTTTTCACTATTTTGAACGTTTTAATGATTTGTTGAGCGAATGTACGCACCATGGATTTGAAAAGTGGAGACTTGTCGTCATCCTCTATGAGGGACTAGACTTTAAATCTCGAACCATGGTTGAGTCTATGTGTAATGGTAAATTTATTGATAAATCTGTGGATGATGCATGGAAATTTTTAGCTGAAATTGCAGAGAAAACCCATCAATGGGAATCTGTTAGGGAAACAGGGACAACGCCACATGGTATGAGTCACCCCCATGAGTTAGAGTCTTATTCTTTTGATAGATCCGACCTTAGGATTGAAAATTATTCTAGATTGCAAAATCCCTATCATGATGATGATGATGATTATGATGTTATGTTAGAAGAACATGTCTATACTGAAAATGTTATGTAACCTTTGGGTTCAAATACATTAGGCTTCTCTGCCTCGACCTTCATGAATGATGTTTCTTCTAGTATTCCATATACATGTGATGTTGATACTGATTTTGAGCATGTGCATCTGTCCTATGAAGATGACTTAGGTAATATAGAATCTTGTGTTGACACTAATATGCATGAAAATATAATTGTTGTGTCTGATTCTCTACCTGGGTCACGTTGTGATGTTTCCACTGATTTGCCGATGCATGAGAATAATTCTTCTGATGATGTTGATGATTCTGATTTGTGTGAGCATGGTGAGCATGTTGTGACACTTGTAGAAGACTTAGAAGATGTTGATTTGATTAATAATGATGTGCCTATCTTCCTACATAAGTCACAATCTGATGGCCTTCCACCCAACCTAGATTTGGTTTGTAACAAAACTTTTAGACCAACTTTTCTGAAAATTCCCAACCTAGGATTGGAACTGTGTGCCTCCCAAGTCCTTTTGGACTATTTTGCATCCAAATACAATACCTTTAAGGAGCCACAGTTGGAATATGCATGTTTGCCCGTCCCTAGCAAAGTCCATTTTGAGTTAGACCTTGTGCATGATGAACCCCCAAAACTGCGAGATTTTGTATCCAAAATTTTATCTGTTGAAAAATCCAGGTTTGGGGGTAGCTCATTTTGTTTCACAGCTTCACTTGCATGCCTATCATATTATTATTGTGTGAAGCTGTTGAAATGTCTACACTTCGTTTTTTGGGTTGATCCTCAACTCTTTAGATTGTTAGTGTATGGTGAATTTTCTTGTATATAATCCAGTAGATAATATTCTAGATAAATCTTTTGTTTCTTTTGTATATATTGTGCTAATCCAATGTGACTCTTAACTGAAATATGTTGGATTTTTGCCTTGAATAACGGAGTTCTAATCTTGTTTTCGCCGACATCCGGGTATTCTCTTTCCTTTTTCCCTGCTCAGCATGATCCTCTTTGTATGTTGTATTACAATTTTGTTCATCTTTCGAAACATTGAGGACAATGTTTAGTTTAGGTTTGGGGGTAAAGAGTAGATACCACGATAGCATGCAATAATTGAATACAGAACTCTTTCTTTTTGAAAAAATCAAAATAAAAAATTAAAAAATAGAAAAAAAACATAAAAATGGAGCTCATTTACCTTGAAATGTTGACTCTTGTGCAAATATGTAATTATTAGGAGTCTTAGTCTAGATATTTAGGCACCCTGATTCTAGCACAATTCACATAGTGATAAGAAACTTGCACGCGCACGATCTACCAATACATGTATAGCCTCGATCTTCAAGATGTTTGATAGGAAGTTAGATTTCCAATCACTTTAGAATACTGAATGAGACTTGACTAGCTTGTTCTTTGGTTGGATGGGATAGAAGTTGGAGGATACGTTAAGAAAAGCAACCATAGAATTTGACCGGATGCATTCGATAAGGGCCACCTCTTGTTAAGAGTCATGTAATTATGTTTTTATTTTTGTTCATGTATCAAAAGTGTCACTATGTTGTAAAGATCAAAGTTATTTCTTGAAAAAAAAAATATCAAGTATTTATTCCATGTTTTGTCATGTTAAAGACAATAGTTCTCTCTTGTTCCAAAAATAAAAGAGAGTAATCAATGTAAATAAGAGTCATGTAAAGAGTCATCTTTTTGTTGTAAATAGTCTTGTAATAAGCAAGGAGGGTGCAGCCATCGATGTATAACGCGGGTAAACTGAAATATCACCAACTCATTGGGTGAACATTCACAATTCTCGTAAAGCCGGACAACTAGCTTGGCTTAGAATTCGGTTCTTATCCTAAAAACTATCTCTTGGTGGTTAGTAGTCATAACTTCAGGTCATTCTAGAAACATGTGTAGATACACTTTACACTCTTATCACATGTCTTTATTTGTTATCAGTGCTAGGATTGTGCCTTAGATAGCTAGATTGACATCTCCATTTTGCTGTGAGCTTAAACTGTCTTGCACATGTCACATTTCATGGAATATGAGCTTATATTTTGTCCTAGAACTTTGTAGGTACGTTCTAAGCAAACCTTCACGAGACTTCACTCGTCCACTAGGGACACTTAGTGGTTTAAAAGGCTTAGTGCATATGCTAAATGCATTCGAGTTTCAATCGACAGTGGTATAGGTAGGATTTCCTTAGTTTTGTTTTACTTGAGGACAAGTAAAATTCAGGTTTGGGGGTATTTGATGAGTGCTAAAAAGTGCATATTTCTATATCTTTTTGTTGGCATTTAACTCATCTTTTGTGCATTAATTCTACATTTTATCCCATATTCTGTATTTTCTTTGTTTTCAAGAATAAATATTTTTATTAACTAATTTTGCATTTTTAGGTAATAAATAAAGTTTGGATGAATAGCAGAGCAAAAGAGCAGAAAAGTGGTGGAAGCCAAGAGGAATCACACAAGGAAGCCGCGAAGAATGTTAGGAAGAGGAAGCGTGGGTCAAGCTAATTGAGTGGATATCAGAAGTAGTTGGTAAGAATTTTTGATTTAATTTGTAAACCCTAATTTTAGAAATTAGGTATTTTGGGGGAATTGAAATTGGGTATAAATAGAAGGCTTGGGTGTTGTAGAAGGTATGCCTGGATTAACCAGAGCATCAGTAGAATAGTTTAAGTTTTTTTTTCAGTTTTGTTATTTCCATGAACTGTAGCTTTGAGGGTTATCAATCTTTTCAATTCCATGATTCTCAATTCAAATGCATTGTTAATTTTAGCTGTTCTGAACTCCAACATGTATTTAATTTGAGTGTGTGATTGTTACAATTTATATCAAGCTCCTGTTCATGTTTATGTTATGTTTTGTTCTTATGATTTGTTCTTAGGATAGTTTCATTAGCCCTAGCATTGTTATGTATCTTTTTTCTGAATGTTGAGTGAGTTTTCATTGCAACTTGATGCTGAATTCACATGCCTTTGACTAGTTGTACCTTAAAAAGACAACTAGTACTTTGGAAAGAACTATAGTTGTGTTTAACATTTCAATAATAGAATGCATAGCATGAACTAGGGTGAAATCAAACCCCATATTTCACTGATCTTCTTAATCCACAACTTCTTTCATCTTCATTTAGTTTGCTGTTTCATGTCCTGTTAGTGTCTTGTTTAATTCTGTTAGTTCAATTCACTGTTAGTTTTCATATCCTTGTTTAGTTAGTTCACAGCTTAGAAAACAGTTTAGGAAACTTCAACTTACACACCCTAGTCCCTGTGGATTCGACCCGTATTTGCACAAGCTACAACCGACACCGTGCACTTGCGGTTATAACATGTAGGCTTCCTCTTGCTCTTATTTTTTGTCCCCTTTCAAAGCCTACCAAGTTTTTGCAAGACAGTTTAAGCTCATGCTATCGTGGCTGAAGGGTATATGTGTTAGGTGTTTGGGTGTTGAGCGGATGCATCAAGTCTCGATGATTCGCAAAGCTGAGCCATGGGATGCGGAAATGATAGATTGATCTAACGGCTACAAGTGAAGAGGATGGTATCGACCGTCGGATGCCTGATACAACGAAATGAACGGCGCAGATTGGAGTTAGGTGCTGTAGTGTGAAGCAGGATCTTCAGATTTTGATGCACGACGATGAGGCGACCGTAGGATGCTGAGATGATCCAATCTGACGGCTGAAGATGAAGGCGGGTATGGATATTGGAAATGGGTTTGGGTGAGGGGTTTGGGCCTTGGGTATGCCAAGCCCATATCTTCTTTAAGAACAATTCTTCCTCTTCAAGCCCAATTCTAGCCTTTTGGTCTTGCGCACAACATTCTTCGCGGCTTCCTTGTGTGATTCCTCTTGGCTTCCACCACTTTTCTCTCTTTTTTGCTCCGCTATTCATCTAAACTTTATTTAGAATCTAAAAATTCAAAATTAATTAATAAAAATATTTATTCTTGAAAACAATGAAAATACAGAATATGGGATAAAATGTAGAATTAATGCACAAAAGATGAGTTAAATGCCAAGAAAAATATATAGAAATATGCATTTTTTAGCACTCATCACATTTCTCTGATGGCTCTGATTTGCTCCAGATTCGCCTCGATTCCTCTGTGCGTCATCAAGTATCCAAGGAACTTTCCCGAGGATAGCCTGAACGAATATTTTTCCAAATATCTTCTACAGATCAAGAAAATGCGACTCCTTTTGCCCAGATTTCACTACCATATCGTCGATATATACTTTCATCGTCTTCCCAATCAGATCCTTGAACATATGGTCTACCAGATGCTGGTAGGTCGCCCCTGCGTTTTTTATCCCAAACGGCATTACAGTGTAACATTAAACTCCTCTGTCAGTCACAAACGCAGTATGCTCTTGATCTTCCTCGAACAAAGGTATTTGGTTATACCCCGAAAAACTGTCCATGAATGACAGTCTTCCGTACCCTGAGGTTGCATCCACCAAATCTCTTATCCGCGGTAGTGGGTACGGATCACTCGGACATGCTTTATTCAAATCAGTAAAATCGATACAAACACGAATTTTACCATTCTTCTTTGGAACGGGTACGACATTAGATAGCCAGCGAGGATACTGCACTGGTCGAATAAAGCCTGCTTCCAACAGCTTTTCGACTTCTGCGGTAACTTCATCTTTTTTGCTTTGCGTCGTATTCCTAATTTTCTGTTGAACTGGATGGAACTTCTCATCGATATTCAGCCTGTGGAAGGCTACATTCGGATCTATCCCAGGCATCTCAGCAAAACTCCATGCGAAAACGTCGG
The DNA here is from genome assembly GCF_003573695.1 of Papaver somniferum. Lineage (NCBI taxonomy): Eukaryota > Viridiplantae > Streptophyta > Magnoliopsida > Ranunculales > Papaveraceae > Papaver > Papaver somniferum. The sequence continues at coordinate 7,758,153 of NW_020622713.1, forward strand.
CGTTTACCCTTAGCAATGTAATCAAACCATCACGTTCGTGTGCAGGAAGATCTGCCCCTACGAACGTTGTTTTGTGCTTCTCATCTCCAATATGGACCTCGATCAGTTTCTCAATTGTTGGGGGTTCAACTGCGTCCTCTCCCATATATGATTCTGCAGGGAGAGGATTCTATAATTGCTATTTCTGCTCGACTCGCATGATTTGGTTCCCGCTAACTTCTGACTTCTTGTACTCATCCATGGCACTCTCGTGACACTTGTGGGAGGCCATATGGGCGCTTCTAACTTTCACGACTCCTTCAGGGGTAATAAACTTCAGACATTGATGATAAGAAGATGTGACTGCACCGATCTCATGCAGCCAGTCTCGTCCTACAATCGCATTGTAGGGAGCTCGACAATCAAGCAACAAGAAATTGCCTAAAACATCCCCGTCAGCCACTGTTATAGGTATCTTTACTTTTCCAATTGCCTTTGTAACTTCGCACTGAAACCGATAATTGGATTTTCATCCTCTTTGATCAAGTCGTGTGGGAGATTAATAGAGGAATAGGCTCCTGAAAACGGCACGCTTACTGATCTCCCTGTATCCACTAGAATCTGGTGTACACGAAACATGCCAGTCCAAGAAGTTATAACGATAACATCATTGTGGGGAGCATATACACATATCATGTCTGCTTCAAAGAACTCGATCTTTATGCAGCCAAGCTCCCGAATTTCTGCTCCATTTTCACTGACAAAATCGATAGGATTAGTCAAGTACCATTCTTTTAACTGCCTGAGCTTTCTCCTGGTCTCATCTTCCGATGCCCGCCTGGTCATTGAATGGATCCTGGCGTGACTTACGTTAATCACATGTTTTGTGCCAAACTGTCCAGGGCCTTTCCCGAAATCCTTTTCCCGTACTCTTGTATCTTTCCAGCATCTACAATTCGCTGGACCTCGATCTGTAAAGAGCGGCAATTCTCAGTTTTGTGACCATGGTCTTTGTGAAAGTTGCAGTATTTGCTCTTATCATGTTAACACGCGTCGCCGCTGGAAAAGGCCGAGGGGGACTCAAATCCTTGCTTATTTTCTCATACAACTCTGTAAGTCGTATGTTCAACGGTGTCAGCTTCATATCATGATATTTCTGATATCCAGTTTCCATTCGTTCCCCTTGGTTTTTGTCTCGAACTTCACCTCGATCGTTATGTTGTCCGCTCGAACGGTTCTTTGACTTGTCTTTCTTCCCATCATTTGGATGATTGGATGATCTGTTAACTTCTTCTCGAGCTTTAGAATCATCCTCCACTCGAGCGTATTCTTCTGCTCGATCATATAGTTCTTCAAAAGTATTTGGTGGTCTCTTGACCAAGGAACCGTACACACCTCTTTGATCGTGTTGGTATGCCTGTTTGTAGGATGCAATGACAACTTGATCATTGGCTCCATCCACATCGTCCAACTCTTGCTGAAGCGTAGAGTGAACTTTCAGATGCTTTCCTCCTTCTGAATTCCCAAAAGCAACAATGAATGGAATCCCTTCCGATCACGTTTGTTGTATTTGTAGTTAGAGCAAAATTCGTCGATCAGCTTATGGTAAGTCCCGATCGACTGTGCCGGAAGCTGATTGAACCATGTTATTTCTCCTCCAGTCAGTGTACTCTGGAAACATCTTACACATCAAACTTCCATAAGGACATGGCAGTTTCATAGTGTAAGCATGCTGATCTGGATCATCTGTTTTCTCATCGAATTCTGGCAGCTTGGGAACTTGAAAATTCATTGGCGGCCGGAATTCTCTGATATTCAGTTTGAAGGGAGCCCCAGCGGCTCAATGCAACCTGTCTATCTTTTCCTCTCTGGAACGCTTTTTCGACATTACTTTCTCGATCATCTTGACAAGGCGAGCTTCTGTTATCGCGTCCACATCATCATCCGAGGAACTGTCTTCCTGCTCATAATCTCGGTCCTCTGGAATATGAGCTTTAGATATCATTCTTTTCCTTTGGGGTCCAGTGGGATCTCTTCCATATCTGCCTCGCCCCGAACGAGGATAGTAATCGTGGGAAAATTTTCTCTCATCGTGCCGATCTCGAACCTCATCTTCATCATTCCTGAGACGTTTTGAATGGGTGGTAGTTCTGGCCGCACTCTGCTGAGTTGTTGTTGTCCGGGTCCCTACTTGCCGAGGTCTTACACGCCTTCGTTTAGGTAGATCTCTAGTGACCAACAGATTTGTCTATCGTCGATCAAGATCGATCATTTCTATGTTTCGGTCTGCAGCTTGTGGGCTAATTCGACTTCCAAGGCGCTGCCATACAGACCTACCCTTATGGTTGTTCAGATTACCAGTGCTAGGTCGAGACTGGTTCTCACGCTCTAGTCTCAAGAGAGAGTTCTCTTTCTCCACCTCGTTCATCCGATTGCGCAACAATTCTTCCTATGTACTAGGAGTTGCAGTTCGTCAGTCTCGTGATGAGTGCCAAATATTGTATATATTTGCACCTTTTTATTGGCATTTAACTCATCATTTGTGCACTTACGCTCCATTTTATCCCATATTCTGTGTTTTCGTTGTTTTCAAGAATAAATACTTTTCTCAATTAATTTTGCATTTTTAGGTACTAAATAAAGTCTGGTTAACTCACGGAGCGAAAAGAACAAAGAAACGGCAAAGACTCCCGCAGAAAGGCAGCGAAGAATGATGTTTGCAAGAGCCGGATCAACTAGAAGTGGGCTTGAAGAGGAAGAATTGTCCTTAAAGAAGATATGGGCTTTGCATACCCAAGGCCCAAAACTCTTACCCAAATCCATTTCCAATATCCATACCCATTTCCATGAGAGCCGTCAGATTGGATCCATCACATCATCCAACGTTCGCCTCATCACCAAGCATCAAATCTTGAAGATCATGTCAAACATCATAGTACCTAAATCCAATCTAAGCCGTCAGAATTATTGTATCACGCATCCAATGGTCGCTGCAAGCTTGTTCCATCTTAGCCGTTCGATTCAATCCAGATGTGATCATCCAACGTATCATCTTCGCTGGACATCAAATTTTCTACAACCGCTCAACACTACAACACCTAACACCTATACCCGAAAAACAAACGCACCCTTCTCCAATTCTATCGACTCCATCTTCTCCCTCACTGTCTGCAGAGAAAACTCTGCCATCACCTGCAACTCCTTCACCACCATATCCTGCCACCACCAGACCCCGATGTTCACTGCCACCATCTCTCATCCCTCGAGTTCCACCACCACAACCACCCGACAAAAACCCATCTCCATAGTTTCCCTCTCTCTCATTCCTAGCATCATTCCTGGATGCCATGAATTAGGCAGTGAGAAGCTAGGGTTAACTAGGAGCGCAGAGAAGACCAAGAAGGCATGAGTTCGTAGAAAAAGAGGAAAGGAAGGACGAGCAAGAGAGCATAGGATACAAATTCATAGAATCAGTGAGTGAATTCTCGATTTTAAATTAGGGTTCTTTCAAAATTAGGGTTTAGAAATTAGGGATTTCATGTAAAACTATAAATAGAAGATAATGTAGACTGTTATGAGTGTGCTTGGGTTAGCCGAGTTACCACCAATTAGTGGTTCTATGTAGTTTAATTTCTGTTTGAACTTCAATTTCAATGCCATTTTAATTCTCTATTTGATTTTCAATTTCTGTTTTAATGTTCTAATTCCTCTTGCTAGGGTTGAGATGAAGTCCTAATTTGCTATTTGTTGTTCATGTTTTTGACAATAACGTTGTTATGCTTAATTATTTAGGATGAAATTTAGTCTTAGGACTTCAAAACTTAACTTTCACAGTGTATGTAATGCATCCATTGTAGTTAGAATTATTCTGTGTTGTAGAACTGCAACTCATGTTTAACAACATATATGAACCTTTTGATTAGCTGTGCCTTGAAAAGACAGTTAATACTTAGGAGAATTACCTTAGCTGTGATTGAATCATCCATCTCAAATTGACCTTAGATATGCAGAGGATTGACATCCCTCTTATTATCAGTTATAAGGACAAGGTTAGTGTTAGGAGCAGAACAAGTAGTGTAAGTTAGTGGTGGAATCAAAGGCCCTAGTACTCTTCTCATCATTTACTCAATCTCCCTGTTTACATTTTCTGTTGTTTCCATTTGATCTCATTATTTCCCCCTTGCTACTGCTCACTCCTCACCGATCAGTGGTGTTCATAACACCACAAAATCATCTTTTCTCACTGTTTCATCATCACTGCCCCTTAGGAAGACCAGTTAACAAGCAAGCTTAGAAAAAATTAGCAAATATCCCTCCAAGTCCCTGTGGAACTGACCTGTGATTGCCCTGTGTTGCTTTAGATACTGTGCACTTGTAGTTAGATAAATATAGTGTTGTTTCCAGCCCTATCAAGTTTTTGGCGCCGCTTCCGGGGACTCGGTAGCGGCATATTTGCTATTTTTTGGGCTTGTCATAGCTGTTCACTGAGCTACTGTCTTACCTTCTATTTTCCCTGTGGTGCAGCTGTTGTTGCTGAAGTTGTTGCCCCTACTGTTGTTGTTGTTGCCTTGCTGGAGCTGCTGGGCTGCTGTTGCTGGTGCTGTGGTGTTGTTTTCTGCTGCTGCTGTGGCTAGACCAAAACACAACTGGGATACACAAGCTAAGGAAAATAACAAGGCCCAACTGGGCTGTGCAACTAGAACAACAGAGAAGCTGGGTTGTGCTAAAAAGAGTAAGCCTAAACCCAATAACTGTGTGGGCTTGCTTTAAAAACTGAAATTCTGGGCCTTGTAAATTGATTATGAAACTCTTGAACCCAAGTGCACTTTGTTTCTGAACTCTGGGCTTGAACCCAACTCAGAATTTGTAAAACGTTTTTAAGCCCAAGTGGGCCTCGTATTTTGGTTAACTGAGAGCCCAAAAATCAAATACCCAGCTGGGCCTCGTGCATTTCTGGGCTTGGTTCACTGAACCCGTTAGTTGGGCCGTGTACTCAAATCTCTAGGCCGTTCACTGGGCTTGTCCCACAGAAAATTTGAACCAGTTAGCTGGGCCTCATTCCCATCAAAACCAAAATTTTCCCATAAAAAACCAAATTTTTCTCCCAACTCAAAACCAAATTCTTGCTCCACCAATGTGGGCTTGCTCCCAATTTTAAAACCAAAGTTTTTCTCCCAATATTAAAAACCAAATTTTTCTTTTTATCTCCCAATTAAAACCAAAAGTTTTCTCCCATTCAAAAACCAAAATTTTTCTCCCTCTTTTTAACCAAAAATCCCAAATAGGCTTTACCTTTAAAGCCTAAAAAAAAAACCAAAATTTTGAAACCCATAACTGAAAAGTGTGGGCCTTATTTCTCTTTTTGAATTGTGTGACTGTTTGATAAACATAACATGTCTGGATTTTGGTCTGCCACTGGGAATAAATCTATTAGAGAAGCTTACGGGCAAGATTCACCTTATGAGCCTCCCACATACCATGATGTCAATAGTTATAGGGATTATTATTATGGACCTTCTGTAGGTCATGAACCTCAATATGCAAACCCTAATGACTATTCACACATGTATCATCCACCATTGAGTGAAAATGAACATCTAGACAATATCCAACTCACACATTCGTCACTTGTGAATCAGTTAGAGGCTCGGATCACTGCTTTAGAAATGCAAACACATGAGAAATCTGTAGCATCTAGTTCACATAGACGACCTGAAATCTATGCATGTACCTTATGTGGTGGTTTAGACCACCCGGATAAATATTGCTATATTTTGCATGATTATAGGCAATTTAGAGAATCCCATGAAAATCCAAATTACGAAATGCCCACAAATTGTGAGGCTGGTAATCATTGGGACCATAATCAATCCTTTGAGGGTTGCGATCAATCTTTTATAAACCCTAATGACCATGGACACATGTACCATTCACCACAATTTGAACATGAAGAATTTTGCTCCCATGAATTTAAACCCCACCACAGAAGCTTTCAGACTCATTGAGCAAAACTTTTCTAGATCTACATCACGAATTCAGACATATTTAGATCAGATTTTGCTTCACCTACAAAAGGAGGAAATTCATGAGGAAATGTATGTTGTCCCTAATGAAGTGTCTAGTCCCATTCATGTAAATGATGTTGAATATGAACCTAATTTAGAGGAACATGAATCGACAAATGACACCACCACTGTTAATGAGGACCAATATGCATGTTACCATGATGATGATTATGAAGATTATGATGATAATGATGTTATGTTAGAAGAACATGAAAATATTGTGGAACCTTTTGGTTCAATAACATATGTCTTCTCTCCCTCGACCTTCATGAATGTTGTTTCTTCTAATACTCATAACAAATCATATGATTTTGATATTGATATGGTACTCGTACAATTGTTCTTCGAAGATGAGCATGACATAGGAATAGTTGAATCTTCTGTAGACACTAATGTTAATATGCATGAAAACAAATTTGATGTGTATGATTCCTTGCCTAAGTCACAAAATGTTATTTCTTCCAATGTTGATTTGAGTACTATGGACAATCATGATACCGATTTAGGTCTTGATGTTTTGTTCGATGAATGTGAGCATGATTTACCAATTTCTGATTTAGGGGAAGTATGTGTTGGTACTATTGATCTTATCCATGAAAATAACTTAGAAGTAACAACTTTCTTACCTAAATCGCATATTGAGATTATTCCACCCAACCTAGATTTGGTTTGTAACAAAACTTTTAAACCAACTTTTCTGAAAATTCCCAACCTAGGATTGGAACTGTGTTCCTCCCAAGTCCTTTTGGACTATTTTGCATCAAAATACAACATTTTTAAAGAGCCACAGTTGGAATTAATTTCTCTGACCATCCCGCGAAAAGTCCATTTTGAGTTAGACCTTGTGAATCCTGAACCCCTAAAATTAAAAGATTTTGTGCTTAAAAGTAAACCTGTTGAAAAATATAGGTTTAGGGGTGATTCATTTGGTTTTTCACTCTCACTCGCATTTCAGTCCAACTATAGTTGTTTGAAACTGTCTATGTTTCAACACTTTGTCTTTTGGGTTGATCCTCAACTCTTTAGACTGTATGTATATAGTGATTTGTTTGTATATAATCTGGTAGGTAATGTTTAGTGGAATCATATGTTTCTTGTATATATTGTGCTAACCCAATGTGAATTTAGTTGAGTAAATGTTGGATTCTAGCCTTGAATAACGGAGTTCTAATCTTGCTTTCGCCGTCAAATTGGGTAATCTCTTTCCTTTTTCTCTACTCAACATGATCCTCTTCGTATGTTGTATTACAATTTTGTTAATCTTTTGAAACATTGAGGACAATGTTTAGTTTAGGTTTGGGGGTAAAGAGTAGATACCACGATAGCATGCTATAATTGAAATCGGAACTCTTTCTTTTTGAAAAAATGAAAAATGAAAAAAAAATTAAAAAATTAAAAAATTGAAAAAAAAACATAAAAATGGAGCTCATTTACCTTGAAATGTTGACTCTTGTGCATGTATGTAAACATAAGGATTCTTAGTCTAGATATTTAGGCACCCTGATTCTAGCACAATTCACATAGTGATAAGAAACTTGCACGTGCACGATCTACCAATACATGTATAGCCTCATCCTTGAGGTGTTCTATCGGAAGTCACGATTGCCAATCACTTTAGAATACTGAACGAAACTTGACTAGCTTGTTCTTTGGTTGGTTGGGATAGAAGGTGGAGGTTACATTAAGAAAGACAACCATCGAATTTAACTGGGTGCATCAAAAAGGGCTACCTCTTGCAAAGTGTCATGTAATTTTTTGTTTCTTTTTGCTTATGTATCAAAAGAGTTATCATGTTGTAAAATGATTTTTCTCTCTCTCTCTCAAAAAAAATAAATAAAAAAAATCAAGTATTTATCAATTCCATCCTCTCTTGTTCCAAAAATAAAAGAGAGTAGTCAATGTAAATAAGAGTCATGTAAAGAGTCATCTTTTTTGCTTTTGTGTTATAAGCAAGGAAGGGTGTATGCCATTGATGTACAACGCGAGTAATTGTGAAATACCTCCAACTCATTCACAATTCTCATAAAGTCCGGACATCTAGCTAGATTTCGACCTCGGTTCTTAGCCTGAGAAACTATCTCTTGGTGATTAGTAGTCATAACATCCGATCTTTCTTTACACATGTGTAGATACACTTTACACTCTTATCACATGTCTTTATTTGTTATCAGTGCTAGGATTGTGCCTTTGATAGCTAGATTGACATCTCCATTTTGCTGTGAGCTTCTACTGTCTTTCACATGTCACATTTCATGGAATCTGAGCTTATATTTTGTCCTAGAACTTTGTAGGTACGTTCTAAGCAAACCTTCACGAGCCTTCAACTCGTCCACTAGGGACACTTAGTGGTTTAAAAGGCTTATTGCATTCGCTAAATGCAATCGAGAGACCAACGACAGTGGTATAGGTAGGATTTCCTTAGTTTTATTTTACTTGAGGACAAGTAAAATTCAGGTTTGAGGGTATTTGATGAGTGCCAAATATTGTATATATTTGCACCTTTTTATTGGCATTTAACTCATCATTTGTGCACTAACGCTCCATTTTATCCCATATTCCGTGTTTTCGTTGTTTTCAAGAATAAATACTTTTCTCAATTAATTTTGCATTTTTAGGTACTAAATAAAGTCTGGTTAACTCACGGAGCGAAAAGAGCAAAGAAACGGCAAAGACTCCCGCAGAAAGGCAGCGAAGAATTATGTTTGCAAGAGCCGGATCAACTAGAAGTGGGCTTGAAGAGGAAGAATTGTCCTTAAAGAAGATATGGGCTTGGCATACCCAAAGCCCAAAACCCTTACCCAAATCCGTTTCCAATATCCATACCCATTTCCATGAGAGCCGTCAGATTGGATCCATCACATCATCCAACGTTCGCCTCATCACCGAGCATCAAATCTTGAAGCTCCTGTCAAACATCATAGTACCTAACTCCAATCTAAGACTTCAGAATTGTTGTATCACGCATCCAATGGTCGCTGCAAGCTTGTTCCATATTAGCCGTTCGATTCAATCCAGATGTGATCATCCAACGTATCATCTTCGCTGGACATCAAATTTGATACAACCGCTCAACACTACAGCACCTAACACCTATAGCCGCAAAACAAACGCACCCTTCTCCAATTCTATCGACTTCATCTTCTCCCTCACCGTCTGCAGAGAAAACTCTGCCATCACCTGCAACTCCTTCACCACCATATCCTGCCACCACCAGACCTCGATGTTCACTGCCACCATCTCCCATCCCTCGAGTTCCACCACCACAACCGCCCGACAAAAACCCATCTCCCTAGTTTCCCTCTCTTTCATTCCTAGCATCATTCCTGGATGCTATGAATTAGGCAGTGAGAAGCTAGGGTTAACTAAGAGCGCAGAGAAGACCAAGAAGGCATGGGTTCGTAGCAGAAGAAGAAAGGAAGGACGAGCAAGAGAGCAGAGGAGACAAATTCAGAGAATCAGTGAGTGAATTCTCGATTTTCAAAATTCGGGTTTAGAAATTAGGGATTTCATGTAAAACTATAAATAGAAGATGATGTAGACTGTTATCAGTGTGCTTGGGTTAGCCGAGTTACCACCAATTAGTGGTTCTATGTAGTTTAATTTCTGTTTGAACTTCAATTTCAATGCCATTTTAATTCTCTGTTTGATTTTCAATTTCTGTTTTAATGTTCTAATTCCTCTTGCTAGGGTTGAGATGAAGTCCTAATTTGCTATTTGTTGTTCATGTTTTTGACAATAAACTTGTTATGCTTAATTGTTTAGGATGAAATTTAGTCTTAGGACTTCAACACTTAACTTTCACAGTGTATGTAATGCATCCATTGTAGTTAGAATTATTCTGTGTTGTAGAACTGCAACTCATGTTTAACAGCATATATGAACCTTTTGATTAGATGTGCCTTGAAAAGACAGTTAATACTTAGGAGAATTACCTTAGTTGTGATTGAATCATCCATCTCAAATTGACCTTAGATATGCAGAGGATTGACATCCCTCTTATTATCAGGTATAAGGACAAGGTTAGTGTTAGGAGCAGAACAAGTAGTGTAATTTAGTGGTGGAATCAAAGGACCTAGTACTCTTCTCATCATTTACTCAATCTCCCTGTTTACATTTGCTGTTGTTTCCATTTGATCTCATTATTTCCCCCTTGCTACTGCTCACTCCTCACCGATCAGTGGTGTTCATAACACCACAAAATCATCTTTTATCATTGTTTCATCATCACTTCCCTTTAGGAAGACCAGTTAACAAGCAAGCTTAGAAAAAATTAGCAAATATCCCTCCAAGTCCCTGTGGAACTGACCTGTGATTGCCCTGTGTTGCTTTAGACACTGTGCACTTGCAGTTAGATAAATATAGTGTTGTTTCCATCCCTATCATCTCGCGGGTCATGTCGATCGTTATTCCTCCTTGACGGACTGCCGAATACACAATCTCTATTTCCTCGAACTTGTGGGTTTTCCTCATCAACATCCATCACTTCGTCTTCGATCACTTGTTGTTTTTCTCTTCTCCGATTCAGATCTGGGGTTCTGTCACGGAAACGATCTCGATCTCGATCACGATCTAGGGATCTGTCTTGAGCATGATCTTGGCCCTTCCTGTTTTCAGTGGGTACTGCTGGAGCTGAATGAACCTCAATCTCGTGCCTTTCAATTTTTTGTATCCTGCGCTATTGAGAATTGCTAACAGAATCGACCCTTCCCGCAGTTTGTTTGACTACTGCCATAACTCGATTTAGGAAAACACGATTTTCTTTTCTCGAAACCCTTGATCGGCGCCAATGTTTGTATGTTAAAAATACTTCTACCTCAAACACGAATTTGATGTGAATTGTTGAAGATTGATCTGCTGCTTATTTCTCCAATTGAACAGTGTAGGGGGTACTTGCAAAAAACCCTCTGATGCTTAAGTTAGCTCAGGTTTTTCACATATTATTTTTGTGAGGAAGATTGCCTACCTGTTTGGGTTATGAAAACCTGTATTTATATGATGTGAATTAGGGTCTTACCCTAATTTCGATGTGAGCATGAATCCTCTTAATTGGCCTTGCATGCCTCCTGGCATAAATTGCACTAAATGGCCCTGCATGCCTCCTGACATAAATTGCACTAATTGGCCCTGCATGCCTCCTTACATATTTACTGTCCCTGCATGCCTCCTAGAATGTCCCAGAATATTCCCTGTCTAAATATTTCCAGATGCTTCCTCTAGGGTTATGGAATAGTGTAATCAAAAGTGATTAAATAGACAAGCCCAAGAAAATAGGTGTAATTGGCTTAGCCCACGCAGTGGGGTGGAAATATCCACAGGCCAAAATAATAGGGGTTGTAACATCCTGTAGATTGGCTCGACCTAGCTGGCGAGTTGGCTCGGCTTGCAGACTTGGCTTGGCTCGGCTGGGGCGCAGATATCTTGAAGAACAAAGCTGTAGGGTGGAAAAATCCAGGGACCATAGAGTTACAATGCTCCGAGAAATACAAGAAGAATGTTTCTGCTGCCGGACGGTGTTCAGTCCAGCCGCCGCCAGACACCACCACCACCTGGAACCACCGCCTGACGCCGCCGGTTTGGCCGCCAGGCTGCTGTTGCGGTCGCCGGAGAAGACGACCGGTGACGGAGTTGACGACGGTAACGCTAACGACGTCGTCTCTGATCGATCTGATTCGATGAAGTACTAACGACGTCATACTAAACTGACGGCGTTAAGAATATACCAAAGACGTCAGGAATATGCTAACGGCGTCAGGAATATGCCGACGGTAACGGAATATTCCGTACAGACAGTAATGCTGACTGGGTCAAAGATATGACGTGGCAGTCGTCGGTTGATGTTGCTGACGTGGCATGTTGAGTGGCACTTTGCTGGTGACGTGGCAGATGCTGGTTGACCATAATTGCTAACAAGACATGCTGACGTGGCACTTTGTCGTTGACGTGGCAATTGTTGGTTAACCATTATCGCTGACGTGTCATGCTGACATGGCACTTCTTGATGATGCATCATGTTGACGTGGCAGTTGTTGGTTAACCATTATCGTTGATGTGTCATGATGACGTGGCACTTCTTGCTGACGCATCATGCTGACATGGCACTTCTTGCTGACGCATCATGCTGACGTGTCAGTGGTGATGGGGCTCCTTACTTGTTTGTTTTGGACCTTTGCACATGGGCTTCTATGTTTAGAGTGTTTGCAAGGCCTAGTTAGCCATACTTGGCTAATAAGAGGAGCACATTAGGCCTAATTAACCATACTTAGCTAATATGAGGAGCTTTGTAGGCCTAAGTTAGCCCATTTTTGGTGTAGAATATTTAGGGGTACAAACAGTGTTGTGTTATGCCATGAACGTGCTTTCGCGACCAAATCTCAATGCTAAACTTATAGTATACAAATCCTTGTCTTCTTTTTTGATAATGAATATCAGAAATTGTGTAGGATGATATTTAAGTGATTCTCTCGGACTCCTGAGGATTCTCACTTTTTGATCCCAGGTGTCCGAACTATGAATCTAACCGTAATCATTGCTTGCTCTCTCACTTTTCTAATGATCATAAAAATAAAAATATAATGCTTGACCTATATGCGTCATGTTAGAATCCTCACTGAGGATTTAAATTGCATTATGGTGTTTTAAGAAATCTCTCTTATAGCCTTAAAAATACCGATCCCATTTTTTTCTTCTTTTTTATGAATATCATAAACTTCATAAGATGATATTTCATTGATCCTTTCGGACTCGTGGAATATAACAATCTTTGTGTGTAGGTTGATATTTGATTAACTCATTCGATCTCATGGGTATTCTCACATTTGGATCTCAAGTTAGAATTTACGACCCAACTCTAAATATAACCATAAATTCTTACATCCTTTTGACTAATCTTAATATTTTGCTCTCCTACTCTTCCGATGATCGTAAAAATATGATGCTGGACCTATGGTGGTCATGTTAGAATCCTTATATAATCTTTAGATTTTTAATGATATTGTCTTAGTGACTCTACATTAAATTATTATAGCTTTAGATATACTGAACCGTATCCTTGTCTTTATTATAAATATGAATAAAAAATTCATAAAGGTCGATATTGTGATGACTCGTCCCTCCACCGATACTGTCCCCAGTTAGCCACTGCGGTCATCCGGCAGTGTGGGATTTTCAACGGGCATCACCATGGTAATCCAACAGAAACTTCCCGGATGGTCACCCATCCCTGGATTGCTCCCGCTAGAGCACGCTTAACTATAGATTTTTCTTCCAACTCTGGATCCAATTGTGCTGAAAAGGCCTCGGCATAACGTAGAGGATCCTTGTCTCCTGTGAGAGCGGTATCTGGCATACTCCCCCAGCATACTCCCCCATCCGAGAACAAGCGAACGACCCCTAGTTGTATCCCAACAACACCGATATTGTTCCCACATACCCACCACGGTTATCCAGCAGCAGCTTCCAGAGAGGTCACCTATCATGTGACTACTCTCGGCCGAGCACGCTTAACTAAGAAGTTTTTTCCCACAACTCGGTCAAGTGAACCTATTAGGCATCGGTGTTAGGAAGGGAAAAATCATTACTTATATTCCATTCGGCCAATCACTTCCGAATATCGGGGTATTACATATATTTCAATAATTCTGCAGTTAAACGTGCTCGGATGGGACAGTTCCGGTGGACGTACTGGACAGGGAACGTTGGAGATATGGGCATGTATATATATATATATATGAGAGCCGAGGAAAGCTTGAATTTAAGGTGGTGGTATTGGAATACCCATATATTCGACAGAGGTTTTTCGAATCGAATATAAGCAATAGTTTGCTGGATGACCATTTCGGTACCCGTTGAAGGTGGAGGGACAGGGTAGGCAATGTCGGAGATTTGGGCTTATATATATTCTGGAGACAAGGTCAGTGGTTGGCCAAATGGAATATAATTAATGGTTGGCCTTGTATATATACTCAAGTTCTAATTTATGTTTGAACTCTAATCTACCCATTGACCCGTAAAATAGTTACCATCTTTTCACTTTAATTGTGTTCTTTGCTTGCGCTTTTGATCTTCCAATGATATTAAAATATGATAATTGACTTATGAGATTCATATCAAAATCCTCACCGCAGTTTTAAATTGCCGAATTATGTTATGTCAAAACCGTAAGGTTGAGTCTTGTGGAGAGATTGTAGCCCCGACGATAGTGATATAAAATCGTGGTCTAAACTCAAAAAAATGTTATTCCCCTTTCTCAATGTATGCGGGTATTTCAAAATAGGCTTGACCAAAAAACGAGGAGTTCCTCTTTTATTATAATAAATATTTCCATAATTTATGGAAAAGATCTATAAATAATTTATGGAAAAGATATAACAAAAATTCACAATGAAACACTAACTCACAATGAAAAACAAAAGATTTACACCAAAGCTTGAGGATCACCTAGAACATAAATTATGGAAAAGATGTACCAAACATTCTTTAGAACATGGTTCTTTTCTGAAAACATAGTTTTTCTAAGGTTGTAATGGTTGAAAAAAGGACGACCCTTTTTATGATTTCCGTCGTATGGACGTGCCAATTAGTATTTCCTAACTAAGGAACTCTCTACCGAAAAGGGTAGAAGAGAGTTCCTTATAAATCTCACGCTATTCCTTTGTTGTCCTTTACAACGAGTATATCCTTATGGAAAAGAGGAGTTCCTCTTTTGGTACATCTTTTCCATAAACGAGGAGTTCCTGTAATATATAAATAAAATACTCTTGGGCAAGGATTTCCCATACGTGATAGGCACCTCTCACCTCCTCCAATACGCTCAGCCTAACTTTTTGCGATCCTTGATCCCGTCTCATTCTTCTAGAAAACAGCTGGGTGTAGGCTGATATATCATCGATAGTATCGATCACATGGGGATTATCAGGAACGCATTAGTAGATTAAATTCCGTAAATATTTTCATCCGTTGGATTAGAATTTCTAAACACTTGAATATAAAGTCAAACCCAAAGCTGAAACCGTAGGCTTTTTTCATTTTTTTCCCTTTTATCGCTGCATCACTCTCTTTTCCTCCGAAGAACAACAACACTAATCCTAGGTGAAAATACGAACCCCAAAATAATTGGGGGAAAACTCACCAGAAAATCTTGCTCTCTACCTCCTATAATCCAAGCTCGGAAGGTGAGATTCTTAGTTTACGATTGTTAGTTTTTGGGAATCTTTTTGTTCTAGCTGTGTGATTTTGTTCTATTGCTGGTGTAGGTATTGTGTTCCTGTGAAGTTTATTTTACCATCTTTACCTAATCACCACCGACAATAAATCCAACAAAAGAGATCTGAGTTTTGAAGGTAATGAATATAATGATTTAACTATTTGTCATTAGGACGATTACACAAATTGGATTCAGATCCGGTTGTTTTAATTCTTCTCAACAAGTTGAAGTCGGTTTTCAATTGACAAGATAACATTATACCCATTTCTGGAGTTAATGACACTATGTAGAGTAGTTTCATAAATTTTAAATGAACCTGTGCAGATAGGAACCAGTTCCGGATGTTTCAACATGCTTGATTCATTCAGTGATAAGTGTAGGATCAGAATCTCGCAGCAATAATGCCTCAGCGAAATTATCAGCAACACAACACAACAGCGTCGCAGAACAATTTCAGAAATGACATAATAAACGACGTTAGCTCCAAATCATGAGAAAAATGTGACGGTTCTGCGAAAATTAGAGAGTTTGCGAGATTAACATTTATAAGGATGCGAGAATGTCGCAAGCCATATCCGAAAATAAAGGACAGATTAGCTGTCATCCACTATGTAATTCCCTATAAATAGCCGCTCAGTTGTAAAGAAAGGGAAAGATCTTTTCTGAGTGAAAAACAAGTAAACAAGTAAAGGGAAAGATCTTTTCTTGTAAGATTGTTCAAAGATTGATCAATAAAATTAAGATTGTTAATCTAAAATGAGTTGAATGTTAATGAAATCTTGTGAGGGGTGTAGTGTAGGATTTCCTACAGCTACATAATGGCGCTAGAAACAGGGATGATTGAAGATTGAAGATTGTTCTAGAAAAAATTGAAGATTAATATTGAGATTTGTGAAGATTTGGAGTGATTGATTAAGAATTTTACATAATCTCTTGCAATTCATTAATATTGAAGAAATGGCTAGAAGAAGAAATACATTAGAACAACCAACTACTGTTAGAAGAAGCAAGAGAATTTCTGGAAGGGAAAAAAGTGAAATGGGAGAATCTACTAGAATGAGAAATAATAGAGAAAATCAAATTCAACCACCAGTTCAACAAACACTAGTACAAGGAAGGAATACAGATTATGATAGGGTGAGTATACACACTTGGCAATCAAATTCAGCAGAAGAAGTAGAAGAAGAGCAGCAAACCAGAAACCATAGACAGGTAGAGAGACATCAAGAAGCAGATGAAGGAATAATTCATAGAGATGAGGAAATTGGATCGTTAGAAACGTTGAGACAAAGAATACATGAAGAAAGAAGAGCTGAGGCAGAAGAACGTGCGAATTTAACAAGGCAAAATCACGAATTGAGGATGGAAAATATGAGACTACAGAGTAGAAGATCGAGAAGTATTACAAAATCATATTCAAGATCGACTAGAAGAGAGATGAGGCGAAGCTCACCCACAATTAATGCCGGAAATAACATTCAAGAAGAAATATCAAATCCTGATGAAGAACATCGCGAAAATAGAGAAAGGATTGATGATCGTTACGTTCCACAAAATGAAACTTTTGATGATAGGCAAAATGATAGAAATCAAGAGAATGGACAACGTCAGGGACAAAATAATCAAGATGGCGAAGGGAATCGAGAGGAAGGAAGGAGAATTTTAGATGAGAGAGAAGCTCAAAGAAATCAATAAACAATCGAAGAAGAAATTGAAAGAAATTATACTGAATAAGCACGTTTAATTTGCGAACGTGAAAGATTGAGAGCGGAAATGGAAGAACAAGAGATTCAGGAAACAATTCGCCAGAACAATCACGACAATCGAGAAAGAAGACGAACACAAAATCGGAATAACTGTAATATCAATGAAGAGTATGATAGAGTACAGAGGATGGGTGAAAGATAGCGAATGAAATTGATGAGAAATGAACAAAATCATAGAGGGGAAAATGAGAGACATCATCATATGCGAATTCAAGATAGAGATGAGGAAGAGAATCGCAGAAGAATACGAGATGAAGATGATGAAGAAGAAATGCAAAATTTCGCGAGAGAAGAAAGATATGAACGCAGAAGAAGGGAGGCAAAATTAAAAAAACCAATGGATCAAAATTCAGGTGTAAATAAACAAATCTTAAAAGAATTAGAAGAAATGAAAGGAATGCTAAATAATATAGGAGGAGTAGGCAGAAGACAATTGGATGAAGCTATAGAAGAAGCTGCGAAAACTCCATTTACAAGGGAAGTACAACTAGGAGGAATACCACCGAAATGCAATTTGCCCGCATTAACCAGCATTTTTGATGGAACAACTTGTGCAATTCAACACATTAAAGCCTACGTGAGGTGCATGTTGCAATGGGAAAATCATGATGCTGTATTATGCAAGTATTTCGCATCCAGCTTAATAGGGGAGGCGTTAAAATGGTTCGAAGTTCTACCAAAGAATACAATAACATCCTTCAATCATTTGCAAACTACATTCCTGGGGGCATATATAAGTAATAATTCTTCGCGACCTGGTATTGAAGACGTGTTTGGATTAAAACAAAGGATTGGGAAAAGTTTGAAGCACATAACTAAAATATGGAGGACTATGTGTAGCGAAATGGCTGGCCGTGTAGATGAGAGATATCTTATCTTATCATTTATCAATGCTATGTTTGCAACCAACCTATTGTATATCCAAATTTTCAGAGTCAAGAATACAATCACAATGACTGAATTGCGAGAACTTCAGGAAGAATATATTGCTCTAGAGGAAAGGAAAAATGAAATGGAATCATATCCGGTTGCGAACACCAGTTCACAAACAGCAAATGCAAGCTTATTACCCAAACTAATAAACACAGTGGCGAGCACTTCGCAAGTACAACAAGAAAAGGTGACGGGAAACAATCAACAGAAACTGATGGCTATGGGAAGCCGAGATCAAGAGGAGTATGAAAGAGAAAGAAATTTCTACAATCGTGGTGGAAATAACAAAATTCAAAGACTCGATCAGCCGCAAGAAACTTATGGAGGTCAAAGACAAAACTATAATAGAGGACAAGGAGGTCACAAGGTGGTATGGGAAGAAATCAAGATGCCACCTCTAAATGCAAGTATGGAGAAAATATGGGAAGCTATAATTTTGATGAAGAATATACCAACACCATGGAACATGGGAACGGAATCACCTCCAAACCACAAAAGTCATGAGTTTTGTTCTTATCATCATTTTCATGGACATACTACAAATGATTGAATAAATGTAAAAAGAATTATTCTGAGAATGATAGATCAAGGAAAACTAAACCACTTTTTGGTAGGGCGCCCACAATCTCAACCATTGCCACCACCACCAGAGCATCACAAAGTAAACACGATGAAAAAGAAGGAAACATTCTTCATAGAAGTTGGTGCAAAAGCAAAGAATCTATTATGTCACTCTATCGTACATTCATACAAGACAATTGAAGATTTTCATGACAATGTTTTGAGTAGAGTGTTCTCAAGAGATAATGATGGAAGAGAAATTATGAATATTGCGAAAATCTCGCCACTAGAGGAATGGCATAAACAGATTATTTCTTTTACCGCAGAAGAAATCCCCGAAGGTGGAGAGGTACATGATAATCCATTGGTAGTAAAATTAGAAATTAATCCAAAACCGAAAGAAGATGAGGATGATGAAGCTGAAGATTCATGGGCAATTAATAGGATTCTAATCGATACTGGAAGCTCTATGAACATCTTATTTTATCATACTTATAAAACTATGGGAGGAAGAGATGATGATCTTATACCATCAACATATAAGATATATGGTTTTAATGGTACTGCCAACAAGCCTAATGGGGAGGTTACTATGCGAATTCCATTGAAGGGAATATCTGCTGAAATCCTATTCTGTGTCGTTGATGTAGAATCACCCTACAATGCATTAATTAGTCGATCTTGGCAACATTGGATTCTAGGTGTAGCTTCAAATTTCCACCAGTGCATCAAATTCCCTCACCCCAGCGGTGTAGGAATCATAAAGGGAGATTGGTTTGAAGGAAAGAGGTGTTACGAAACTGAGGTAGAATCCTGCCAAGGAAGAGCAAACAAGAAGGAAAGTTGGCGACACAAAATCAAAGAGACACAAAGAAGTGAGAGGTTGATGGTGGATGCAATCGAAAGAAAAGAAGAAGAGATGTTGCGAAACTAATGCTAGCTCAGAATAAAAAATGGTGAACATACCACTACCAAGGAAACAGTAGCAGAAAATAACAAAGAAGCAGAGGATAGCAAAGGTAATGTATGAATGATTGATTTGTTGCGACACTCTCGCAATAAATAAAATTCTCAAAAATACATTTTATTGAATGACAAAATTGAGATTGCGAAATGCAAATACAATATGATGATGTGCAAGAATCTCGCAGAGATAATGAATTCTACAAAAGACAATCAGAGAACAATGACAAAAGAGAAAGGGGCGAACCTTTATGGCGTACACCCTAGTTCGCGAATACAATTTCGCAAGAGGCAAATGTAAGACCTAAAGTACGTCATATAAGGGGGTACCTGTTGCATGGCTCAGGGAAAGGCTACACCGCCACCGGAACCTGAGTCATGGAGATTTGGGGTCAATAAAGCCCATCCGGAGAGGCACCTTGGATTCTCAGCTTAAGCATATGACGGTTGGGCGACTAAGGTAATAAGGACTCTCCCAAGGAGTGCAGAATCTGATCAAGGCGCCGAGGTACACGGTTGAGTCAAGAGTGCCAGGGGCGTCTGAGCGTACCTTGCCATTCTTGACAAGTCTTGGCTTATACTGCACTCGGCCCGAAGAAAACCCCACTTAGGGTGCAGTCTCGTAACCATAAACCCTATAGGTAAAAGGGATAAGAGGCTGCGAAAAAACTGGTTGTTGTTAAGACTGGATGGGAGGAGCTAACCTTGTATGGTAGAAGTACGCCTCCTTGAAGGGGCAACCAGGGGGAAGATAAGGGCGGCACCCTCCATTAGGGAGATAAGTGTCTTAAGACGCAAATGTCATGAGGCTTTTTACTCGCAAGGGTATTAAGGCTTGTCATATTTGTGCAACAATCCTGAAGAGGCAATAATACTAAAGAAAAAGATAAGACGAGATCAATGGGTTTTCGCATGAAAGTGCGAAGACGTCCTGCGATTTCGTCGCAAGACGGCAATGTAATGGGGCTTTATTTTCGCAAGAATATTTAGGCCTGTATATTGTCGCAACATTCCTGAAGAGGCCATAATACAAAAGAAAAAATTTAAGGCAAGATCAATGGGTTTTTGCATGAAAGTGCAAGGACGTCCTGCGATTTTGTCGCAATGACAAGAGGTGGCATAATAAGACCTTTAACTAGGAAGGCAAAATAAGACCACACAGGGATGAGATTTTGAAAAGAATCAAAATTCACTTTGCATATGATTGCGAAATTATACATAAACAACTGCGATGTTGAGGAACAAAATAAGAAAAATCTGCAAAATCTCTCATTCGGATACAAATAACAGAGGCAAGTATGGGAATGAATAAAATTAGAAAATGTTATTTGTCTCCACATGATAGATTTACGCAAAAATTAAAAAATTAATGATTATATTGATTAACCATATTGCAAGGAAGAATTGTTTTAATGAATGTGTAGATGGTGGATTTTCGACAAGGGCTAAAATCGTGAACTCATAATTATACGAAGCTCCGATCCAGCAATCGACGTGAATATTGAGACACGGGTCTCTCATCGAATTCTCAACGGAGAGTACTTTCTCTCGGAGTACATGTAGAATATGTAGTCTCAAGACTGGACAACGGCATATCTCATGAACACTGAACACTTTCAGTGATTATTTCTATATAGTATCATGAGATGGACGGCTCTTAGACAACTTGCTCTGCTAGTATAAAGCGATAACGTCTTCAGGAACAAACAACGAGTTTACCCTGACTATATAAAGGATATGACTTACCGACAAGCTCATATCGGGGTAATTAACGCTCTTAGACAGCTTGCTCTGCTAGTATAGAGCCACAAAATTAATTATTCCTAATTAAGATTAATTCTGCCGTGACATTCACTACTGAATTCCCAAAATAATCTATCATTGCTCCTATTCCATGGTCGAATCCACGGCCTGATCCCATGGAATGGCAATAACAATTGCTCATATTCCATGGTCGAATCCACAGCCTGATCCCATGGAATGGAAATAACAATTGCTCATATTCCATGGTCGAATCCACGGCCTGATCCCATGGAATGGCAATAACAATTGCTCATATTCCATGGTCGAATCCACGACTGGTCCCATGGAACGACAATAAACAATTTTTCTGATTCTATGATCGAATCCACAGCTTGATCTCATAGAATAGAAATAACTATATTATCTCATTACTCCGATTTCATGATCGAATCCACAACTGGTCTCATAAATGGTAATAGATAAAACTTAATTACTCCGATTATATGGTCGAATCTACGATCCCATGGAATGGTAATGCTCACTTTATTATTCTGAATTCGTAGTCGAATCCTCAACTGATCCTTTGAATTAATAATAAACATCTTATTACTCAGTTTTGTGAATTATTCTCCACTGAATTCCACAATTAGTAATAAATAATCAACAACCGGGCGTCTGAGCTACCTCTAAGTAAGCCCCGATCCAAATGGTGAAAGTGTGTTCAACGACGATGCACTAACAGTCATCGCACGAACGAGTATTTCAAAATACGACGAAAGGATTAACCTATTGCAAAATAGGAAGAAAATAATAAATAATCAAAATATTGACCAAGGCGCCAAGGGATTGGATTCATTGACTGGCCGACCGTGCCATGACCAATCCCACGCCAGTTACATTTTATTATTTTCCTTCATCCGATGAAAATCCTTTCATTTGAACAAATCTCCTTCGTCTCGAGGAAACTCCTCGACTTCATGGCGTTTTCATAAACCCATGAAAATAATATAAAATTAAGAAAAAATAGTGTGGGGCGTGACCATTGGCCAACCGGCCATGCCGTGGTCCCAGCCGGCCCCACACCTTCTGGTTCCTCATTATTTTATTATTATTATTTCCCTGATTTCATGAAAATTCCTTCAAATCATGGTATTTTCAAAATACATAAAAAATAATAATATAAAAATTAGGAAAACAGGTGGGACCGGGCCCCAGCCGGCCGGCCATGCCTCAGCCGGTCCCACACGCACATGTATTTTATTATTATTATTTTTAGGATTTCCTTCATCCCATGAAACTCCTTGATTTCATGGTATTTCTCTCAAATTAGGAAAATCCCTTCAAATCATGGAAAAATACATAAAAAATACATAAAAATTAGGGAAACTCGTGGGACCGGGCCCTAGCTGGCCGGCCGTGCCTCCACGGTCCCACACGCCCTTGTTTTTATTATTTTAATATTTTTGTTCCCTGAACTCATGAAAACTCCTTCAATTCATGGAAACTCCCTAAATTCATCAAATTTCTCAAAATTCATGAATTTTTCATAAAATCATCAAAATATTATAAAATTAAGGAAAAGGCACCACGGGACGGTGGCCACGACCGGACGGCCATGCCTTGGCCTCCGCGGTCCCACGCCTCCTTATTCCTTATTTTATAATTATTTTCCATCATCTCATGGTGTTTTCCTCAGTTTTGTCGAAACCCTAATTTTGGCATATTTTCTCGAATAGATGCTCAATTGTACGCCAGAAAATATCAAAATTTTCAGAACTGAGACGCGGACGCCTTGGGGACACGAGCACGCTATCTTGACCGACCAAGATTGGCTCTTTGGCTTACATAAGCTGGTCCCATCAAGTTTCACAGTTTTGACCTAATTTGCACAATTCCACGTATTAGGTCCAAGACTCTTCCAAACACTTTGGATTTTCATGAAGTGATCATCAGGCGGTCACGTGACTACCCAGGGCCGGTTTCATGACCCATGGTCAGTCCCTCACTCCGTCATAATTAATTAGGTTTTCTCACCTAAGGCTCAGACGAGCATTTTCGAATAAATGATTAAACCAGCATTTGATCATTCTTTCACCAACAAATCGTCACCTCATCAGGAGTTTTTTGTATTTTCTCACGTGGGCATATGGACACTACATGGTTGATCCACGGTCCCATGTAGTCGCTCCCTCCTTCGTCTCATGGTTAAAATTCTGACGAACCATGAATTGATCATCAATTGATCAAATTAGGGTTTCTTAATCCAAGGATCATCATTCCAGATTCCAACCTTAATAATTTTATGACGACCTCATGGTCATTAATTTTATTAATTATGCTCGGTTCAACGACCAATATTCTAATTAATATTTTTGGTACGCTGCCAATAATCCATCAGATGAGCAACACGTGCTCAGATGATCAAATATTCAACAATTCATCACATGAGCAACACTTGCTCAGATGAATATTTGCTCAACCCAAGGAATATTGGTTCAACAATCAATATTCAACGATCCATCGAATGAGCAATACTTGATCACTTCATTGTAAGAACTATACCTCTATCTCATGACATGTTCAACTCATGAGTTTCAGAACATCATGTTCAACTCAAAAACTACATGGACTCGTCGTCCCATCAAACCATGAAGTCATCAATTGACTAACATACCACGAGACGTCAATCGTGTCACTTTGGGGGATATCACTTAGGGTTTTGGTCTGGAGGTTTACGGCACGTGTGTTCAAACACACGATGGAATGTGAGCAAGTCGTGCAATCAGTTGAAGGAATTCACGAGGTAGTGGGTGGAAAATCGACTAAGTCTCCACACGTTGAGCAACTGGTTTCAAACACGATCTCCACTTCCCCACTCCTTGATTCCATCAACTGTCACACTTCATGGGATCATGGTGTCTAAAATTCTAGCAATATAAATAAGTCTCTGAATCATGATTGAATCATCGGCATCAACAACATCATCAATCTCACGTCTCATCTACAACACGAGATCATCAACTCATCAATTGAGCAACTACTCTCGATTGAGCAATTTCAATCATTCAGAGCTTATCATATTCAGAATTCACACACCCACAATCTTTGATTACTATTGATTCCACACATTTCCCAGCTTCCCTCCTACAGATCAACCCATCCTCTCTTGTGACCGAATTTACTCTGGAACGGTCATTGTCTTGATTTAGGCCCGAGTGCTACAGATTGATCTCTCGAATCTAAATCACCCCCTTTGCAGCGGTGCATCTGTGTGAGGTTTAACATTTCTCTCGGTTCGAGGAGTCTCCTCGGTACGGTCGTCTCCTCAATTCCTTAAAAACCAGCAAATTGTTTTTCCCCATCTACATATTGGCGACCACAGTGGGAGATTAATCTCTCAGTTGCAATCTAACAATCTCACAAGATGGTTGGTCTTAGGACTAATTCAACTAATTCATATCAGAATATTTCAAATGGCAACATTCCTCATGTTACACCTGGCGGCATGGAAGGCAGAGGGATCCCGAATTTGGCAGAGTTGGCTCAAATCCTAGATGTCCGTACCAGAAACATGGACCTGATGAAGGAGACGATAAACCACATCCTCGACTTTCTCATCAGATTAACATCCGAGTTAGGCGGTATCTCCGCTCCAGAAGCCTCAAAACCTGGGACTGAAGCGTCATCTGACCCTCCAATCAACAGCTTCACCACATACGAGAAGCCGGTGGAACAAGAGGTCACACATTTGATTGAAAATATATGTGAACTCCTGCACTTCTCCAGGGATCAGCGCACAGACACATTTTCATCACTCAACCAGATATCATCCAGCGTGCAAATAACACCACCAACACCATCAGTTGAAGAAGTCTCCCTAGTGCCTGGGCATTAGATCGACAACATCTCTTTTGGAGAAGAAGATCGCATGACGGATGAAGGACACAACCGAGCATTGTATGTCACTGGTTTCATCAAAGGCACCGAATTTAGAAGAGCTCTTGTCGACACTGGTGCTTCCACCAACATTGTCACTATGAAGACTCTCAGGATGGCCAGATTCCCACAAAGTAAAATCGTTCGCTATCCCATCCTAATGACAGGATTTGAAGAAAGTCAAAGCCATACATATGGATATGCATACATAGATTTAAGGGTAGGGCCGATTCGATCGAAAGCAAAGTTTTCATGTGATCGAGATGATAAAATTATTTAAAGAATATCAAGATGTCTTCGCCTGGACGTACGAAGAAATGCCGGGTCTGGATGACAAACTCGTCACCCATCACCTGCACATCTTCCCTGGTTCCAAAGCTGTCAAAAAACCGCCCAGACAATTTAGACACGAAGTCGAGGAGCAAATCAAGGTCGAAATCCAGAAACTGTTGGCAGCAGGGTTCATCAAGCCTATTCTTCATCTAACGTGGCTAGCAAATGTGGTACATGTTAAGAAGAAAAATGGTCAAATCAGATGTTGTGTCGACTTCAGGAACTTGAATAAATGTTGTCCAAAGGATGATTTTCCTCTACCCAACATTGACATGCTCGTCGATGCAACCAATGGACACGGTATGTTCTCATTCATGGACGGCTATAATGGGTATAACCAGATCAAATGTATGAACATGACGCCAACAAGACTGCGTACCGTACTCCCATTGGGAATTTTCACTACACTGTGATGCCCTTTGGATTAAATAATGCTGGTGCCACCTATCAACGAGCCATGACTGCCATATTCCACGACATAATGCACAAGCAAGTAAAAGACTATGTTGATGATGTGGTGGTAAAATCGAATACTCGAGCATCTCATCTCGAAGTTCTAAGGAAGGTGTTTGAAAGATGCAGAGAATACAAATTAAAAATGAATCCTTTAAAGTGCGCATTCGGAGTTTCTTCCAGAAAATTCTTAGGATTCCTGGTCACGGCTGAAGGGATCAAAGTCGACCCAGACAAGGCAAAAGCTATTACCACCGTGCCTCCTCCACGTACCGTGAAGGAACTACAGAGCTTTATGGGCAAGGTAAATTATATTCGACGCTTCATTCCTGGATTAGCTCAACTCATTGCTTCGTTCACACCTCTGCTGAAGAAAGGAGCAAGCTTCACCTGGACAGCTGTTCAACAAGAAGCTTTCCATAAAATACAACAGATATTATTGTCACCGGCCGTCATGAGGTCTCCAGTGCAGGGACGACCTTGATTCTTTACACAGCCTCCAGTGACGTCGCCATCGGCGCACTCCTCGCTCAGGAAGACGACGAAGGCGTCGAACGACCGATTTACTACTTCAGCCGCACAATGAGAGATGCTCAACTCCGATATCCAAAGGCCGAAAGGGCATGCCTGGCATTGGTACATGCAATCCAGAAGTTCAGACATTACTTACTATCTAACAGGGTCGTACTCATCTCCAAAGTGATCCCATAAAGTTCTTGCTATCAAAGCCAGCCTTGATAGGGAGACCAGCGAAGTGGCTACTCCAGATGTCAGAATTTGACATAGCTTGCACGCCACCTAAGCCATCAAAGGTCAAGCGGTCGCAGACTTGCTCGCTGCTTTTCCAGGGGAAGACACAACACACTACATGAAGAAGTGCCCGGCGAATTCCCAGACATCTTGGTCATCAAGGAAGAAACATGGCTTCTATACTTTGATGGATCTGCCACCCCTAGTAGTGACACCGGAGGAGCGGGCATAGTACTGGTGTCTCCATCTGGTGAAGTTTTCTCACATTCGTTCAAGTTAGATTTCCACTGCACCAACAACTCAGCAGAATATGAAGCCTTCCTATTAGGATTATCCTTGGCCAAGCAAGCAGGAGCAACACACCTTGAGATAAGGGGGATTCAAAATTATTGGTCAACCAGATGAATGGAACGTATTCTCTCAAGGAAATCACACTTGCTCCATTCAGAACCGAAGCTCAGCGACTGTTGACCTATTTTGCTGACGCAACGATCGTCCATACTGGACTAACAATAGGCATGTGATTGCCTAGAAACTCTCGCCTCCAAGCTGCAATTTGAAGGAGCAAGAAAACGATCACTGTACAGAGGCGTACCGTATCTTCAACTTGGCTCACTCAGATAGAAGACATTCCAGCAACGATTGGCGAGCACCCATCATTCATGAATTGAGCAGCTCTGTTTCAGAAGGCCAAGTCAGCCTCAAAATTGAAAACTACTTCTTGCTCATGGAGGACTATACTATCGAAACCCTGATGGATCTCTATCACGATGTCTTGGGAGCAACGAAGCGGAAGAACAACTCAAGCGCATACATGAAGAAATCTGCGGGCAAACGTTAGTGGTAACACTTTACAGAAAGCTTCAAAGAATGGGATACTACTGGCCATCCATGGAACTCAGTCAAGAGCTTTACAAGGATCTTGTCCTGATTGCCAAACACCTCCTCATCACCTGGAGGTTTTGACAGTCCACCACACTGGGGACTGGAAAGCCTTACATCAAATACCTCCGGGATAACGAACTACCACTGGAAAAGAAGCAAGCAGTCAAACTCATTCAGAAAGCTAAGAGATTCGTCTATCTCGATGGGATCTTATACCGCAAAAGCTTTGGTGGAATTTACTGAGGTGCTTAGCCGAACATGAAATCCCTACAATCCTGAAGGAAGTACATGATGGAGAACATCAAGGAAAGAGGAAACTATTTCTTCAAATTCATGAGAAATATTATTGGCCAACCATGGAAGATGATGCAGCCGCACACGTTCAGAGGTGTCACCAATGCCAAACCCATGGTAATCTCATCCACACTCCTTGTCTCCCGTTGAATTCTGTGAATAGTCCGTGGCCTTTCTACATGGGGACTAGATATCATTGGGAAGATCAATCAGCATCTTCAAAACAAATACATCATCATACATCATCGCGACAGAGTACTTCACCAAGTGGGTCGAAGCTATTCCTCTTCGAAGCACCACTGGAGTTACGATTGCCGCCTTCATCAAGGAGCACATAATATGCAGATTCGGAGTTCCTAAGCATATCATCACAGATAACGGAACTCCTTTTGCCAATCAAGATGTTGAGAAGCTGCTCAATAAATATGGGATCAAAAAATCTTCTCCACGCCTTACTATCCATAAGGAAATGGTCAAGCAGAAAGTACCAACAAGACTTTGATCAGGATTATCAGTCGGACGATTCATGACAATCCTCGATCATGGAATGAGCAATTACCCATGGCTCTATGGGCTTACAGAACTGCACCAAGGATCTCGATCGGTACTTCGCCATATTCCCTTGTCTATGGAGCCAACGCCATACTTCCAGCAGAAATCAAAGTTCCCTCATCCAGGATTGCAGCATCCAGTGGTGTACAATGGGATGAGGCTGAAATCTCCAGATCAAGAATTGCTGAGCTAGATATGCTTGAATCAAGGAGAACCAAGGTGGAAAAATATGTGGAAGCTTACAAACAGAGGATCTCCAGAGCCTACAAAAAAATGGTAAGACCTCGAACATTTCAAGTAGGAGATTTGGTATTAAAGACGGCAAAGCACATTCAACAAGACATGTCTGCTCCTAAGTTCTCTCCTAAATGGGAAGGACCGTATGTTGTTATCAAAGCAGTGTCTAGCGGATACTACAAAATTTTAGCAATCAATGGAGGAAAGGAAGGAAACATCATCAATGGAAAATGGCTCAAAGCTTATTATGCCTGATCCATGAAACAAACTACCTCTTCATCATTTCAAGCATTTTCAAAAATGTAATTTCATTCCTCCAAAGAGCATGCGAATGCTCCTTTGTTCATTAAACATTTCATAAATGAGCAAAATTCGTTCATACCATGATCAACTGTTTCACCTAACTAGAAACTCAGATTTATTCAAAAAACAACAACCACAAATGCTCACTCAGAGCAAACCATCCAGCAACGGATAATCCCTGTAAGAAGCCTCGTCAAGCTTCTTCTGAAAAATCTTGGTCTTTGCCTTCAAGTCTTCGACCGCTTTCTCAACCCTTGCTGACTCCAGAGCCAGTATCCTCTCCTCATCCAGTAAAGCGATTCATGGAAATTGCATCGGCAGCCTCTGCCGCCTTATGAACCTTGATTATCTCAAGACGACGACGGAGCCAGCTTACATTGAATCGCAATATCTCACAATTCGAGATCATTTCATCCCATTGTGCAGTTCATGGTTTTTGACGTCTCGCAAATGCATCTGGTTCATTTCCTCGATGATCGGCAATAGCCCCGCTACCGTGGTTAAAAGAGTTGGAAGAAAACCTTTCCACACTTCTGTGGTAGCAATGTGACCATACTCTTCCAAATCTTGGTGTACAGAGGCGCATGACATTTGGGAATCACGAATCCACCGACCATTTCATTGTCTGGGAAGGTATTAATCAATGGGCTTCGAATAAGTCCAGCGGTTGGGTATTCACGAACATGGACATTCTCCAGTCTCCACGGATCCTGCAGAATCTTCACATGCCTGGTTGCTGCTTTCCTCAACCTCAACCACGGTCACGGACTTTCCACTCTTTCTTCGTCTAGCATCGACGACGACACGGACATCCGCCTACGATGAAACGAAGGAGTGTTAATCCCGGGACTCAGTACAATCTCAAGAGTCATAGGTTTACTTAACGATCCAGCTTCAGCACGAGCCGATCCATACCGGGCAGGAGCTCTAACAGTCCGCTTAGGCCTTGCATTATGAGGAGTAGCATTCTTCTTACAGTCCTACGACAAATCATTCTCTTGTGATCAACAATCTCGATCGAACAGAGACAAGAAAGGAGAAGAAGAAGAAGTGTACAACTTACTGAGATAGACGTTGTTTTCACGCTTCGACTGAAGATCATCTTGAGAAGAAATGTATTGCTCGACATGACGGCAAGGAGGTAGGATCAAAACTTCTCTGCACGATGAAACTGACTCAGGAATGGAAGAAATATTTGCGTGGATCATAGATTTGGAGTCTTGAAGATATATATATCAGGCGATAGTCATCACTCGAATAGTCAACTCAGTTACGAGTTTCACTGAAACCCTAGGCTTCAAAGATCGATACTGAAGACGCGGAGGAAAATAACGCACTGGGGACTGAACATCACGGGTCAAAGGATAGGCCACGCGGCCTTGTACACGTCATGAATTCTCAGCCTGTGTTATGTTACTTCTCATGAAAATCGACAAGTCATGATGAATTTGGATGTATGGACATTGGTCCATGTCATGGATTAGAAGAAATCGACGTTAACAAAATGTTCATCATTCAGAAGAAAAGTCTAATTGAAGTAAAGTCATTTAAAAGAAAGATATCCACTATGAAGACTAAAAGGGAATGCTCTAACGTTTAAAGAAGATGGAAGTAAAACTACTCGTCGGGCTCATCCGAATTGTCAGATTCATCGTCACTATCCTTCTCGGAATCATCTTCTTCAGAGTCACTGTCAGAATCATTGGTGAAGTCCGGTGGACGGAAGATAATATCATAATCATCTGAATCCGAGTCATCTTCTGTTGCAGCTTCAGCTTCAATTTTCTTCATCATCCTGATGCTCTCTTTCATATCGATCAGGCTTAATGTAACGCTCGGATGGTTCCCATGTGATCTCTTCTTCAGAAGCATCAACATCAGAATCAGAAGGCACTCCATCCAAGAATCGACGCTTCTCCTCAACCCTCTGTCTCTTACGCCGGGTGCGATCTTTCTCACGTTGACGGGCATCCTCCTTTTTTTCTTCAGCTCCTCTTTTCTTGAGTTCAGTAAAAGAGACTCTTCGCTCACCCAAGGGAACATTAGGCTTCGCCCCTTCATGGGAAACCCTAACCTTTGATTTCGCTACAGGAGCACCGGAATCCTCATCAGAAGAGCCAGGGGAAGAAGAAGAATACCAGTAATCGTAATTGTTGTAGTTGTTGGTCGACATTTTCTGTCGACATTTTCTGGAACCGGAAGATCAAAGATTACTACTATGTAAACAAACCAACATCAGCAAAAAAAAAGGTAACTCTGAACTCTTACCTCTTTACAATTCTACTAATGGTAGTAGTTATGCCGTAAGAGTTAACACCTCAAAATCGTTCGTCTCTTCGAAAACTGCAAAAACGAACGAAACTTTATTTAATTTCCGAAACTGATTTTTCATAAAATCACGGACACAATTTTCATAATGTGAACATTCTCACAACTGACCTATGAAGTTTATAACAATAAAATATTTTATTATAAATATATTGTCTATCTTCGAAGGTTCCTCAAAACACACGTTTTGATTTTTTCAAAACAGCAATTAATGCAACTTGCATATATAAATTCTCAAGGATTTTAATCTAATGAAAACAAATTCATGCAAATAAAATATACCATCATATTTTGCACAATATATGTCACGGCTGCATATAAAAAAAAACTATTTTTCCTTCGTATCGTCGTTATTTGTCTTTAAAACGAAGGTTTATTTCGAAATACTGTGAAAGCTCATAATTTATACATATGATAAAGTTTTGTATTTACATGAAAGATCATAAACAAAATTTTATCACTGGACACATGTTCATAATATATATTTTCCTTCGTGCCGTCGTTATTTGTCTTTAAAACGAAGGTTTATGTCGATTTCGTGAAAATTCACTTCTTTTATGATAAAACCTTGGTGCACATGAAAGCTCATAAACTAAGTTTTATCGCTGGACCTAAGTTCATAAAAAAAATCTCTTCTAAATCAGGGATTATTGTTAGTTTTCAAAACTAACGATCGAAAGAACATACGTTTTCAAAAACGAGGGTTTTTCATAAAACTCATACCAATATATACACACATGTATATGGTTTCATCATGATCAAAACATGAACAACTCATGAAAGTCACAACATCAGAAAACATCAAAAAAAAAAAACGCACGCACCTGGTCGGCCGGAAGTTGGCCGGCGGCAACGGCGACTGGCGGCGACGATGGCGGCGATCAGGTGGCGGCGGAACTTCAAGCTGCTAGCGTGAAGGAGGAAAGGTGATGGAGAGCTGGGCGTGGAGAAATTAAAAAAAAAAGGATTAATTCCTTTTATACAATTTTTTATTTCCAGAACCTAATTTTCCAAGGATTTCCTTACTGGGCCCGTCCCGCGAATCCTGACCAACCACGGACTCGTCGTCCAAACCAGCGGTTCAATACCAATTTATGCTCACCAAACGACGCTCCAATCATGACATTGAAGCCTTCATCGAGTCATGGTCTGCTCATGCTCTCTAAATCCGGTAACGTCTCAACTTACGACTAAGTTCAATTACCGGTATTGTTATTTATGGCCGGAAAATCACCATTTAATGCTAACTGAGGAACACCGCTTTCCTCAGTAAGCAAGGGACTTAATGTAGATGGTGAATTTTCGACAAGGGCTAAAATCGTGAATTCATAATTATACGAAACTCTGATCCAGCAATCGACGTGAGTATTGAGACACGGGTCTCTCATCGAATTCTCAACGGAGAGTACTTTCTCTCGGAGGACATGTAGATATGTAGTCTCACGACTGGACAACGGCGTACCTCATGAACACTGAACACTTTAAGTGATTATTTCTATATAGTATCACGATATGGACGTCTCCTAGACAGCTTGCTCTGCTAGTATAGAGCGATAACGTCTTCAGGAACAAACAACGAGTTTACCCTGACTATATGAAGGATATGACTTACCGACAAGCTCATATCGAGATAATTAACGCTCCTAGACAGCTTGCTCTGCTAGTATAGAGCCACAAAATAAATTAATCCTAATTAAGATTAATTCTGCCGTGACATTCACTACTGAATTCCCAAAATAATCTATCATTGCTCCTATTCCATGGTCGAATCCACGGCCTGATCCCATGGAATGGCAATAACAATTTCTCCTATTCCATGGTCGAATCTACGGCCTGATCCTATGGAATGGAAATAACAATTGCTCCTATTCCATGGTCGAATCCACGGCCTGATCCCATGGAATGGCAATAACAATTGCTCATATTCCATGGTCGAATCCACGGCCTGATCCCATGGAATGGAAATAACGATTCCTCCTATTCCATGGTTGAATCCACGACTGGTCCCATGGAATGGCAATAAACAATTGTTCTGATTCTATGATCGAATCCACGGCTTGATCTCATAGAATAACAATAACGATATTATCTCATTACTCCGATTTCATGATCGAATCCACAACTGGTCTCATAAATGGTAATAGATAAAACTTAATTACTCTGATTCTATGGTCGAATATACGATCCCTTGGAATGGTAATGCTCACTTTATTATTCTGAATTCGTAGTCGAATCCTCAGCTGATCCTATGAATTAATAATAAACATTTTATTACTCAGTTTTGTGACTTATTCTCCACTGAATTCCACAATTAGTAATAAATAATCAACAACCGGGCGTCCCAGCTACCTCTAAGTAAGCCCCGATCCAAATGGTGAAAGTGTGTTCAACGATGATGCACTAACAGTCACCGCACGAACGAGTATTTCAAAATATGACGAAACGATTAACCTATTGCAAAATAGGAAGAAAATAATAAATAATCAAAATATTGACCAAGGCGCCAAGGGATTGGATTCATTGACTGGCCGACCGCGCCATGACCAATCCCACGTCAGTTTTATATTTTATCATGCTTTTGTTATTTTCCTTCATCCGATGAAAATCCTTTCATTTGAAAAAATCTCTTTCGTCTCGAGGAAACTCCTCGACTTCATGGCGTTTTCATAAACCCATGAAAATAATATAAAATTAAGGAAAAATAGTGTGGGGCGTGACCATTGGCCAACCGGCCATGCCTTGGTCCCAGCCGGCCCCACACCTTATGGTTCCTCATTATTTTATTATTATTATTTCCCTGATTTCATGAAAATTCCTTCAAATCATGGTATTTTCAAAATACATTAAAAATAATAATATAAAAATTAGGAAAACACGTGGGACCGGGCCCCAGCCGGCCGGCCATGCCTCAGCCGGTCCCACAGGCCCATGTATTTTATTATTATTATTTTTAGGATTTCCTTCATCCCATGAAACTCCTTGATTTCATGGTATTTCTCTCAAATTAGGAAAATCCCTTCAAATCATGGAAAAATACATAAAAAATAATAATATAAAAATTAGGGAAACACGTGGGACCGGGCCCAGCCGGCCGGCCATGCCTCAGCCGGTCCCACACGCCCATGTATTTTATTATTATTATTATTAGGATTTCCTTCATCCCATGAAACTCCTTGATTTCATGGTATTTCTCTCAAATTAGGAAAATCCCTTCGAATCATGGAAAAATACATTAAAAATACATAAAAATTAGGGAAACTCGTGGGACCGGGCCCTAGCCGGCCGGCCGCGCCTCCACGGTCCCACACGCCCTTGTTTTTATTATTTTAATATTTTTGTTCCCTGAACTCATGAAAACTCCTTCAATTCATGGAAACTCCCTAAATTCATCAAATTTCTCAAAATTCATGAATTTTTCATAAAATCATCAAAATATTATAAAATTAAGGAAAAGGCACCACGGGACGGTGGCCACGACCGGCCGGCCATGCCTTGGCCTCCGCGGTCCCACGCCTCCTTATTCCTTATTTTATAATTATTTTCCATCATCTCATGGTGTTTTCCTCAGTTTTGTCGAAACCCTAATTTTGGCATATTTTCTCGAATAGATGCTCAAATGTACGCCAGAAAATATCAAAATTTTCAGAACTGAGACGCGGACGCCTTGGGGACATGAGCACGCTATCTTGACCGACCAAGATTGGCTCTTTGGCTTACATAAGCTGGTCCCATCAAGTTTCACAGTTTTGACCTAATTTGCACAATTGTACGTATTAGGTCCAAGACTCTTCCAAACACTTTGGATTTTCATGAAGTGATCATCAGGCGGTCACGTGACTACCCAGGGCCGGTTTCATGACCCATGGTCAGTCCCTCACTCCGTCATAATTAATTAGGTTTTCTCACCTAAGGCTCAGACGAGCATTTTCGAATAAATGATTAAACCAGCATTTGATCATTCTTTCACCAACAAATCGTCAACTCATCAGGAGTTTTTTGTATTTGCTCACGTGGGCATATGGACACTACATGGTTGATCCACGGACCCATGTAGTCGCTCCCTCCTTCGTCTCATGGTTAAAATTCTGACGAACCATGAATTGATCATCAATTGATCAAATTAGGGTTTCTTAATCCAAGGATCATCATTCCAGATTCCAACCTTAATAATTTTATGACGACCTCATGGTCATTAATTTTATTAATTATGCTCGGTTCAACGACCAGTATTCTAATTAATATTTTTGGTACACTGCCAATAATCCATCAAATGAGCAACACGTGCTCAGATGATCAAATATTCAACAATTCATCACATGAGCAATACTTGCTCAGATGAATATTTGCTCAAACCAAGGAATATTGGTTCAATAATCAATATTCAACGATCCATCGAATGAGCAATACTTGCTCACTTCATCGTAAGAACTATACCTCTGTCTCATGACATGTTCAACTCATGAGTTTCAGAACATCATGTTCAACTCAGTAACTACATGGACTCGTCGTCCCATAAAACCACGAAGTCATCAATTGACTAACATACCACGAGACGTCAATCGTGTCACTTTGGGGGGATATCACTTAGGGTTTTGGTCTGGAGGTTTACGGCACGTGTGTTCAAATACACGATGGAATGTGAGCAAGTCGTGCAATCAGTTGAAGGAATTCACGAGGTAGTGGGTGGAAAATCGACCAAGTATCCACACGTTGAGCAACTGGTTTCAAACACGATCTCCACTTCCCCACTCCTTGATTCCATCAACTGTCACACTTCATGGGATCATGGTGTCTAAAATTCTAGCAATATAAATAAGTCTCTGAATCATGATTAAATCATCCGCATTAACAGCATCATCAATCTCACATCTCATCGACAACACGAGATCATCAACTCATCAATTGAGCAACTACTCTCGATTCAGCAATTTCAATCATTCAGAGCTTATCATATTCAGAATTCACACACCCACAATATTTGATTACCATTGATTCCACACATTTCCCAGCTTCCCTCCTACAGATCAACCCATCCTCTCTTGTGACCGAATTTACTATGGAACGGTCATTGTCTTGATTTAGGCCGGAGTACTACATATTGATCTCTCGAATCTAAAGCACCCCCTTTGCAGCGGTGCATCTGTGTGAGGTTTAACATTTCGCTCGGTTCGAGGAGTCTCCTCCGTACGGTCGTCTCCTCAGTTCCTTAAAAACCAGCAAATCATTTTTCCCCATCTACAGAATGCAGGTCAAAATGAAAGAAACTCATATATTAAGGAATATGGAGAACCAAAAGAATTCGCAAATATACAGAAAGGAGGAATAAATGTACAAGTATTACAGAAAATTAAAGAAAGAAACAAAGACTACTTCTTAGTTGATCCTTCATCATCTTCATCAGACTGTTTCCCTTCTTCGTCTGCATCAGAACTTTTATCTCCATCAGAACCTTCACCACCATCAGATTCTTCATCATCAGCTTCATTATCAGAAATAGTTAGACTGAGAATGTTCTTTGGGATCTCCTCCAAGAGACAAGGATAATCAGAATGAGGAATACTATGGTCATCAGAAACCATTTGAATAGTTTGATTGCGAAAATGCATAGCATCGTTCTTAAAGTTCGCAACAGTGATCTTGATTTGACTCTTTAATCTAGAATACTTATCGTGGCGAGAAGAAAGATTCTTTGCGAGTTCCTCTTTTTCAGCTTCAAGTTCCTCAATTCTTTCGCGATATCTACTTTCAGAATCTGTGAGCAAAAGGCAATCAATTAATAACTTGATGAAAATTCATAAGAAACAAAAGATTAGTGAAGAAGAACAGTTAATAACCTTCTCTGTCATAAATCATATCTCTAATCAAGGCTGTATGCTCAACTTGGAGACTAACATTTACACCTAAATCTTTTCTGGCATCGTCTAAGATTTTCGCAGCCCAAGCGAATTCATCCTCATTATTTATAAGGAGACGAGAATGAATTTGGTTTTCTCTTTCGCAGAGCTCTGTATTCTTGCGGTTAGCTTCATCTCGTTCAAGTTGAACTTCAAGAAGGGTCTCTTGGAATTTCGCTAAAGCCTTAGCTCCTTGATCAGAGATGCGATCCTTATCATCTATGAGACCTCTAATTTTGGTTCTTAGCTCATTGATTTTCTCTTTAGAATTAAGAAAGAGACGCTTAAATCGGTTGGCTAAGCCTAAACTAGATCTATGGTCAATCTCTAAGAGGAGAAATTTGGATCTCAGTTCATTCAGAGAAAGAGATGAAATTTTATCATTTGAGAAACCATTTAAAGATTTATTAAGACGCTCAAGAAGGGTATCATTATCCAAGGCATTAGGAAATGAACGAAGAATGGTAGCTTCATCAGAAAGACCATAAATGTCTGCAAAAAGGATCAATTAAATAAGATAAAACAACAGGATAAATGAATGAAGGGAAAGGAGAAAGTAACATACCATAGAGTTGATTATTAGATTGATGAAGACTAGAGATTGTATTCTTGTACGAAGAAGAATCAATTTCTAGTTGTTTGTTCTTCTCGCGAAGACATTTGACTTCAGCCTCCATTTCCTCATTTTTTGTACGAAATTGAAGATTCTTCTTTTCAAGAATTTCACGTCTCCTCTCCAGATCTGAGGCAATAGCGAAAGAAGCTTTTCCAGCCTGCGAGAAAAAGTAAAGAGTATTAAAATAGAAAGAGATTTTGAGTTACAATAATGAAGAAGTAAAAAGACGAAAGCATACCAGACTATTAAAAGAATGCAGGAAGTTGGGAGTAACCGATCTAGAAACTCCGCGAATAGAATTATCACCATCCAGTAAAGGAACATCGCAAATCGTAGCGAGAGCTTTGCAGGTATTAGCGAATTGATTATCTCCCATTCCTTGCCAAGAATCAGAAAAGAGGCCAGAGAGCTTAGCCATAGAAGATTCAGATGGAGAATCTTCATTTGCAGCAAGGTCATCATTATCCTCATCATCCTCATCATTCTTGGAGTTTTCATGAGAAAGAATATCTGAAGGAGAGGAAGAACGGACTTTTCTCTTCTTTGAAGGAGGAGCAGTTGGTTTTCCCTGCGAAGAGCACCTTTGCCTTTATCACCAATCACAACATTGGCAGACTCTTCTATTTCAGCAATAATCTTCACACACAAATATAAATAAGAAATAGAGGCAATAGTATACTGTTTAAAATCATAAGAGAATATTTCTTACCTCATCTGTGTATGATCGAAGAGCTAACAAGCAATTATCTCCAAGTCTGCGAATTTAGGATCCCTAATTTCTTTGGAGTAAAGAGATCCTTTACCAGCACCACGGTTAGCGAACTCTAGCATCAGACGGATGCAATCCCCACTCAATTGGAAGATAGCTCGCGAAAATCCCGAGTGAACGAGAATTTCATAGAACAGAGGAATATCTGGGTCATAAAGAGGAACATGGAGACCTGCGAGAATTTGACCTAGCGAAACTATGATTGATTGATCATCACAATGTTGATCAGAGAAAAGTTTGATAGAAAGAATTGACTTGGCACTTTCACCAGGAATGGTAGAAAGTGTGAAACCTTTCTCAGCAAGATCTTTTTGGACGTCTTTTAAGTTTTTCTCATGTTTGTGGCCACTTGGAGGCATATCTGAATATAGAGTATGGTAATGAATGAAAAGTAAGAAGATTGAAGAAGGAAGAATTACATTAGCAGATTTTACGGAAGAACAATAGAGTTGCAGAGATGAGAGAGTAAAAAGAGAAGAGAAAGTAAAAAGAAAATGGAAAGAAGAGTAAGAAGAATATATAAATAAAATTTTTTTTTTACTCGAAGAGATAAAGACCATTAATGCGAAAAGACGTGAGCGTTTGAAAAGCAGCGGTTACGGAAGACGTGTCAAGAAATAGATGGAAGAAAGAATACGTGTGATAAATGAAGAATATGAAGAGATGAACAGCTGCGGTATTTCTCACATCATTCTCTACTTTGCATAAAAGATATGAGAAGAGGCAAGATGTAGGATCAGAATCTCGCAGCAATAATGCCTCGGCGAAATTATCAGCAACACAACACAACAGCGTCGCAGAACAATTTCAGAAATGACATAATAAACGGCGTCAGCTAAATCATGAGAAAAATGTGACGGTCCTGCGAAAATTAGAGAGTTTGCGAGATTAACATTTGTAAGGATGTGATAATGTCGCAAGACATATCCGAAAATAAAGGACAGATTAGCTGTCAACCACTATGTAATTCCCTATAAACAGCCGCTCAGTTGTAAAGAAAGTGAGAGATCTTTTCTGAGTGAAAAACAAGTAAATAGGAGAGAGAAAATCTAGAGCAATGGTTATTCTTGATTCCTTTATCTTTTCTTGTAAGATTGTTCAAAGATTGATCAATAAAATTAAGATTGTTAATCTAAAATGACTTGAATGTTAATGAAATCTTGTGAGGGGTGTAGTGTAGGATTTCCTGCAGCTACAATAAGTTTATTCAGAATGATATGAGGTAGATGATAAACCCATGATTTTGTGACTATGCTTTAAAATCGGCTTTGTCATCATGAAAGTTGTTCGGAAAGAATGACAGAGGCACTGATCAAAAAAAAAGGAAAGAATGACTGAGGAATTACCTAATAGATAAGCTTATTAGGTAATTTTGTTGACTAAATCTCAATAAATTGTGTTTGACATTTTTTTAATTTTCTTTGTGAAGCCGGCATAGGAAAGAATGAGCTCTTGATTATTGTTCAAAAGAATTACGCCTTTCCATCTGCTGCAAATTTTACCTGATGCAGTTGTGACAAGGCAAAATTTTCGAACAACGAGATAATCCTATATTAGCATGTTTGCTCAATACCTCATAATAGAACGGATTTTCTGTTTACCTACAAACTACTTGGAAAATCCTTTCTATTATGAAGGCTTGAGACAATGTAACTGATAATCTCACCTCGCGACATAGGCATCCGTTTCCTGTAGGAACGTCTCACAGAGCAACAAGACAGTTAGAGGTTGTACATTCTGACCTTTGCAGCCCAATGAAAACTGTATCACATGGAGGTAATCGTTATTTCCTTACTTGTATTGATGATTACAGTAGAAAGACTTGGATCTATTTTCTAAAGAACAAGTCTGAAACTTTTGAAGCATTTAAGAGTTTCAAATTTTATGTTGAGAAGCAAGTGGTAATAATCTGAAGATACTTCGCACTGATAGAGGGGGAGAATACAACTCCAAAGCTTTTGGTAATTTTTGCAGAATGCATGGAATTAGGCATCAACTTACAGCCATCTATACTCCACAGAAAAACGGTGTCGCTGAAAAGAAGAATAGAACTATCGTTGAAATGGCTCGTAGTATGTTGCATTACAAGAATTTACCAAAATTATTTTGGGCAGAGGCAGTTGCATGTGCTGCTTATATTCTGAACCGGTGTCCCACCTCAAATGTTCTTGATATGACTCCTGAAGAAGCATGGAGCGGTTTCAAACCAGATGTTGCAGCTCTTCGTGTGTTCGAGTGTGTCGCATATGCTCATGTACCAGCTGAAAAGCGACAAAATCTTGATGTGAAGGGTCAAAAAGGTATCTTCCTTGGTCAGAGTTGTTTATCAGGTTTGATAAGGTAGTGTTTGTGAGGATTTTTAAGAAATCCCCTTGTGGGTTTTTAAGTACTGTCCTTTTCATTACTATTTCAAGTTTTTTTGATTCTGCACCATCTATAATAGTCACTTTCATTACTATTTCAATATTTCTTAAAGCATACATAATAGTCACCATCTATAATAGGCCTCCATCTATAATAGTCACTTTCATTATGGTAGGCTTCTAAAAGGTCCTACAAATTATAACCGCAAGTGCACGGTGTCGAAAGTGGCAAATGTGCAAGTACGGGTCGATCCACAGAGACTGGGTGTGTTTTGGAGTTTCTAGCTATTTTGGGTTCTAAATTTGCTAATGGGCTTTGAATACCAAAGGGGTCTTGAATATCAATGGTCTTTGAATACCCTTTGGAACTGTTGGGCTGAACTGAGCTTGGGCTCAGAAATATGGACTATGGGCTTTAGGTCTTAAACCTTGTTTTGGGCTTTTGGGTTGAACAACTGGGCTTTGGTTAAGCCCACAGTTGACTGAATTGGGCTTCAGTTTGAATTGAGCTTTGGAAAGCAAAGCAATCAGCAGCAATGCAACAGAACAGCACAGGGGCAGCAGCAGCAAGGGAGGCAAACAATGCACAGCAGCAGTGCAATGCAGTGAAAGAAAAGTGCTGCACAGCAATAGAATGCAGCAAAGGAGCTGCAGCAGACAACAACAACAGCAGTAGGGAAGGCAGCAGCAGCTGCAGCTGCACAAGCAGTGCACAGCAGCACAAGAGACAGAAGAAGAAGTGGCAGCAACAGCAGCACTGCAAGTCTGCACAGCATCTGCACAAGCAGTGCAAGTAGCAGCAGCAGTCTGCAAGGCACTGGAAGGAAGGAAAACAGAACAGTGGGAAAAGCAATGGAAAAATGATAAAACAAACCAAGATAACAGCAAGCAAAGATGACAATGAAGTGAAAGATAATGCAATAAAGAAGATGGCTAACAAAATAAACAAAAGGAAACACAAACAGGGCAACACATGGCAAAAGCAAAGAACAAAAATGAACCAAGGCCTAAGCCAAGGGCAGGGGTGATAAAGAAACTGACAAGAAGCAATACTAAGGCAAGAATACAGGCATTCCTATAGAATGGGTTGAAAACTAGCTTGCTATAAGCACTAGCTTCTCCCAATGCACAATCAACACTTCAACCTAAGCATACAAGGAGAATGGCAAGAACATCAGCTTGCTATGAGCACTGATTTCTTGCCATTGCACAATCAGCACATTGCTTCACAGATACCTAGCCTAGCATTCCTTCAAATGACAGTAAAACAAACATGACAGGAACATTGATACTAACAGTGAGCAACAACACAAGTTAACAGGACTAACTGACTAACAATGAACAAAACTATAAATAACAGGAGACAAGCATAACAGGAATACAACATGAACATGAAACTGAACTACAAAGATTTAAAACATGGAACAATGAACAAGAACAACACAACTGTGAACTGAAATTAAGCAGTGACTGAAAATTGAAAATTGAACTAAAGTTAACAGTTAACAGGACATGAGAGTCCTGGATGTGGGCTAATCCCAACATGAGTCTTTACATCACACCCACAGTCCCAATTTATAGTTACAAGCACAATTAGGGTTCTACACAAAAAATCCCCAAATTGACAGTAGACTAGGGTTTTGATTTTCGAGCTTACCAAACGTGATAAGACGAGTCCGTCTTCAACCCATGCTTCTTCTCCCTTCTCTGCTCCTTCCCATGCCTTCAATTTCTCTTTCTAGCTTCACTAATTCGTCAACCATTCACCTAGGGTTTCGGCAGGAGAGAAATTGACGAATTAGGGGGCTATAAAGATGGGTAATAGTTGTAGGAAGGTAGGGGTGATGATGGTGGAGGTGTGGTGGTGGTAGAGGAGTTGGTGATGGAGTCAGAGCAGGTGGAGAAGGTGGTGGTGTACGGTGGTTCTGTGGAGAAGATGGTGGAGAGGGTATGGCTCGACTGTGTTTGGGGTAGGGGGTGTGTTTGGGTTAGGTGGATGGGCTCGGGTACTAGGGTGTAAGGCGAATGCATCGAGTCTTGATGTTCTGTGACTCTGAGCTGCGAGATTCGGAGATGGTAGGTAGATCGGACGGTGATTCGGAGGTAAGCGATGATCGACCGTTGGATTATATGATACAACAAAATAAACGGTACTTGATGGAGTTAGGTACTGTAGTGTTAGGCGGAGATATCAAACTTTGATGCACAGCAAGGGAGCGACCGTTGGATTCAACTACCATCTAATCTGAAGGCTTGGAATTTCAGCGCTGTGGTGCTCGGCAGAGACTTCAGATTTTGATGCTCTATGAAGGAGCGACCGTCGGATGCTTCTGAGAAATGATCTGATGGCTGAGAACGGAGGCGCTTTTGTGTGTAGAAAATGAGGTTGTGCGCACCATTCTTCGCGGCTTCCTTGCGTAATTTCTTCCGGCTTTTCACTACTTTTCTGCTCTTTTCGCTCCGCGACTCATCCGAACTTTATTTTATTACCTAAAAATGCAAATTAATTAATAAAAATATTTATTCTTGAAAACAATGAAAATACAGAATATGGGATAAAATGTAGAATTAACGCATAAAAGATGAGTTAAAATGCCAACAAAAAGGGATAAATATATACAATTTGGCACTCATCAATACCCCCAAACCTGAATTTTACTTGTCCTCAAGTAAACAAAACTAAGGAAATCCTAACTATACCACTGTCGCTGGTCTCTCGAATGCATTTAGCGTATGCACTAAGCCTTTTAAACCACTAAGTGTCCCTAGTGGACGAGTTGAAGTCTCGTGAAGGTTTACCAGAGGTGTGCCTACAAAACCTAAGGACAAAATATAAGCTCAGATTCCATCAAACGTGACATGTGCAAAACAGTTTAAGCTCACAGCAAAATGGAGATGTCAATCTAGCTATCGAAGGCACAATCCTAGCACTGATAACAAAAAAAGACATGTGATAAGAGTGTAAAGTGTATCTACACATGTGTAAAGAAAGATCTGAAGTCAT
The DNA here is from genome assembly GCF_003573695.1 of Papaver somniferum. Classification (NCBI taxonomy): domain Eukaryota; kingdom Viridiplantae; phylum Streptophyta; class Magnoliopsida; order Ranunculales; family Papaveraceae; genus Papaver; species Papaver somniferum. The sequence goes on from NW_020622713.1 coordinate 7,802,082, forward strand.
GACTACTAATCACCAAGAGATAGTTTCTCAGGCTAAGAACTGAGGTCGAAATCTAGCTAGCTGTCCGGACTTTACGAGAATTGTGAATGAGTTGGAGGTATTTCACAATTTCTCGCGTTGTACATCAATGGCATACACCCTCCTTGCTTATTACAAAGAAACAACAAAAGATGACAAATTACATGACTCTTATTACATTTACTATTCTTTTTATTTTTGGAACAAGAGATGATGGAATTGAACAAATACTTGATTTTTTTGTATTTTTCTGATATTTTTTTTTTTTTTTTTTTTTTTTTTTTTTTTTTCTTTTTTTTTTTTTTTTTTTTTTTTTTTTTTTTTTTTTTTTTGAACAAAGAAACACCTTTGATACATATACAAAAGGAAACAAAAATTACATGACACTTTGCAAGAGGTAGCCCTTTTTGATGCACCCAGTTAAATTCGATGGTTGTCTTTCTTAATGTAACCTCCACCTTCTATCCCAACCAACCAAAGAACAAGCTAGTCCAGTTTCGTTCAGTATTCTAAAGTGATTGGCAATCGTAACTTCCTATCCAACACCTTGAAGATCGAGGCCATACATGTATTGGTAGATCGTGCGCGTGCAAATTTCTTATCACTATGTGAATTGTGCTAGAATCAGGGTGCCTAAATATCTAGACTAAGACTCCTAATAAAAATACATATTTGCACAAGAGTCAACATTTCAAGGTAAATGAGCTCCATTTTTTATGATTTTTTTCAATTTTTTATTTTTTTTGAATTTTGATTTTTCAATTTTTTTGGAATTTTTCAATTTTTTTCAAAAAGAAGGAGTTCGTTTTCAGTTATAGCATATTATCGTGGTATCTACTCTATACCCCCAAACCTAAACTAAACATTGTCCTCAATGTTTCAAAATATGGAAGAAATTAAAATGCAACATATGGAAAGGGACATGCTGAGTAGAGTAAAAGGAGAGAGAATACCCGATTTCGGCGAAAGCAGAATTAAAACTCCGTTATTCAAGGCAAAAATCCAACATATTTTAGCCGAGATCAAATTGGATTAGCAAAATATATACAAAAGGAACAAAAGGTTTTTTTTTTTTTTTTTTTTTTTTTTTTTTTTTTTTTAAAAAAAAACGGGAAAAAAGTAAAGTAAATTTTTTTTTTTTTTTTTTTTTTTTTTTAAATAAATAAAATAAAATTTGGTTTTTGTATGGGAGCAAGCCCACTGTGCAAGCCTCTAATGAAATGGATGGAAGGCTGCGGCCCACGAAACACTAAGTTTTAATTTTGAAAGTTTAATTTGGCCCAGTTGGTTAAGGCCCGACGTTTGTTTTAAAACTTTGGTTTCGAGGTCCACTTTCGAGTGGAATACAAGTCCAATTGATGCTTACAAGCTCAGCTGGGTTTAAACCCAGAGTTCAAAATACAAGTCCAATGAAAGAATTTAAACAAGCCCACAAAAAATAAATACAAGCCCACAAATAAATTATTACAAACCCAAAATAGAAAAATAAAAAGCCCAAAAAAATTGGGTTAATTATTACAAGCCCACAAAAAAATTTTGGAAGCCCACAGGTTGGGTTCTCTCAAATGGAATGGGTTTAGGCTTACCTTTTTAGCACAGCCCAGCTGCTCTGATATTGTTGCAAAAACCCAGTTGGGTTTTGGTTCTTTTCCTTGGTGGCGTCCCAGCAGAGGAAAAACAGGTTCAAAACAGCAGGTCCAACAGCAAATGAAATGAAGCAGATGCAGATGCAAATGCTATGACATGAAATACAAATTAGCTAATAAAAACACAGATAAAACACAGCACCAATCCCCGGCAGCGCGCGCCAAAAACTTGGTAGGCTTCTAAAAGGTCCTACAAATTATAACCGCAAGTGCACGGTGTCGAAAGTGGCAAATGTGCAAGTACGGGTCGATCCACAGAGACTGGGTGTGTTTTGGAGTTTCTAGCTATTTGGGTTCTAAATTTGCTAATGGGCTTTGAATACCAAAGGGGTCTTGAATATCAATGGTCTTTGAATACCCTTTGGAACTGTTGGGCTGAACTGAGCTTGGGCTCAGAAATATGGACTATGGGCTTTAGGTCTTAAACCTTGTTTTGGGCTTTTGGGTTGAACAACTGGGCTTTGGTTAAGCCCACAGTTGACTGAATTGGGCTTCAGTTTGAATTGAGCTTTGGAAAGCAAAGCAATCAGCAGCAATGCAACAGAACAGCACAGGGGCAGCAGCAGCAAGGGAGGCAAACAATGCACAGCAGCAGTGCAATGCAGTGAAAGAAAAGTGCTGCACAGCAATAGAATGCAGCAAAGGAGCTGCAGCAGACAACAACAACAGCAGTAGGGAAGGCAGCAGCAGCTGCAGCTGCACAAGCAGTGCACAGCACAAGAGACAGAAGAAGAAGTGGCAGCAACAGCAGCACTGCAAGTCTGCACAGCATCTGCACAAGCAGTGCAAGTAGCAGCAGCAGTCTGCAAGGCACTGGAAGGAAGGAAAACAGAACAGTGGGAAAAGCAATGGAAAAATGATAAAACAAACCAAGATAACAGCAAGCAAAGATGACAATGAAGTGAAAGATAATGCAATAAAGAAGATGGCTAACAAAATAAACAAAAGGAAACACAAACAGGGCAACACATGGCAAAAGCAAAGAACAAAAATGAACCAAGGCCTAAGCCAAGGGCAGGGGTGATAAAGAAACTGACAAGAAGCAATACTAAGGCAAGAATACAGGCATTCCTATAGAATGGGTTGAAAACTAGCTTGCTATAAGCACTAGCTTCTCCCAATGCACAATCAACACTTCAACCTAAGCATACAAGGAGAATGGCAAGAACATCAGCTTGCTATGAGCACTGATTTCTTGCCATTGCACAATCAGCACATTGCTTCACAGATACCTAGCCTAGCATTCCTTCAAATGACAGTAAAACAAACATGACAGGAACATTGATACTAACAGTGAGCAACAACACAAGTTAACAGGACTACTGACTAACAATGAACAAAACTATAAATAACAGGAGACAAGCATAACAGGAATACAACATGAACATGAAACTGAACTACAAAGATTTAAAACATGGAACAATGAACAAGAACAACACAACTGTGAACTGAAATTAAGCAGTGACTGAAAATTGAAAATTGAACTAAAGTTAACAGTTAACAGGACATGAGAGTCCTGGATGGGCTAATCCCAACATGAGTCTTTACATCACACCCACAGTCCCAATTTATAGTTACAAGCACAATTAGGGTTCTACACAAAAAATCCCCAAATTGACAGTAGACTAGGGTTTTGATTTTCGAGCTTACCAAACGTGATAAGACGAGTCCGTCTTCAACCCATGCTTCTTCTCCCTTCTCTGCTCCTTCCCATGCCTTCAATTTCTCTTTCTAGCTTCACTAATTCGTCAACCATTCACCTAGGGTTTCGGCAGGAGAGAAATTGACGAATTAGGGGCTATAAAGATGGGTAATAGTTGTAGGAAGGTAGGGGTGATGATGGTGGAGGTGTGGTGGTGGTAGAGGAGTTGGTGATGGAGTCAGAGCAGGTGGAGAAGGTGGTGGTGTACGGTGGTTCTGTGGAGAAGATGGTGGAGAGGGTATGGCTCGACTGTGTTTGGGGTAGGGGGTGGTTTGGGTTAGGTGGATGGGCTCGGGTACTAGGGTGTAAGGCGAATGCATCGAGTCTTGATGTTCTGTGACTCTGAGCTGCGAGATTCGGAGATGGTAGGTAGATCGGACGGTGATTCGGAGGTAAGCGATGAGCGACCGTTGGATTATATGATACAACAAAATAAACGGTACTTGATGGAGTTAGGTACTGTAGTGTTAGGCGGAGATATCAAACTTTGATGCACAGCAAGGGAGCGACCGTTGGATTCAACTACCATCTAATCTGAAGGCTTGGAATTTCAGCGCTGTGGTGCTCGGCAGAGACTCAGATTTTGATGCTCAGAAGGAGCGACCGTCGGATGCTTCTGAGAAATGATCTGATGGCTGAGAACGGAGGCGCTTTTGTGTGTAGAAAATGAGGTTGTGCGCACCATTCTTCGCGGCTTCCTTGCGTAATTTCTCCGGCTTTTCACTACTTTTCTGCTCTTTTCGCTCCGCGACTCATCCGAACTTTATTTATTACCTAAAAATGCAAAATTAATTAATAAAAATATTTATTCTTGAAAACAATGAAAATACAGAATATGGGATAAAATGTAGAATTAACGCATAAAAGATGAGTTAAATGCCAACAAAAAGGGATAAATAATACAATATTTGGCACTCATCAAATACCCCCAAACCTGAATTTTACTTGTCCTCAAGTAAAACAAAACTAAGGAAATCCTAACTATACCACTGTCGCTGGTCTCTCGAATGCATTTAGCGTATGCACTAAGCCTTTTAAACCACTAAGTGTCCCTAGTGGACGAGTTGAAGTCTCGTGAAGGTTTACCAGAGGTGTGCCTACAAAACCTAAGGACAAAATATAGCTCAGATTCCATCAAACGTGACATGTGCAAAACAGTTAAGCTCACAGCAAAATGGAGATGTCAATCTAGCTATCGAAGGCACAATCCTAGCACTGATAACAAAAAAAACATGTGATAAGAGTGTAAAGTGTATCTACACATGTGTAAAGAAAGATCTGAAGTCATGACTACTAATCACCAAGAGATAGTTTCTCAGGCTAAGAACTGAGGTCGAAATCTAGCTAGCTGTCCGGACTTTACGAGAATTGTGAATGAGTTGGAGGTATTTCACAATTACTCGCGTTGTACATCAATGGCATACACCCTCCTTGCTTATTACAAAGAAACAACAAAAGATGACATTACATGACTCTTATTTACATTGACTATTCTCTTTTATTTTTGGAACAAGAGATGATGGAATTGATAAATACTTGATTTTTTTGTATTTTTTGATATTTTTTTTTTTTTTTTTTTTTTTTTTTTTTTTTTTTTTTTTTTTTTTTTTTTTTTTTTTTTTTTTTTTTTTTTTTTTTTTGAACAGAAACACTTTTGATACATATACAAAAGGAAACAAAAATTACATGACACTTTGCAAGAGGTAGCCCTTTTTGATGCACCCAGTTAAATTCGATGGTTGTCTTTCTTAATGTAACCTCCACCTTCTATCCCAACCAACCAAAGAACAAGCTAGTCAAGTTTCGTTCAGTATTCTAAAGTGATTGGCAATCGTAACTTCCTATCCAACACCTTGAAGATCGAGGCCATACATGTATTGGTAGATCGTGCGCGTGCAAATTTCTTATCACTATGTGAATTGTGCTAGAATCAGGGTGCCTAAATATCTAGACTAAGACTCCTAATAAAATACATATTTGCACAAGAGTCAACATTTCAAGGTAAATGAGCTCCATTTTTTATGATTTTTTTCAATTTTTTATTTTTTTTTAATTTTGATTTTTCAATTTTTTTGGAATTTTTCAATTTTTTTCAAAAAGAAGGAGTTCGTTTTCAATTATAGCATATTATCGTGGTATCTACTCTATACCCCCAAACCTAAACTAAACATTGTCCTCAATGTTTCAAAATATGGAAAGAATTAAAATGCAACATATGGAAAGGGACATGCTGAGTAGAGTAAAAGGAGAGAGAATACCCGATTTCGGCGAAAGCAGAATTAAAACTCCGTTATTCAAGGCAAAAATCCAACATATTTTAGCCGAGATCAAATTGGATTAGCAAAATATATACAAAAGGAACAAAAGGTTTTTTTTTTTTTTTTTTTTTTTTTTTTTTTTTTTTTAAAAAAGGAAAAAAGTAAAGTAAATTTTTTTTTTTTTTTTTTTTTTTTTTTTAAATAAATAAAATAAAATTTGGTTTTTGTATGGGAGCAAGCCCACTGTGCAAGCCTCTAATGAAATGGATGGAAGGCTGCGGCCCACGAAACATAAGTTTTAATTTTGAAAGTTTAATTTGGCCCAGTTGGTTAAGGCCCGACGTTTGTTTTAAAACTTTGGTTTCGAGGTCCACTTTCGAGTGGAATACAAGTCCAATTGATGCTTACAAGCTCAGCTGGGTTTAAACCCAGAGTTCAAAATACAAGTCCAATGAAAAAGAATTTAAACAAGCCCACAAAAAATAAATACAAGCCCACAAATAAATTATTACAAACCCAAAATAGAAAAATAAAAAGCCCAAAAAAATTGGGTTAATTATTACAAGCCCACAAAAAAATTGGAAGCCCACAGGTTGGGTTCTCTCAATGGAATGGGTTTAGGCTTACCTTTTTAGCACAGCCCAGCTGCTCTGATATTGTTGCAAAAACCCAGTTGGGTTTTGGTTCTTTTCCTTGGTGGCGTCCCAGCAGAGGAAAAACAGGTTCAAACAGCAGGTCCAACAGCAAATGAAATGAAGCAGATGCAGATGCAAATGCTATGAATGAAATACAAATAGCTAATAAAAACACAGATAAAACACAGCACCAATCCCCGGCACGGCGCCAAAAACTTGGTAGGCTTCTAAAAGGTCCTACAAATTATAACCGCAAGTGCACGGTGTCGAAAGTGGCAAATGTGCAAGTACGGGTCGATCCACAGAGATGGTGTGTGTTTTGGAAGTTCTAGCTATTTTGGGTTCTAAATTTGCTAATGGGCTTTGAATACCAAAGGGGTCTTGAATATCAATGGTCTTTGAATACCCTTTGGAACTGTTGGGCTGAACTGAGCTTGGGCTCAGAAATATGGACTATGGGCTTTAGGTCTTAAACCTTGTTTTGGGCTTTTGGGTTGAACAACTGGGCTTTGGTTAAGCCCACAGTTGACTGAATTGGGCTTCAGTTTGAATTGAGCTTTGGAAAGCAAAGCAATCAGCAGCAATGCAACAGAACAGCACAGGGGCAGCAGCAGCAAGGGAGGCAAACAATGCACCAGCAGCAGTGCAATGCAGTGAAGAAAAGTGCTGCACAGCAATAGAATGCAGCAAAGGAGCTGCAGCAGACAACAACAACAGCAGTAGGGAAACGGCAGCAGCAGCAGCTGCAGCTGCACAAGCAGTGCACAGCAGCACAAGAGACAGAAGAAGAAGTGGCAGCAACAGCAGCACTGCAAGTCTGCACAGCATCTGCACAAGCAGTGCAAGTAGCAGCAGCAGTCTGCAAGGCACTGGAAGGAAGGAAAACAGAACAGTGGGAAAAGCAATGGAAAAATGATAAAACAAACCAAGATAACAGCAAGCAAAGATGACAATGAAGTGAAAGATAATGCAATAATAAAGAGATGGCTAACAAAATAAACAAAAGGAAACACAAAACAGGGCAACACATGGCAAAAGCAAAGAACAAAAATGAACCAAGGCCTAAGCCAAGGGCAGGGGTGATAAAGAAACTGACAAGAAGCAATACTAAGGCAAGAATACAGGCATTCCTAGAATGGGTTGAAAACTAGCTTGCTATAAGCACTAGCTTCTCCCAATGCACAATCAACACTTCAACCTAAGCATACAAGGAGAATGGCAACGAACATCAGCTTGCTATGAGCACTGATTTCTTGCCATTGCACAATCAGCACATTGCTTCACAGATACCTAGCCTAGCATTCCTTCAAATGACAGTAAAACAAACATGACAGGAACATTGATACTAACAGTGAGCAACAACACAAGTTAACAGGACTAACTGACTAACAATGAACAAAACTATAAATAACAGGAGACAAGCATAACAGGAATACAACATGAACATGAAACTGAACTACAAAGATTTAAAACATGGAACAATGAACAAGAACAACACAACTGTGAACTGAAATTAAGCAGTGACTGAAAATTGAAAATTGAACTAAAGTTAACAGTTAACAGGACATGAGAGTCCTGGATGTGGGCTAATCCCAACATGAGTCTTTACATCACACCCACAGTCCCAATTTATAGTTACAAGCACAATTAGGGTTCTACACAAAAAATCCCCAATTGACAGTAGACTAGGGTTTTGATTTTCGAGCTTACCAACGTGATAAGACGAGTCCGTCTTCAACCCATGCTTCTTCTCCCTTCTCTGCTCCTTCCCATGCCTTCAATTTCTCTTTCTAGCTTCACTAATTCGTCAACCATTCACCTAGGGTTTCGGCAGGAGAGAAATTGACGAATTAGGGGGCTATAAAGATGGGTAATAGTTGTAGGAAGGTAGGGGTGATGATGGTGGAGGTGTGGTGGTGGTAGAGGAGTTGGTGATGGAGTCAGAGCAGGTGGAGAAGGTGGTGGTGTACGGTGGTTCTGTGGAGAAGATGGTGGAGAGGGTATGGCTCGACTGTGTTTGGGGTAGGGGGTGTGTTTGGGTTAGGTGGATGGGCTCGGGTACTAGGGTGTAAGGCGAATTCATCGAGTCTTGATGTTCTGTGACTCTGAGCTGCGAGATTCGGAGATGGTAGGTAGATCGGACGGTGATTCGGAGGTAAGCGATGATCGACCGTTGGATTATATGATACAACAAAATAAACGGTACTTGATGGAGTTAGGTACTGTAGTGTTAGGCGGAGATATCAAACTTTGATGCACAGCAAGGGAGCGACCGTTGGATTCAACTACCATCTAATCTGAAGGCTTGGAATTTCAGCGCTGTGGTGCTCGGCAGAGACTTCAGATTTTGATGCTCTATGAAGGAGCGACCGTCGGATGCTTCTGAGAAATGATCTGATGGCTGAGAACGGAGGCGCTTTTGTGTGTAGAAAATGAGGTTGTGCGCACCATTCTTCGCGGCTTCCTTGCGTAATTTCTTCCGGCTTTTCACTACTTTTCTGCTCTTTTCGCTCCGCGACTCATCCGAACTTTATTTATTACCTAAAAATGCAAAATTAATTAATAAAAATATTTATTCTTGAAAACAATGAAAATACAGAATATGGGATAAAATGTAGAATTAACGCATAAAAGATGAGTTAAAATGCCAACAAAAAGGGATAAATATATACAATATTTGGCACTCATCACATTACTATTTCAATATTTGCCAACATGTACTCATCACTCTATTTCAAGTTTGTTTCACTCCACTCGCCTATTGGCTGTCGGTAAGACATACTCACGACGACAGACGAGAGATGCACAGCAACGCGACCATTGGCCAACAGGTGCATATAGTTGTAACCGTGCAACTATTTCAATATAACGCCTGCTTATTGAGAACGCGACCATTGGCCAACAGGTGCATATAGTTATAACCGTCAAAAAAATTCAAAATAACGCATGCTCATTAAGAATGCGACCATTGGCCAACAGGTGCAATCTACGGGAGATATATAATATAAGCTTTGCTCGTATCTCCTTGTAGCAATCTGTAATAAGAAAATCCTTAATACTTGTTATTTTTTGCTGATAATAATATTTCATCAGTAATTGTGATGGAGATGTTGCTGGAATTGACTACCGAGATATTACAGTGCCTCGAAACTACAGAAAGTATTTTGGCAAACAAAAGGGTTTGCAAAGAGTGGAATAATGTCCTTTCGGACAAAAGAATTGGACTCCTTTTCGGTTTCACTCAAAAAGTGAGAGAAGAAAAAGTTACACAACTCTTCTACAGAGAACAAATTGAGGAGGAAGATTACTACACGATGATGGAAGATTTCTATCAGATGTTATTTGGAAACAATGGTACCTGGAATATCATCCGATCATATGATGAAAACATGTCACACCCAATCGTTGGATCTTGTAATGGTCTGGTATGTTTTTATGTTTTACACCACGGCATACAAGATCCTATTTATATTATGAATCCAACAACGGGTGAGCACCTCCATCTGCCACAAATATGCGATCCAACACCAACGCCACAAATTAGTTGGGATGACGATTCGTCGTAGGGGGTTTCGGCTATTGTGAACATACCGGTGAATACAAAGTAGTTCGAATTCAAGTGGACGGTAAAGTCGACGTACACACTCTAGGCAACAACAGGGGATGGAGTAACATCGAAGATTTTCCTTTTACTTTTTGGGATTCAGGTGTGTACGCACATGGTTGTATTTTTTGGATAAATCATTATTTTTATGACAATATTCAGATAGTTTCTTTCAATTTGGAAAATGAGAAATTCTAGTCACATTCGCCACCCCTGCATCATATTTATGATAATGGTGGTTTCAGTACTCTAAGACTTGGAATGGTCTTGTTTGGAGTTCGCCTTTTATTTTACAACATTCATGATATTTATGATCTCCGGATTAATTTTTGGGCACCCATTTCCGATAATGATATTCATGCACGGGCACCCGGTGTATAATGGCATTGGGAACTTAAGAGGAGCATTATCTTGGAAGAGCCTTCGAATTTATGGTGGTCGCCTTATAAGCTGATAGCTTTGGGAAAGAACAACGACATCCTATTGCAAAACAACCGTTGTTTACCGCGTTATAATGAACTCACCAGAACTTCGACAGAATTTGCGGAGATAAGGTGGCTGGTAAAGGTTAGAGTTATTCCTCACATGAGGAGCGCCGTCTCGTTGAGGAATTTTGGAGGACAATCTGAAATATGTACTTACGATGTCCATGCCACAAACATATTCAGTGTGTAGTTTTTTTGTTTTTGTTTTTGTTTTGATCAGAGTAATGTAGTTTGGTGTTCAATATAGTATATACTTTTTAATTGTACTATTTCTCATCTTTGATTTTTTTTCGTATGTTGTCTGGACTAAAAGTTTTTTTGAAATTTGAAGAATAGAACTTGGTCTTATTTTGGGTAATAATGGTTGGTATTTTATTTAATGGAGTTAATGCTTTTAAACATATTCCCGTCGAATTTAGAGCGGGACTTTCTTTTATGGTGGTCAATTTGGTATAGAGGTAGGCATTTCTGTATTCCAGTTGTTTTTATGGTTATAAATTTTGCGAATCTATAGGGAGACTTTTATGTGTTCATAAAAGTAAATCCGAGAGAGAAAAAGAAAAATGTAAAAAGAAGTGAGAATTTGAGATGAAAAAGGTATAAGTGATTGATAGACAAACCAATGATGATATTCTTGAAAATGCACACGAAAAGATTTTTGAGAAGTCGAAAAAAAAAATGTTGATTACGTGACTAATCGGGATTCTTTTTGTAGACGAATTATAGATTTGAAACTGGTGTTTGACACCAAAACACAAAACCAGAACATAAATGGGCAAAACAAATTAAAGACATATGTAACACATCATTTTAATTTCCAGAATTGTGTTATTACGTCTTTTTATTAATAAATAACTAAGAAATATAAGAAATACTGATCAATAAGAAACCTATTTTGTCAATCTAGTCTCTTTTTGAATCATGAACTTTTTTTTTGATCGGTTGAATCATGAACTATAAATGCCACGTCCTAGTTGTTAATATCACGAAGCAGTTGTTGTTGAAACCAATCAACTCGTTCTTGAAGTATATTCACCTGTTGTTGGAGACCCAAAAAATCACAATCAAAGGGACAACAACATCTACTTTCCCCATGCACCAATTCCACACAATGCCCATCGACAGCAAATGCATTAATCTCACCCCAAACACCAATAATCTGCATGCTTCCTCATGCAGATTATGAACAAGCCGAGTCTAGGCTGAAGAACTCGTACATCGTAATCTGAGATCTTAAAATCGTCTTCTAGGGTTCTTCTTAATGAATTCAATCTAACAGTTTTAGGACCCGTAACAATAAATTGGTAGCAATAGGATGTGCAGTTCATTCTGATCGAAAAGGAAGAGCGATTTGTTTTCAACACAATACTTGTGCTTTCTATATATCCAGTTCTTTAATCATAGACTGAGTTTGACAATGCAACCAACAACTCCAACACTATTCAATCATACAGAAGAAAACGGTCATTAAACAAGAAAATTAATCCATTCGACAGTCATTAAGCAAGTCCAACACAAGAAAACGGTCATTAAACAATCTTTGAAGACACTTAACAGTTCTTTCAATATGTCAATGTTGACAAGGTAGTGTTTGTGAGGATCTTTAAGAAATCCCCTTGTGGGATTTTAAGTACTGTCCTTTTCATTACTATTTCAAGTTTTTTTTGATTTTGCACCATCTATAATACTCACTTTCATTGCTATTTCAATATTTCTTAAAGCATACATAAGCATACATAATAGTCACCATCTATAATAGGCCTCCATATATAATAGGCACTTTGATTGCTATTTCAATATTTGCCAACATGTACTCGTCACTCTATTTCAAGTTTGTTTCACTCCACTCGCCTACTGGTTGTCGGTAAGACATGCTCACAGCGAAAGACGAGAGCTGCACAACAACGCGACCATTGGCCAATAGGTGCATATAGTTGTAACCGTGCAACTATTTCAAAATAACGCCTGCTCATTGAGAACGCGACCATTGGCCAACATGTGCATATAGTTACAACCGTCAAAAAAATTCAAAATAACGCCTGCTCATTAAGAACATGACCATTGGCCAACAGGTGCAATCTGCGGGAGATGTCTATATAAGCTTTGCTCGTATGTCCTTGTATCAATCTGTAATAAGAAAATCCTTAATACTTGTTATTTTTTGCTGATAATAATATTTCATCAGCAATTGTGATGGAGATGTTGCCGGAATTGACTACCGAGATATTACAGCGCCTCGAAACTACAGAAAGTGTTTTAGCAAGCAAAAGGGTTTGCAAAGAGTGGAATAATGTCCTTGCAGACAAAAGAATTGGACTCCTTTTTGGTGTCACGCACGGAATGAGGAAAGACAAAGTTACTCGACTCTTCTATAGAGAACATATTAACGAGGAAGATTTCAACCTGATGGTAAAAACCAATAATAATCACGTCCCGGATGAAGGAATCTATGAATGGACTAATTCACACCCAATATTTGGATCCTGCAATGGTCTGGTATGTTCTTACATTTCACACCACGGCATACAAGATCCTGTTTACATTATGAATCCAACAACACGGGAGCACATCCATCTTCCACAACTAGGCAACCTAATTGCACGAGATCCAATACTTTCATGGTATCTGCGGTACAACGTAATTGGGGGTTTCGGTTACTGCCAACGTACCAATTCGTACAAGGTAGTTCGCGTTGACAGGGATGGTATAGTTCAAATATACACTCTAGGAGACGAGAGTGGATGGAGGAACATAGGGGAGACTCCTTATACTTTTCGGGGTTCAGGTGTCTACGCACATGGTTGTATTTTCTGGAAGGATTGTCTTAAGCACAATATAATATCTTTCAATTTAGACACCGAGACGTTCCATGAACATTCTCCACCCCCGCATCATATATCTTGGTGTCCATTTTGGATAGATTCGTACCCATCACTTGGGATGGTCATGTGCGGCGATCGCCTTTTATTTTACTACATCCACGAGGCGGTTGATGAGCCATAAATAGATTTCTGGGCACCCATATCCGAAGAAAATATTCATACATGGGCACCTGGCGGGGAATGGAATTGGGATCACAAGATGAGCATTATCTTCGAAAAGGATGGGGATGATTGGCCGACTTATAACCCGATAGCCTTTGGAACTTATAACAACGACCTCATATTTTGGCAGAATAGACGTTTATTGTGTTACAATACACTCACCAGAACTTGGACGAAAATTTGGGGGACAGTACCGTGGAAAACATGGGTTCGAATTATTCCTCACATGAGGAGCCGTCTCGTTGAAGAATTTTATTGGACAGTCTGAAAAATGTACTCCTGATGTCCACGCCACCAACACATTTCCTAGGTTATCTATGTAGTTTTTTTTCCGTTGTTTTTGTTTTCATAAGTTTTGTTTTTAGTTTTATATATTGTGTAGATCGTCACTTCGTTAGTCGCACATTCGTTGTATAACTATATTATATTTTCCAAATCATGTAAGCATTTGTGATTTGTGTCGTGTTTCCTTAAACTATTGATTAACACAGAAACATATTTCGTGCTATGTCAACATATAGCTAGACTCCGATTGAAGTGACGTGTTGGCATCATCACACCAGAAACTTCCATGTATAAACCTTTTACGGATCTCACCCTAATTCAAGAAGAAACGGGCAACTTGAATCAAAAAAAATCTTTGTAGCAGGCTTCGCAACCAAATAGTATATGTTCAGGCCCATAACGTAACAGTCTTTTTCAAGGAAATTCATAATTGAACAAGATTCCTCATAACATGGAACACCTTAATTTTGTTTCACGGATGGTGATTGGTGAGGCATGTACTTTATTGTTCGAAATCTTCTGTACCACTAACCCCCCCTCCTTCAATCCACTCCTGCATTTCGAGGACCCGTACACAATAACATCTTTAGATTATGTCAAGCTCCTTTATCGGATTTACACAGGTTATACCTCTCAATTAAGAACATGAGTGGATAACGCAAGGAATTCCAATCTCTTGATGCTTGCTCCAGCTGTTTACAAGATAAATAGTGTTGTTCTTCTTCTACTTCCAAACGGACTTTTTGATCAATGACAATGGACATCTCTTGTTCTTATAGAGGTTCGGGGTACATGAATTCTTTCACAGCTTGATGTAGGAGGGGGTTCTATCAAGAATTGGAATAAGGCTTTCCCTTGTTGACACTTATGGACGTTGGTTGTATGAAGAAGATGAGGATTTTGAGGAATAGGATAGCGAGGATGGAGAAGAAGTTTTGTGAGAATGATAATTAGGACGGGATAGTTTATGATGGTGATTCGGATGACCCCCTCGGAACAATGGACACAAACATATCCTTCAGAACCCCCACCGATCTCTATATGAACTCTCTGCGGAAACTTATCATCGGTCATACGATCGATAATAACCGATATGAGCGATAAGTCATAGCGGTAGTACGAGCGACAAGTTATACGGGAGCCCCAAAACTGGAGCTCTTCTTTTCCTTTTAGCGGAACATTTTCTTGGAGCAACTTAAAAAACTTGAACTTCCCTCTTACAATTTTCAATCTTTTTAAAACTTCTGCATATCTTAGAAACAGTAGCTTCAAGTTTTGCGTCGCAAAAAAGTGTGATCGCCTTTTCAGCCATTTCACCAACAATAAAACTAAAAAGTTGAGATAAATTTAGAAGAGAAAATTCAAGAGAAGTGAATTTTGGTGTAAGTAAATTATTTGAAGATGGCGGTAATTTATAAAGGTAAAAACTAAACGTTTTCAATTTTGAAAAACTAGTCGTTGGCGGTTTTACTACAAACGCCCACGGTTAAGTATAGCACGCGGAGTTTTTCCTTCACACTTTGACGGATGTAATATGGCCCGACGCTTGATGATCAACCGCCCACTTCTTTTCCCACAGTGAAAAAACGTGTTTGGCCTTTCACCTGGCTCCACAAAACTTTTCCATTCACACATAGCTATAGGAATTGCCCTAACATCTCCACTAAGGAATATTTGTTACTTTATACATTTGGAAAACATTTTAAAAGGCCTATCCAAACACGGGTAAAATAAAAATATTGAACCAGAAACCAACACTTACTCTTTGCTTCAAAAAGAAGAAAAGAAAAGAAAAAAACACTCACCAGTCAAAAAGAATTGGTATGTTTCGAACAACAAATTCACTCAGTATAGTGTTAATAGATGAGACGAACCCAAATACTCTATCAATCGTATCTTCATCTTCACACACTACAACAAATCAAGTTTCTCCATTTCCAGGTTTGTATTTATTCCCAAATTTATTCCATTAAACCCCACTCTGATAAACCCTTTTCTACAAACCTAGAATTTCATCATTCTAATGAAAAACCCATCTCATATACTGAATCTTCAGACCTAATTAACAAAACCCACGCTCTGATTAATCCTTCTGTAATTGTAAAATCTCTTTCTCACAAGCTTTCTTATCTCTGGGAGAATCAGAAAAATGAGAACTTTGTTCAAGTTTCATCTCTTAAAGAAATTCTTCTAAAACTCTCTGATATATCACCTGAATCTATACGTAGGTTTTGGCGGGTTTCGAGTTTGAAACCTCATGATGTTCATCAGATTTTATTGGGTTTCAATTTTGATTCTGGGAATTTTGAAAATGAAAAGAAAAAGGTGGGATTTTTATGGGAATTGTTTAATCTTACTTCTCAGGATTTTCAGCATTTACCAGAATCATATGTTATCATGGCTTCCATGCTTATCAGGCTTGAGTTGCTTAAAGAAGGTGAGTCTGTTCTTAGGATTATGGAGCCTTTGGGGGTTTTATCAGGTTGTCATGACATCTCCAGTAAATTGATTGAAGGGTATGTTAGGACTAGAGACTTAGAAAATTCAGTTTCTGCATATAATTGGTTGAGGAGTCGAGGTTTAGTCCTGTCTAATTTGTGTTATGAAGGTTTTATTGAGCTTTTGATTGAAATGAACAAGATACAAGTAGCATATAAGGTGTTCGTTGATATGGTTGATGTTGGGATTGGACCTAATGACACGGGGAAGTGTGCGTTAGACGTTATTGTAAAGTCATTGTGCAAAGAAGGAAAGATTCAAAAAGCTAGAAATCTGGTTAAGAAGGTTATATCATCTGGTTTCGAACCTAGTTATGGAGTAGTTAATTCGATAGCTAATGGATACTGTGAAAAGAAAGATTTTAAGGATTTATTGAATTTTTTGAGTGAGAGAAAGTGTGCACCGGATCCGTCAGTTTGCAATAAGGTTTTACAATCTCAGTGCAGGGATTTTGGTACAGAAGAAGCTTACTTGTTTATGAGGGAACTGGAGCATTTAGGCTACAAACCTGATGAGATAACATTTGGCATCTTTATAAGTTGGAGTTGTCGAGAGGGGAAGCTGAAAAATGCTTTTATTTATCTTTCAGAACTTTTATCTAGACAATTAGAACCTGATATTTATTCTTGTAATGCTCTCATAGCTGCATTGTTTAAGGAGGGCATGTGGAAAAATGCGAAAGAAGTATATGATGAAATGATTAGAGGAAGGATAGTACCTGATGTATCTACTTGCAAGGTTCTCTTAGCTGGTTATTGTAAATCTAGACGATTTGATGAAGTGAAAGAAGTTATTAAGGAGATGGTGAATCATGGTTTGATTCAGTTATCTATGGTAGAGGATCCACTGTCTAAGGCGTTTACAGTTTTGGGTCTTGACCCATTGACGACAAAAGTAAAAAGAGATAATGATGCAGTTCTTTCAAGAGCAGAATTCTTCGACAATCTTGGAAATGGTTTATATCTAGAAGCAGATATTGATGTGTATGAGAAGACTTTAATGGGGGTTTTAAAAGATGCAATGGTATCTGACTTTAACCCTCTGATATTAAAGGAATGTGATCTCCCTGATATAAAAGCTGCACTGGTGTTGACAGACGATATTATTCGTCGAGGGAAGCAGCCATCTTTGTCTGCATTCTCTGCACTGGTGAAAGGCCTTTGTGAATCCGGCTTGCGTTCTGATGTTGTTACGGCTATCCATCTGTTAGAAGAAATGCCAGACCATGTTTATCGGTTGGATGTGGAAACTTTGAATTTTCTTATTCGAGCTATTAGCAAAAGAGATCACTGTCAAAGGGGGAGAGTACTTTTGGAGGGGATGCACCAAAGAGGCCTGATAGTTGAGAAAGAAACATTCGGGGCGCTATTTATTGGCTTCTGTAAGAAAAAGAGCGCAAAAGAAGTTCATGAATTTTTTGAGCTTGCTCGAAGATATAAATGGTTGCCCAGCTTGAAGGAATACAAGTCTGTTGTACGATATCTATGTCAGCAGGAAATGTTTCAAGAAATGTTAGGGATTTTCGAAAGCATGTTAGATGCAAATAGTCACCTAATTTCTGATCTAACTAATATGTTCCTTGAAGAGCTTTGTGATTTGGGTTTTTCAAGCATCGGCCAAGCTCTTGTAGAAGAAGTTCTAAGATGGGGATTAGTCCTGGATTGCACAGCTTACAGTCATCTAATAAGAGGGTTTTGTCAGGAGGGAAGATTTCTCGAAGCCTTTTCAATTCTTGAAACTGTGGTAGAAAAGGGCATTACCCCAAGTGTGGATGCATATGGTTTGTTGATCTATCAGCTATGCAGGTTCGACAAATTGGAAAAAGCTAGGGCTTTGAAGGAGATCATGTTGAGAGAGAAATCAACTGCATCTTTATCTGTATATGGTGCATTTGTTGATGGCTTATCCAAGAATCATCAAATTAGCGAGGCAACCCTCCAATTCCAAGAAACGGTGGCAAAGGGAATCTACCCCAAAACTGGGACTTATAATGCAATGATTCAGGGGTATTGTCGAGCAGACAATATGAGAAAAGTAAGGGAACTGGTTAGTAACATGGTTAGGAAAAATATCTGCATCTCTATCTCGAGTTACCGTGATTTGTTGAGACTGATGTGTTCTCAAGGTAAAGTGCTTTGTGCATTGAGACTGAAAGATTACATGGTGACACAAGGCTATTCTTCACTGCATATCTTCTATAATATACTGATCTTCCATCTTTTAAGAATTGGGAATATCTTACCTGTTACATCACTTCTAGACGAAATGCACCGGAAAGGCCTTCACCCTGATGAAATTACATACAATTTTCTCGTGTATGGCTATTGTAAATGTCGAGAGTTCCCAAGATCAATGGATTTTCTTAAGACGATGATTGATAAGGACCTAAGACCGAACAATCGCAGTCTGAAATCCATGATCACTCATCTTTGTAGTCGAAAGGAGCTCGATAAGGCATTGGAGTTGAGTAGAATAATGGAAATGAATGGCTGGAATCATGGTTCAGTTGTTCAAGATGCAATTGTAGAAGGTCTTCTCTCTCAGGGTAGAATTGCGGAAGCTGAAAATTATCTTAACCGAATGGAGGAGAAGGGTCTTATTCCCAATAAGATCAACTACGATGTACTGATCAAACAGTTTTGCTGGCACGAGAAACCATATAAGGCAACTGATCTTCTGAACGAGATGCTGAAGAATGGAAACCTCCCGAACTCTACCAGTTATGATGCTCTCATCCATGGTCTCTGCACCAGCAAAAAGTTTGATGAAGCTCTCGATTTACATGCGGAGATGCTTGGTAGGAATTTGGAACCGAGTATTAATTCTTGGGAAATTCTTGTTCAAGGTCTTTGCACAGAGGGGCAAACTGTTCAAGCTGAAAGGCTATTACAAAGCATGCTTCAATTAGGGCAAACTCCAAGCAGGGCTATCTTCCAGCATATCATTGATAGGTATTCCTTAGAGAATCATCACAGCAAAGTATCTGACCTTTTGAGTAAGATGCAAGGAAAAGGTTATGTACCAGATTTCAACACTCACTGGTCACTCATAAGCCACTTAAGTAATTCAAAAAAGGAAAATGGCGAGAGTGGAGGCTTTCTGTCAAATCTTCTCTCATTGAGTGGGTTTTCAAGGAAGAAAAATTTGAACGCCAAAGTGGAAAAATAAGCGTACTAAATTCTAATGCCACTGAATTTGGCACATCTCGTGGAGCAGCTTGCAACGCTGACTGGCCCAAATGATTATTCCAGTAAATTGGTAAAAATGATGTGTGGCCTGGGAAAGTCAAAAGATCAGCAAGATTGTGCTGCCTCTGCAAAT
The DNA here is from genome assembly GCF_003573695.1 of Papaver somniferum. Taxonomy (NCBI): domain Eukaryota; kingdom Viridiplantae; phylum Streptophyta; class Magnoliopsida; order Ranunculales; family Papaveraceae; genus Papaver; species Papaver somniferum. Next base: position 7,821,579 of record NW_020622713.1, read on the forward strand.
GGATTCAATTGGGAAGGTAAATTCATTTTCTTCAATTTCAATTTTTGACTCTCTAGGTTGTAGACTCGCTTAAAAAGATTTGTTTCCATCTCAGGAAATGGTCTTTGAAAGATCAAACATCAGTCTTCGAACTCTCCCTCTAAAACCACAATTCTTTCTGGTACTCTTGTATCCTTATTTTGTTAATTTTCTGTTTTGGTTGCTGTTTTTTGTTTTCTGGTTAGGGTCTTGTGTGATAATTTGTTGGACAATCGATTGTGATTTTTGGTAACTACTTACTACTAAATGACTTAATAATTAAGTAGACAGGCTCCACCACTTGATCATTTTTTTTATTGATCATTTCACTTAGTACTAAAACCACCATTTGTTCATGCTGTATTCGTCCTTCAAATCCTTTGTATGGATGGATGCAGGTGGCGGGGATAAGATTTTTGTCAGACTTGTAATTATACACGCCCCAGGTTTAGGAACTGAATAATTGAAAATTATGTGCTGGAAGGGAGTTTGGACTTCAAAAAGAAAGCGATGATGATAGATAGGGCTAGCATTAAGATAGACAAAGCTACGTATAGAGATGGCCCATAGTTTTGTTTAAATTGTGAGTTTTATTATTGGATTTTCTTGGTTTTGAGATTCTAGAAACAAAAATAACTACCCCGTTGGTTTTGTTTTTATCTTTCTGTAAAACGAAAAAGATTATGGATGAACCATGGCATTAATGATTATTGGTGATTTGTCTGTCGTTTTGTCTGATTTTGTTGGTGCTCACTTCCCATAACTTGGTTAGAGGTCTTCCGAGACCCACTTAATCCTATTATCTTCTACCCGCTTCCTTGATACTCGTGGCTCTAGCTCTGTACACATATCATGGTGTGCCTATTTTTACCATTTGGTAGAATAATTAGCTTCTGCTGTTCTTGTTATTTTCCTTAGCTGGATAGTTTTAATCACATCTAAAGAGATTGATATATAAAGAAAATTGATTTTTATTTTTCTTGTTCTGTTTCGAAGATATAAGGGCTGACCAAGGGAACATTGGGCGACTAATTTGGTGATTCAACATGCCTCCATTAGCAATTAACAATCATGAAAGTATTGCAGCCCTGAATTATACACCAAGCTCTAAAAGAGGTATTAGAACATCACATATTAATGACTATTGGTGGATCATAATAATTTATGTGCCAGCATGTTTAACTACTTGCTATTTTCTCCTGTTGATTTCACTCGAGTAATGGACATGGAAGTTTGGTTTGTAAGTCTGACAGTCAGGTCTTTTTACTTGCTATGTTCTTAGCTATAATCCCAGTTCCCCTGAATGATTTTCTTATGGCGCGAAAAACATGGATGCTTTTTGAATCTAGGTTAGATCACTTACAGTTTTATGGTGCCTTCTTTCGACAGGATTTTTCCTTGCCCCTGGGTACTGCATTGAACATACTACACGTTTGATTAGATGTTTACTCTTGGTTATATTTTTTTACCGAGAGCTTTGGATAGTTGAATTTCGAACAAATCCACAAATTGTTGGCATTGTCGAGCTACTTTGCGTTTGGAAAGAGACATTGAAAAAGTTGCTGACTGATCATATTCGATTTCACAATGTTCACCATCCAAAGGGATAAGATTTACTCTTTGAAGGCTAAAACTGAAACAAGGACTTGTACTAGACAAGACGGTACAACACTAGTCGGCAATTTATTGTTGCCTCTTCTTTTTCATGTTTATCCATGAGAGTTCTGTGGATTTTTGTGGATCTTAATCGCTTGCCACCTCAATCTTAAGTGGATCTCATGTACTGAATACTTATGATGTACTTTAAAGTATAAACCCATCTAACTGGTGTGGTAATTTGTACAGGTTACTTTATAAATTGGCATTGGCGATGGCTGTTGAATTTAGTCATTTCGTGGGGCAAACTAGTAGCAGTCGGTTGGTGGTTGGTGAGGACTTCAGGTTCAAGGTTTTCTGAGCCCCTTTAAACGTTTAATTTGTTTTTGAGGAAAGCTGAATACATGATCCAAGCTCATTCTCGCAATATTGGTCAATGAATAAACTTGATTTACAAGGCATATCTAGTTTATCAATAATTTATTGTTAGAGAGTGATCTAGATCATGTTCTTAAACTTAAATTCTACTCATATCCAACTTGGGTTCCCAATTCCTTGCTAAATACTACTAGATCACATAGTTTGCAAGGTGCCTTAAAATTTGTAAAATTTTACTTCAAGAATGTTAACAAACTGAAAAGGGATGGAATTCGAAACATGTGGCTTTAGGTGAGCTCACTCCGCGCAGTTAGCCAGGAGCCTAACTCTCTTGAGAAGAATCAGCTCACTCCGCGCAGTTGGCCAGGAGTGACTCTCTTAAGAAGAAAATCAGCTCTTTGATCATTAAACCACCGAAACATTGCTCCAGTGTGAAATCTCTAGATTACGCAGCTGCTGCAATTGGTTCTCAGAGACAAAGATTTTGCCTAAACAGATGACTAGAATGGGTTTCTCAAATTCCTTCTAACGGAATTTTTTTGCTCGAATGCTACTCGAGCATTTATTTTTATCTAGCATCGTAACCAAACATTGGAAATTTGAACAGCATTTAATCAATTCACATGCTGTGTGCCCATTGAAATTTGCCATTGTTTTTTTGTTCATGCACAGTCAAGCTGATCTGAGGATTCTGAACATAATCCTTCTTATTGAATTATAGATAGAATCACTGCAATACCTAAAATCTTATACAACAATTGACTAAATGTGTAGGCTTAAACCAGAAAACTTGAAAGCCTACTACCTGTGGAAACCCTAAAAATAATAATCACAAATAGATATTTACAAAAAAAAAACAGAAAAAAATGGAGCTGCTTTTAATCACAATAAATACTAATTAGGGATGATTACTAAGCTTAACTCCATTCTTTTCCATTTTCTTCTTCTTCTTATGCCATTAATACTGCAGCATTGTTATCATCAACAAAGATGTTATCAGAAGAAGAACCAGCAAAACCCATTTTAGATAAAACCAATTCTTCAATTGTGGTTTCATTGATACTTCTAGATCTTGAAGTGGAGAAATCAAAATCAAGATTAATCTCTTTAATTTCAGCTAATTTCAACAACTCTTTCTCTTCTAACCCTTTTGCTGGTCCAAGACTACATCTTTCTGTTCCATGTTTTGCTAATGCATCTTTAAATTTCTTAATCTGCAAAGAAACAAAGATAATTAGATAAAGGGGCAACAAAATGAATCAGAAATGAGAAGAAGAAGAAGAAGAAGAGATTTTGTGTTCAGTTCTTCTTACAGTTGCATTGGTGCAGCTGAAACTGCATAAACGACCCTCAGCTCCTCTGTAAAATCTAAAGAACGGAAGTACATGAATGTTGAGACTATAACACATTGGTTTAAGATCTTCATAATTCACTTTGAAAATCAATGCATTTGGATTCTGCTCTGCAATTTGACAAATCTGCAAGATCCAGACCAAAAACAAAAAAAATTAGTCAAAAATTATATAAATAAGAACCCCAAAACTTGAATTTTGAAGAAATTTAGATGAATTTGTCCAAGTACCTTGGGATGCAGAGCTTTACAACCACCACAACCAGGAGAATAGAAATCAAGTATAACAAGTTTATCACCAGCATCTAACAGAGAATGTACTAGTTCTGTAGCTGAATTGATTTCAATCATGTTTGGTTTCAGAGTTTTATCCCACCATCTCATTGAACGGCTTACACACAGTGATGCTTGTGCCTGCAATTAAATCAAATCAAAAAAACAAAATCAGTTTTGAAAGGAAAAAAAATTAGTAAATTGAATGAAAAAACCCTAGAAGAGAAAATTAAAAATACGTACATTAACATAGAAATTTGAAAGAGGGGTTTTGAGAAGAGTCTGTTGTTGATCTGAAACAACAGAAACTTGAATTCCTTTAAATTCGGTCTTCAACACAGGTAATTCAAGGGTTTTCTGAAATAACAATGGAGAAGCCATTGAAGAAGAATGAACAACTTGGGTTCTTCTTCTTTGAAACTCATTAGAACCAGAAAGGAAACAAACCCCAGTTTTCAATGAAGAAGCCATTGATGAACCAATTCAGAGAGAAAAATATTTGACAGAGAAGAAGAGTTTTATGATCTCAGAAGAGAATGGGAGATTGAAGAGAATATAAAAACAGGGAAGAAGGAGGAGGAGTTGGTGGGGTATTATGGTTTTATCTGTTTTGAAAGTTTTATCCATTACTAATCCATGACTTTTTATTTACTGACACCAAGTTTGATGAGTTGTCAAGGACGTTTTGTGGATCATGCGGTTTCGGTTTTTTAGGTTTTGGAGGATAATTTCAGTGGTCCTCGTGAGGTTTACATAAACCCTAGGAGGAGGGTGTTTGGATGGTAATAAGCTTTTCGGAAAAATGACTTCTTCTTTATCGGACAACTGACTCGAATTTTTTTAATTACTATAGAAAACTTGTATGTTGAATTAGATATGTCTCTAATAGGTATAAAATGATGTGCAACTCAAATATCTTTGTGTAAGATCTTGATTTAGAAAGATGAAAACACGTATGATTGGATATTTAATTAGGATCGAGTCAGATTCATATCGCGAGTAAGACCCAAATAAACAAGATGTTAGCTTTGCAAACCAATATTCAACCTCCCATGAAGTAAAATATATTTTGTTGACGAGTCTAAAGAACTATGAAAACCAAAAATGCTAGAAGTAGAAGTCAGATTTTGCTTCTTGCATGCAACCAGAACTGAAAATAATTTCAAGAGTTAAAGCAAAAAAGAAAATTACTTCGTAAAAAATCAAGTTTTTTATTTCGAAAATTATTATTACATCGCACAAAAAAAGTAATTGTTTAAGATGTATCCAAATACCCCAAAAAAAATTATTTTTGGTTCCTTCCGAATGCCGAGGTGACTTTTGACATTTTCACTTTCAAATACCCTCCTACATTGCTAAAGGTAGAAGTTCTCCTTCTGACTGCCAAACATGTTATAGATTTTTGACATTGGATAGTAGTATCCAAACACCGGAGTTATGGCAGTTACTGTTGGTTTGGTAAAACGGCCAAACCGCGTTGCTGACTTGTTATTTCTGCTTCTCAAACCGGATAAGGCTCTCTCGATAATGTGAATTTTCAAAGTACTTTAATTGGAAAATAATTCATTGGTAATTCCAAAATTAGTGATTAGTTTGGAAGGGAGATCTAATGATTTTAAATAAGGCCATCAATTATTGCCCACTAAAATGGGGCGAAGATGAGTAGGATCATTGTCATTCCACCATCACCTTGTACCGGTGAGGAAACATAAGCCATTTAATTTCTAAAAATGAATTATTATCATTCATATCATATTTGAAATCTCATCTTGTTTTGTCTTAAAATATCATTCATTAACCATTTTTCAAAAGTAATACTGTCATTTTTTGTTTTAGCCTAAAAAAAGGCGATACCATCTCTACCCCGGAAACAGAGATGGTACTAGATTTCTAAGTACTTTTAGGCAATTGCATCAATCCGTTTTTTCTTTCTTTTTTCTTTTTTTTTTTTTTTTTTTGAAGGAAAAAGAAAATGCCTCGTAATATGAAATTTTGATTGCATGATCAATTACACCAGAAAACATAAAATAACAATTAGTATTAAATTTACAAATTTCGAAATTTAAAGAAACGAAAAACGAAAATTGTACTAAGATTTTACACTCTGCTGAAGAAGTTGATATCCTGATAATGGTTTCAAACCATTTTGTTTCTTGATCATTGACATCATATATGTCAGATGCTTCCATAAAAAAGAAGTAATATGCCGAAATTGATATCAAAAAGATCAAAATCGGCGTTGTTTGCCGAATTAGATCGTCTTCTTTCATAACATACTTGATTATAATGCAGCACCACTACCAGAGAATGCCATTAAGGCTGTTAGATAACAAATCTTGATAGCATAGATATGACATCAGACCCATCAGAAACATACAAACCTAAAACCTAAAATCACAAAAATCGTGATTTTTTTATTGAAAGCATTAAATGCTATTTATACAAACCCATACCTATTCGGAAAATCTGATATCCCAGATTATATCCGAGTAAATCTAGATTTGGAGATGAAGAAGATCGAAGAAAAGAAGTTTTCGATAATTATTTGGGAAAAACGATTATGTATAGAGAAAAAAAGAGAGGTTTTTCACAACCACTTCCACTTCATCAATCCGTCTTTGAAATGTATGGAATTAGTCCCTAGAAGTAACATGTATGATGACCACACCCCCTAAACAGGACTTCCGGAAAAAAGAAACAAAACTTCAAAATGCATTTACCAGTTCGAAGTCTGTCACCATAGATGGCATTTGTCGGCATGGCGGAGCTACATATTGATTTACCTGGCTTAAGGCTAGTTTGGTATTGCTGTGAATTTTAGAAAAGCGCTTTTCTGTTATGCTTTGTAGTGCGTTGATGTGATGTGCTGTGGAAATAAATTGGCATGACGTTTGGTAAATTATAATTTAAAAATGAAAAGGTGAGGGTACCCAAATATACCTCAAGCTTTCTCCGAAAGTGATTGTCTATGGACAGAGTCGACACAATACAACTAATCGGGTCACACTTCGTGTGATCGTCTATGGATACGAGATCGAGACAATACAACAACGAAGTATGTTTACTTGATACAAAGGTTCGGACTTAACCATACACAGTAGGATTGCTTATCAAGTAAATAGGAATTAACGTTTGTGTAATTTACTTTAGTTATAATAAAACAATTATAATGTGGAAAATAAAAGTAAATGACACGGAAAGATTTTGTTAACGAGGAAACCGCAAATGTAGAAAAATCCTAGGACCTTGTCCAGAATTGAATACTCTCAGGATTAAGCCGCTACACAAAATTACACCAACTTCGTATAGTTGAGACCAAGCAACTAAACCTATAGTTCACCTAGTTCCGTCTGTATTCCTACGCCTCCAACTTATAAATTAGTAACGTACTTGGAACAATTCATTTGGTTCCTATTCCAAACAGTAAAGGAACAACAAATCTGTTTGGTATCAACTCTCTTCAACCAAGTGATATGAGTCAAACAAAGAATCTTCCGTTTATCTTAACATAAACTCCTTCGTCAGGTCCTTAGATCTACCTTATGTTCAATTACCGAAGTAATCGTTTAAGATTAAGCCAACAACACTCTTAATCCAAAGAATTGTGTTGATGTCGATCTACTCAATTAATCAATCCAATCTACCACAAGGATAAACCGATTATTAATTGGATCCTGTTTTACCAAAACAAGTATTGTTCACACTAAAGATTATAAAACCCAAGTCAGATCATCAATATCTTCTTTGTCTTCAAATGAAATCCTTAGAACATATGTAAACATTGTTCCCTATGATGAAATCCTCACCTCATGCCCATACATAATCGCAATAGCATTCAAATGATTATGACGATGTCTTATCTACAAAGTTTAATGGTTAAGCAATAAATCTCGTATTGTATTCCTTAATACTATGTCTATCTAGAGTTCAAATATGCTTCGCAGTTATGTTTTTAATATGCACGACTTGAAAAGATACTTTAGGGAATGAAACAGTTCAAGTCAAATATCACGAACCTCAAGTGGAAGGATGATTGTTGTCGTTGTAGCTCCTTGCTTCTTCACATCTTCAAGACTTCGCAATACTTGTAATGTCTCATATCCTAATACTTTCAAGCTAACATATACGAAGTTGACTCTAGTACATAATCAAGCGACTCTTAACATGAGTTTTTATTCACTAAAACACTCCCACCAAACTTGACATACCAACGCTTGGTAGGTTCAGCCGAGCCATGCTCTAACAATCTCCCCCTTTGTCAATTTTAGTGACAAAACTCTTACATCATATGGATAAACAAATTACAATAATTCATTACACATCCGCTTGATTCCCGATTCAACGGCATAGTAAAACTGCTTACATTCAATCCTTGAAAATGTCGTTGTTGACATTATAATAATAAAGCTATTACTCCCCCCTAAGGAAGATAGGTAGATATTCAATCTGCACGTCTTTGTTATACCAATTCATATGACATGTTACTCCCCCTTAGTCTGTGCTTTCACTCTTTCGTTAGATAAACATTCAAGCACCATTGTTCTTTTCCTTAGTGATACCAATCAATATAAAATCAATGCCAGTTCACCTGTTTACTCCATATATTTATCCCCCTTTTTATCACAAAAATGACAAAGAAACGAAAAAATAAAGGACAACACGAAAAGAATCTTACAAATCTCAAAATAGACTTGCAAACCTGTAGAGTTAGGCATGAGGGTTCCACACATCATGTTCTGATAACCAATACCAAAATTGAAACTACGAGTAGTTTTATTTTGATATGTTATCAAGGAAACAATTGTCCGAAACAATTTTTCCAATTTAGTTTAGAAAACCAAAAATCAACTAAGCACTTTAATCACTTTGCTAAACCGATTGTTCAAAAACAACCGCTTAATTCGATAAGACCAAAATAAAGATAAACTCTATTGTTCTCATCAGGTTCTAATTATCCATAAACTTAGACCTTTCAATTTTAAACAAGGCAAGTACTAGGTTAGTTAACTAGTATTTCTTGTTAAGGAATTCGATTAGACTTGAATAACTGAAACCTCACTTCGATAAGTCTAACAAAGATCAGAATTAACTTAGTTTCTCTTATCCGGAATTGAATTGGACTAAACAACTCATCCCGTACACTTTTTATTTCGTTAAGCCATAAATAATTCATACAAACCAAAATAAATCAACTTGCATAATTATTCACCTCAACCGGAAGCAATTGAAACAACATAGACATTAAAAGCACCGAAATTTTGTAAGCCTAAACAATTGATACCATACAAAAGCAAGATAACAATAGTTTTTCTTAACTGGAACCAATTGAATCACACACAACATCCATTGTACCGAAATTTTGTAAGCCTAAACAATTGATACCACAAAATAAAGCAAGATAACAATAGTTTTTCTTAACCGGAAGCAATTGAATCACACATCCACACACACATCATGGAATAAACATCAATTGTACCAAAATTTTGTTAAGCAAAAGCAACAAATATATATATATATATATATATATATATATATATATATATATATAATATAAACTCAGGATTTTCTTAAACAGGAAAACAACTAACTAACAAGATTGTTACCTCAAATTTTGCATCCACTTCTCCAATATGTTTGCATCTTCTTCCAGAGAGAATTGATATCGAAATATCATCACGTTGTCATCCTTATGCCAAAACAAAATAATAACAACAACCCTCAACCTTTACTAGAGAAAGGTTGAAACCCGGTTTTAACAATTGCAAGCAAGAGTTGAAAACCGTCGAAACACATATGCTTTTATGCTAAACCAAAACCGATTCAAAATATTGTGACTTTTTCACATATTGTTTCTACCAGAACCCCTCATGATTCTTTGATAAAGCCTACCAACATGGGCTAGAACCTAATCCTGCTAAACCAAAAAGTCACCCAAACCATAAGGGTTTACAATATATGAGATCGAATATTAAGGTAGTAAATCCGAAATTAAACATCACATAAACATACATAGCAATAAGATAAAAGCATTCAAGCACAATCTATGTAAACCGAAAACTATCACAAGAAAAATTACCAATCAAATAATTTTATTCATAGTAGTTTTATTCATTAATAGACCAATACAATCAATGAAAGAAATCAAAAATTGATGTTTATTAATCTTCTCTCTAAGTTCTTGTGAATATTGCATTCAAAAACTAGATCCAAATTCCTCTGAGCACTTCCCCTTTCAATAATATTTGTTCATCTCCAGCAATTGAGAATGAAGGTTAGCTAGTACTTCTTTTGAATCCTTTATCATCAGTTCATGATATCTAATACAACCTTTAACAGAGTGAATCTGTTTTCTTAGAGAGTCTTGAGAGTTATCATGAAGATGAAGATCATGAGTTTCAGTTACAACTGATGCACAGAGTGCTAAATCATCAAAGGATGATTCTTCTTTTACCGATTTCTCCATTGAAATATGATAGTTTTCTTTCGGACAGGAAGGAGATTTATAAGATGGGAGAAAATCAAGGAATATAAAAATATTTGGTTTAAGGAAACCGAAACTATTTTTCCAAAAATAAGAAATATTCAATATTTTTTCACTAAAGAAACAAACATGAATAACTTGCCCTGATTTATGCTTCCTCACAATCAGAATTTTGGGCAACAAGTGAGGATGCAAAACTCAACACAATCAGCGTGTGTTGAGGTGAGAATTATTCTCACCATTCTTAGCAAAAACATCCTTAGGATGATTTATCAACACAGTGGACTGTGTTTTCTTCTGTTCTTCCTCTCTTTTGTAATTGCGAGAGTTTGCAATCATTTTTTGAAAGCCAAAAAATTTACTAGTTTTCCTTATACCTTTTCTAAGGGATTGGATAAGTTTAATTTCGCAAAGGATTCTAGCGAGATTATTTTCTTCACATGAAGAACTTGTTGTGTCATCAGAAAAACTGGTTTCCGATTCTCTTGGTATTTCACCCAATTTTTCTGGTTCAGATTCTACCATACAGGATTTATCTGAAATGGACTTCAAAAGGTTTTCAAGATCTAGGCTTAACCTTTTATTTTTCTTGATTTCCAACTCAAGTTTTTCTAGGAGTTGATTAGATTCACCGGAATCATCACAATTAGAGTTGGCAAGAAGTGCATTGCAATTCGATATTTCTTCATTGGATTCTTCCTTAAAAATATCATCAAGAGTGGAGATATACGCCCTATTGCACTTTCTAGTTCTTCTGTTGGGACAGTGTTTTGTCACGTGTCCGAATCTATGATACTCGTAGCATTGAACTTCATCATTACCTTTTTTATGACAAACAGATAATGTATCAGGAACACGTTTATCAAAAGATAAAATGTTCTTAAACCGTTGTGCTAAAAGAACAATAGTTGAGTCAAGCTCCTTTTCAACAGGTGCCTTTATCTCTTGGCAACGTTTTTCAGTGTGATTCTTCAGCAGAATTTCTCTGTCAAAGATCTTTAACTTTCCTACAAGAGAGCTTCGAGAAAATGTAGAAAGATCATTCCCTTCTATTATAGCATGTTTCTTAGACTCGTATCTGGATGGTAACGATCTGAGAATTTTACGTATTATTTCTTTTTCAGGTATTGCCTTTCCAAAGAATGCGTTAACAATCTCAGAAAGTTTAGAGTTAAACTCATCGAAAGTGACGTCCATATTGAGATATTCCCATTCAGATGAAAGGGAAAGAAGTCTAGCTTCTTTTCAGATTCATCTCCCTCAAATACGGTCTCAAGAATATCCCATGCTTCTTTAGAAGTTCTACAAGCCAGCACATGATGTAGAAGATCATCACTAACTGCATGTATAATGGCGTTCAAACCATCAGAATTTTGTTTTGAAAGAATCCTTTCTTCAAGGGTATAGGACGCTAGCCGTTTGAACTCAGACTCCGAATAGTCTATCGGATGTTGGTATCCGTCTTCGATTAATATCCATGTATTAAAATCTCGGGATTGAAGAAATGCCTTCATATCCGATTTCCATAATGGATAATTAGTCCCATTAAATCTTGGTGGAACGTTAACTGAATCACTCATTAGATTCATTCTTATAGGTTGGATCACACCAAACACAGATTGTTAGATCTTTTCGTGTTTGCCTGCTCTGATACCAATTGAAAATGCGAGGGTACCCAAATATACCTCAAGCTAAACTTTTCCTACCTATAAGTCCTTTCTCCGAAAGTGATTGTCTATGGACAGAGTCGAGACAATACAACTAATCGGTTCACACTTCGTGTGATCGTCTATGCATAGGAAATCGAGACAATACAACAACGAAGTATGTTTACTTGATACAAAGGTTCGGACTTAACCAAACACAATAGGATTGCTTATCAAGTAAATATGAATTAACGTTTGTGTAATTTACCTTAATTATAATAAAACAATTATAATGCGAAAAATAAAAGTAAATGACACAGCAAGATTTTGTTAACGAGGAAACCGCAAATGCAGAAAAACCCTGGGACCTTGTCCATAATTGAATACTCTTAGGATTAAGATGCTACACAAAATTACACCAACTTCGTATAGTTGAGACCAAGCAACTAAACATATAGTTCACCTAGTTCCGACTGTATTCCTACGCCTCCAACTTATAAATAAGTCACGTACTTGGAACAATTCCTTTGGTTCGTATTCCAAATAGTAAAGGAACAACAAATATGTTTGGTATCAACTCTCTTCAACCAAGTGATATGAGTCAAACAAAGGCTCTTCCGTTTATCTTAACATAAACTCCTTCGTCAGGTCCTTAAATCTATCTTATGTTCAATTACCGAAGTAATCGTTTAAGATTAAGCCAACAAAACTCTTAATCCAAAGAATTGTGTTGATGCCGAATCCAATCTACCACAAGGATAAACCGATTATTAATTGGATCCTCTTTTACCAAAACAAGTATTTTGCACACCAAAGATTATAAAACCCAAGTCAGATCTTCAATATCTTCTTTTTCTTCAAATATTCTTAAATCTTCAATAAAAACCTGCACACAATCACTTGAATTTCTTGTGATCAATCACGCACAGAACGGAGTCTGTTAACAATGGATTATCACAAGATCGTCTTTAGAACTAACAACAGTCTAAAAATCTCTGTCGAAACTCTGAACTAGTTTGAGTGAATTATATCAGAAGAAAAGATTCTCAAGAATAAACAAACTAGGTGCAATCAGATTTCAACCACCATTAGTCAATCAAATCAATCGAAAACAAAAGATAAACCGCAATTATCTAATTTCCCACCAACGGTACACGCTAGAGCTTCTCAATCCCAAAGAAGACTTTAAACTGAGCGGCTGTAAGATATTTCGCCTAATTTGGTTACTCTCCTCTCCTAATAGGCGGCTACACCAATAACAACAACAAAAGAGGAAGTATGTTGTTACGAAGGATTAGTTTGCTAGAAAGGCAAACTTCAAGTATTTATAGACAATGAAGTTTGGACACCAAGGAATTTTCAAAACCGAAAATATTCTCAAGATATTTATTAAAGCACAAATTCGGTTTTCATAATTCCTGGAAATGCTCTGTCCAAAAATAATGATCGAAATCTCTCGGAAAATCTAATTAGTAAATGCACATTACCAATTCTGGAATTTCCCTACAAAATAAAATTAATAACCTTAATTAAAAGATTTTTAATTTACTTATGTTTCGATCCAGGGATTCTCTTCCCTTAGCCGTTAAGGAATATCTTTGAAAAATTAAAGAAATAAACACTCATAGCACGTGTTCAAAGTATGTCGACATCCTTACTTTGTAAGTTCTCTTTCACACTTACAACCTTGAAACCGATTTGCCACACTTCCAAACAAGTTTAGAATTGGTTCATCTGACTTTCAAGAACTATGCGATTGATCAAACCAATATTCAATCACAATCATGGGTTTAACGGTTCTACCAAAACAAGTTTCGGTTCTACCTCCATGTGAGTACTGTGCATAGTCACACTAGCTTTCCAAAATTCGGTTGCCTAGGTACTAGGATCGGTTCCCCACATATATATAGTATCTAACTTATATGTGTTGCACATGTCCATAGGATCGCTTCCCCTTTGCCTAAAAACGTGTTGCACATGTCCATAGGATCGGTTCTCCTTTCTGCTATAAATCTTACTGCACCCCATACAAGGATCGGTTCCCCTTTGTGATGTACTGCACATCTTACTAGGATCTCCCCTTTCCCATAATTGGTCAGACAAAACACAAACCCAATCATACCATCTCAGGTGATTACTTAAGATCGGTTTCACTAATAAAAGTCATACCAATACATAAGTCAGGCCTTTGTGAATAGTTCTACCAAGAACACAAACAAGTTGTGAGCGGTTATACTCAATCACACATATTGGTTGTTCATAAGATATGTAATGAATAACAAAACCAATAACACCTGGAAATTTCCTTTTCGGTTCACAAACAAGTTTATGAACTTACTTCCTTAGAACACATGTAAACATTGTTCCGTAGGATGAAATCCTCACCTCATACCCATACATAATCATAATAGCATTCAAATGATTATGGCGATGTCTTATCTACAAAGTTTAATGGTTAAGCAATAAACCTCGTATTGTATTCCTTAATACTATGTCTATCTAGAGTTCAAATATGCTTCATAGTTATGTTTTCAATATGCACGACTTGAAAGATATGTTAGGGAATGAAACAGTTCAAGTCAAATATCACTAACCTCAAGTGAAAGGATGATTCTTGTCGTTGTAGCTCCTTGCTTCTTCACATCTTCGAGACTTTGCAATACTTGTAATGTCTCATATCCTAATACTTTCAAGCTAACCTGTACGAAGTTGACTCTAGTACATAATCAAGCGACTCTTAACATGAGTTTTGATTCACCAAAATATGACAACCAAACTTGACATACCAATGCTTGGTGGGTTCAACTGAGCCATGCTCTAACAAAAAAGCACTGTGCAATTAACAAACTGTAAATTCTGTTTGGTAAACTGATATTTAAAAGTGATGGTGATATAGTTAATGACGAGAATAGACATATTTCAAAAATTAGTTTTAAATACAATTTTATTATAATAAATTATATTTCAAACTTAATATATTTAATAAATATAAGTAATATTTATTTTATTATTTAATAAAGAATTTTATGATTATGGTACATTATGGTTTGCTTAGAAAATATTATTATGTTAATATTTATAATAATAAAAGAATTTACACTAAGTTGTTAGAAAGGGTAGGGAGCCTAGCAACAATTTGCGCTCCAACACCTTTCTGAATAGCTAAACCTATCCTATGAAATAAAGAATTGCCCACCTTATAATTTGCATCATAATTGGCCAAGCATCCTATTTATTAAAAAAAAATATTATTATTATTTTTTGGACGGTTGAAACATATCATCTTATTATAAAAAGGAGTCATCCAGGGCATTTATCGAAAAGAAACCAAGATGTCTATTATTTTAGTTATTATTGTATTTATTATTTTAAATAAAAAATGAAAAAAACAGAGAAATAAAATAAAAGTTAAAAATAAAATGTTAAATGTACAATATTTAACCTGGCGAGATTGGGGTATACCCAAACTAATTGGGGTATACCCAAATTTATATGGACATGTGCCCTTACTAAGGGGAGGTCAAAATGTGGTAAAGTTACTTTAATACCCCTGCACTAATTAACTTAAAACTAAACCCTAAACTTAAAAACTAAAAACCGTTTAATCTTCTTCTAATTATTTTCTCTAATCCCTCTCCTTTTCTCCTACATCTTTTTCCATCCACCAAAAATGGTTCGATCCATTAGTAAGAGAGATTCAACAGGTAACATGAGAAGATCCAAATTAGAGGGAAAAGGTAAGGAAAAAGTTGGAACTAGTAAACCCGAAAATCCAATCCCTGAGAATGTTGAAAAAAACATCCACCCTTGAAAAGAAGACTGTAAGTGATTTCTAAACTCAAACCCGTTATTCTGATGTGTTGTGTGATTGTTATATAAGGTTAGAAGTCGCAAATTTTGATTTTCAGTGTTTTTGGTCGGCAAGATCGATTCTTTAAAACCACGTCGGCTGTTGTTTGTTGAGTAAGCGCCGACAGGGTATTAGGATGAATAACCTGCCGACTTTTCATAGTGGCCATTCCGACTGTTAGAAAAAACCCAGGGCCGACATGTTATCCAATAACAAACCCTGCCGACTTTTTTCTTGTCGGCATAGTCTTAGATTTGTACCATGCCGACTTTAGGTCATAGAAACCTTAATTTCCTGAGTTAACCGTCGACATTTTTCTTAAATAGGACCATTCCGACTGTTTATTGGTCGGCATTGTAGATAAATAAAATCCTGCCGGCTCTTTGGTAGCCGGCACTGTTATGTTTATCGACCATGTTGACCAGTAGATGACCAAACCATATGAAAATTTGTAACAATTTTCATCTCTCTCCCGCTTTATGTGTATGGGTAAGTGGTGAGGAATTGATTATTTTTATCTGAGAAACAATGAGAACAGTAAATAATTCTTCGCCATTTCCCCATACACGTAAAGTGGAAGGGAGAAGAAAATTGTTATCCAAATTCATGAACGCGTACCGACAAATATTGTATGTTCAACAATGTTGCTTGTTTTCATATCTCTTATTTGTGCACTGTTTAGTTTCCCAGAGGAAAAAGAAAAAGAGGATCCACCTTGTTCGGTTACTGCAAAAGAGCTATTACAATTTATTGACGCAATTTATCCCAATTTAGAAGATCCTAAAGATGAAACTGAAAAGAATTTCCCTGTAAGAAAGTTACTTCTGAGGGGTAAGGAAGATCCTGAAGAATTTTTAAGGTTTATGGACAGTCCTAGCAATCTCCTCAACTATCAAGAATGCAGATCATCATAGGAGGAAGAAGAGGAGGTTGATCCAAGGACTTTTTTCAGGGCATGTGATTACATAGGTCCATATAATGGAAAAGCAAAAGTTGATGCTGCTTAAAAAGCTAGTGATGGTGAAGAAGCTAGTGATGTGGAGGAAGATAACAACAACAAGAAGGATCCATGAAATTCTTAAACTTTATTATGTTTCACTTGCTTTATTTAGAAACTTAGATTGTGGTTTGAACTGTTAGTTGTTGGTTTTAGACTTGTTAAACTTATGTTAATTTTCAGTTTCAATTGCTTTAGAAGTTATTCTTTTTTGTGCGGTTTTAGAAAAATTTCATGTTTTTCTTAGTCGGCATGGTGTGTAAATTATACCTTGCCGACCGTATCAGGCTTTTACATGCCACATGCTGTCAAGGAGTGGCGGTCGGCATGGTTTGAAATCTCTACCTTGCCGACTTAAATGTTAGTTGCACTTTTTAGGTACAAAGTACATGGCTAAAAATTTCAAAATCAAGATATTAGGTGTGTTGTTATTATAAAAGCATTCTCAACTTTATCTTCAACCTTGCATAAAGAATGGAAGTTTCACCACCAAATATTTGTAGTCTTTGTACACTAAGTGGTCATTTTGCAAACGATTGTCCCTTTGAAGGAAGCAAATGCACTATTGAAGGTTGTAAGGGATTCTTATTTCTCATGAAAGCTGCAGTAGGAGATGTATATCAGCCGTATGCTTCAAAATGCACTTGTTGTGGGTCTTTCTATTGGATAGATGAGCGCCTAGCTCCGTATGAAGATGAAGTTGCTAAAATCAACCTTCTACCATGCACAGATCCATGTTGCAACGGTAAGATGAAGCTAATTACCTCGCTTAAAAAATTGTGTACCGGAAAAAGATACTCTCTATGTCCCAAATGTGTTAGGGTTAAGTTTTTAACGTTTGTATGCTTTAATTAAGGTTTGTATCTGATGTATAGTCGATATTGTACTAAAATAAAAGCCTGTTAGTGGAATAATAGTCGGCATTGTACTAAATTAAAAGCTTGCCGTCGTGCATATAACCGGCATGTTCTCCTAATATACCTTGCCGACTTTGGTAGAATATAACATCCAGAAACAACTTTTTTGAGGGAGTTCTTAGCCGGTATGGTTGTCCTCATAAACCATGCCGGCTACATAAAAGCCGACAGCCTGGCAAAACCAAGACCTTGCCGACTGTCCCAGGAAGGTTTTTTCCTGTGCTATCATGCAGTATCGCCGACAATCTGACGAAAGAAAATATTGCCGACCTTGGTACGGTCGACAGGGTCTTGTAAAAAATACAATGCCGGCCAAATGAGTATACACCAAAAAAACCACATCCATTTCATTCATTTGTAGCACTCCAAAGTACATTACACAAAACACGCATGCGATTAGAAAAGTACTCCAAAAAGTACGAATGTTTTGTGCAGTACTCCAAATTACATTACACAAAAATATTCCATAGTTCCTACCATAATCAGTCATCACTCAAATCTATTGGAGGGAGTTCATTCAAATCTCTTGAACCTCCTTTATTCAAATCTATGGGACATTCCCTAGACTCATCTAAAACATTCCAAAGGGTCATGTTGTCCTCATAAAGTTTCATCCATTCCTTACTCTTGTTGTTTGTGAACTTCTCCCAAAAACTAAACCTACAAAGAGGAGGTAATGTACATTCCTTGTTAAGTTGTAGACCAATAAAATGATTTTTATCCACCAAAGCCATGACAATTCTTCTATGCTTGATTTGCTCCACGCAAACCGCATGTTTCGGTGAAAATGCTATAGATAGTCCCTTACTAAAAATGTACCACGCAATTCCACGTATCCGCCAATAGATGGACACACTCCGGCATTCTCAACCAATGCTCCCATTTGACCGGTGCATTTCCCTCCGGGCCTTTAACACTAGTTAGCAATCTTTAAAAGTTGTTTCTTTGTCCTCCATGGAACCTTCTATCATCATTGAGATATGAAACTCCTTGTTGTTTTCTAGTCGGGCGGCCATCTTCTTTCTTATGTATTGGAATTGGGTGAGATTCTCCTCGATCGCTCCACTTAGGTGTCCCAATTGTTGCGAGACAACGTGAAACCCACAATTTCCATCTTTCGGGACGTCGTCGGTACCAATAATGAACTATTGAATAATTTGAGGGAGTTGTACGCGATACTCTTGCAACACCGATTGTACTACCTTCCTTGGACGACCTCTTTTCTTCGCAACATCTCCTTGGCTTGCTTGACTCTCAAGAGGTAGAGTGCCATTTGGATTCAAGTTTGAGACCGTTGGTGTAGTTGAATCCTTCCTTGACCGACCCCTTTTCTTTCCAACAAATTCCACACTTGCTTGACTCTCAAGAAGTGGAGTGCTATTTGGATTCAAGTTTGAAACCATTGGTATAGTTGTTTCTTTCCGCGGACGACCTCTTTTATTTTTAGCCGGCTCCTCCTTGTATTGCGCCTCAGTATAAACATGTACGGATGGATCGCACTTTGTACTCAAATGCTCTCTAATTTGTTCCCTTTGGGATTGATCGCACTTTGTACTCATATACTCTTTAATTTGATCCCTTTCGGATTGATCGCAATTTTGTAGTCAAATTTTTTTTAATTTGTTCTCTTTCTTCCGCCCTCGTCTTTGTGGTAGGTGGTCTACCCGTTGGATCTTGTTTCGCCGGTTCTTGAAGTTCTTCCATAAAAGGGTAAACAATCGGCATCAACTTGTGCTTCATAGTTTTTTTGTCCAACCTATTCAACTTGGGGTACTTTTCAAGGATTATTCTCCCAAGTTCCATGTCGCCAAACTCTTCACCGGGATCTTCTCTTGGAGCCAGTTTGAAAGATAATTTCTTCCAATAAGGATCGATATCATCAAGAGGAATGGGAGTTTTATACCCACCAAGCATATGACGACATGGAAGTCCGATAGCCTTCATTATCCTACACTTATAAGGAGTGCTCGGGTCGTCATATTTTTTATACTTTTTAAACAAGGCGAGATGTTTCATCATAAAACGTATTGCCCAATGCGAGACGTTTCTATGTATACCAACAAGTATCCAATCATCCTTCTTAAACTCCCTCAACTTCCGGAAGCTACTTTCTTGGAATTGCTTTTTTATCTTGTCGATATCATTATTAATGTACTCATGGATAGCATGTTGTACCGTCACAAGCCCATTTTGACTCGTGAAAAGTAGACCTTTTAGTCTCCCATGAGCTTCCTCTACCATACTTGTGGATTCAAGTTTGAAATGTTTATAGTCGTGAGTAAAAGCATACAGAAACCTCTCTTTGTGTGTCCTCAATCATTGTTTCTTGCAATATTCTACTACTTTGGGGTAATTAGTCCCCCAATCATCCTCGAAATCCTTCAAGTTTAACTCATATCTTCCCACACTCATCGACCAAACCACCTTATCCCACGTTTTCATGAATAACCCAAACTTGATCTCACCTTCTTTCCATTCTTCGTCTTCTTTCTCTTTCTCCTTCTCTCGCTCCTCTTTAGTTAGTTTCCTAACACGTTCATCTTCCTCCTTTTCACGCTTAGTTCCTTTCTTTGCTTTCGGTTTTTGGATATGACTTCTACAATTCTTCCTAAGATTGCATTGTATATGCCAAGTGCAAAGGAAATTTTGTGCATTGGGAAAGACTATCCTCACGATGTTCATTATTGCTTGCTCATTGTCGGTGACTATAACCCCGGGAGTCTCGTCTTCGTGGTATAGAAGCTTCAAAGTTTCCAATGCACAAATATAGCTATCATCCTTCTCACGATCCATAAAACACCATGCCACCATGAACGATTGCTTATCCAAGGTTTGTCAAACAATGTTCAACAAAGGCATGTTGTACCTATTCGTCTTATAAGTACAATCCATGAACAAAACTTGGTAAAAGCAACGCGCCAATTGAATCATATCAGGATGAGCAAGAAAAATACGATCCACCTTCCCCTCCGATGACTCATGGTGTCTCACCGTGTAGTTGTATTTGTGTATTAACCATTGTGATTCTTCCATCACCTTTTTTCCATCCCATTGAATTCTTTTAATAGTTTCCTTGGCCGCATAAATTGTAGACAATGAAGAAATATTATCCGGGTCATCTCTCTTGAACTTACTAAGGAGCTTGCTTGGTTTAATTCCCCAACTTATTCTTACTTGTTCGAACTCGTGCGGTTTCAACTTGGAAACTTGACAATGACCTACAAGAGTTTCCGGATCTTTATGGTTATGCCAACCAACATCAACTTTATCCATTCTCCACATGTTGCCGGTTTTCTTGTTCCTCCAAAAAATAATCTTGAATGGGCATCCACACTTCTTTGACTTTGTCTTGTACATTCTAGTCGTCTTCTTATCATATACATAACCCTTTCTCTTGTGACTTTGGTACGGCGAACCATAACACTCGCATACCATTTCAAACTGCGTAGATTTTTGTTGGGTGTTTTTCACTAGAACGCACATCTTCTCTTTTGCTTTCTCAATAATCCATTTGACTGCGTCGTCTTTTTCCTTCCATTCCAAATCATTATCATAATGTGCGGAAGTATCAGGACCCCTAATTTTCAGAGCTTGAAGCTGATCCGTCATTGGTACCAATGCAACAATCTACAAATATCAAAAGTTAATTGACATGTATTCACAGAGTCGGCATGGTCGACATACAAAAGCCTGCCGACAACAAAACATCCGACAAGGAATGAAAATTTAACAGTGCCGACCAAACTAGAGTCGGTGAGGTTCGAAAAAAATAAGCTGCCGGCTAAAGCATTTTCAAGTAATGACTCTTGTGTTGTAAAACTTAAAGTTGGCATGGTCGACATAACAAACCCTGCCGAAAACAAAACAGCTGGCAAGGAATCAAAATTTAACAGTGCCGACCAAGCTAGAGTCGGCAAGGTTCAAAAAAATAAGCTGCCGGCTAAAGCATTTTCAAGTAATGACTCCTGTGTTGTAAAACTGAAAGTCGGCATTGTTTTATAAGTCTACCCTGTCGACACGATTACTGCTCATGAAAAGTTGGCACGTTGTTCAATTAACAACCACGCCGGCGTGTTTGGTCGGCATGATCGACAAGCATCGACCCTGCCGACCCTGTGCAACAAAAGTGAAAAACAAAACCAAAATCCATCATTTGCATGGAAAAATCACAATCTTCACCACGTAGGTTGTCTACCTGATTACTTGCAGCTCCATTCTCTTCTTCTTGGTCATTGGATTCTACATTTGGCTCAACATATTCATCACTTCCATACCCATCATGAGTTCGAGGAAATAAAAGTGAGGGTCATGCATGTAATCCATTTGATCATGGTCTGGTAGATCATAATACAAGTACTCATATGTAGGAGAAAAGTTAGAAGGCTCCCCCACTTCAAAATCAGGATTTGAATCACTCATATCACTCATATCACAAATTTCTCGAAAACCGTAACTCCACCCCCACCCCCCACCCCAAAAAAAAAAACTTCCTCTACTACTTCATTCTACTTCTCTATCTAAATTATTTCTAAAACCCAACTTATAAATCAACTAACTAATCTAACTAATTTAACTAATCTAATCATTTTAATTAAATTAGTGCTAATCATTGTGGGGCATTTTAGCCATTTAGAAAAAACAAGGTTAAGGGGTGGCTTGGTTTTACTTCATAGTGACCACATTTTGTCTTATTGGGTATACCCCAATCTCGCCAGGATATTTAAGGATAAAACTTGTCTTTATAATAAATTAACAACGTTAAATAGAGAATCAATTAAATCGAATTATATGGGTCTTCTGCTTTTCCAGCTTTTAAAAGTTAGTGTTGAGTAGCTTTTAAAAGCAGGCCTAAAATGAAAGTGCTTCTCTCCAAAAGCACTTTGAATAAAATTTACCAAACACAATTTTTATTAAAAATTTGTTACAAAATGCTTTTGGTTGAAAAAAAGCAATCCTACACGGGGCTTTAAGCCAATCCTAAAGTCTGGAAAAGCTTGAATTTTACTTTCGTTTTTAAGCTTGACTAAAAAATCATGCCTAAAAATAGGCTTTAGCCAGGTGCAAACAGAAAAATCAAGCGCAACTAACTTCCAAGCCACTCCCAGATTCAATTTCTAGTTCAAACACTGTTTGTCGGTTACGGTAGGGAGGTATTCATCCAATTTTTACAACTCTATTGAACTTACACTCACATTAACACCGAAATTCAGGACTTTTATGAAAAATTACCAAATTCCACCGGGATTATTAAATTCTACTTTCTCTGTCCCAAATCAGATGAGCTAGTTGAATTTTGCACAATTTTTAAGACAATGAGGAAAGGGGACTATATTTAAGTATTTTTTACAGTTATACCCTTATAGATAATAACTACTCCCTCCATCCTAGTTTAGATGCTAAAATTGGATTTTGCACAAATATTAAGAAATACAAAGAGAATATTTTTTTCAACAATTACCCTGGATTAGTATTTAAGGTTTCTAATTTTTAGATGTCTAGGTTTTTGTTTTTGCTTCAAATTAAAGAAATTATATAGAAAAAAGTATTTAAGAGTGTGTTTAGAAAATTGAAATACACGATTCTCCATGTTATGGCACGATTCCAAGATAGGGGCAAATCAGGATAAAATAAGGCAAAAATGAAGTGTTTCAAGTATTTTTGGACAAAAAAAATCCCCTATTTTGGCATCTAAACTAGGACGGAGGGAGTAGTAAAACTTAGAAACGATTTATCTCTTCAACTATACCATGTTTTTTCGTAAACTTTATATCGTTGAAAAACATTTTAAAACACATTGTCTGTCAAATTATACATATTTCTTATAGTAATAATAATCAATTAAAAGTGTACTTTTAGAAATACCCCTTGATTAGTTAAATAACTCATTTATTTTGGGACAAAATTTTTATAATTAACCCCAATATCAACTTAATTTTAATTTTCCCTATTCATCCAACATATAATCATGGATGAGACATTCAATTATTAAAGCAACAATGAAAATGGATGGCTTTGTCACATACAAGTAGTAGCTGTTACTAAAGACAAACATTGGCAATAAATACGATATGACCCGGAAACTAAGTAGACAGGCTCCACCATTTGTTCATTTCATCATTTACTACTACCAAAGAAACCTCCAGTTGGCCATGCTGTATTTTTCATCGTATCCTTGGCATGGATGGATGCGAGTGGTGGGGAGAAAGATTATTTTGTCAGATTAGTAAATTGACAGACGCCCAAGGTTTAGGAAGTGAATTATGTGCTTGGAATTCGTAGAGAAAGCGATGAATGGTTAAATTTCGGATAGAGAAAGTTTGGCCCATAGTTTTTGTTCAAATTGTGGGTGTGGTTTTTAATTGGAGTTTGAGATTCTAGAAACAAAAATAAATGGTTTTTTGTAGCGGATGAAACATGGCATTTAATGATTATTGATAATTATTTGTCTGTGTTTTTGTTCACTTTCCTTGTCTCAGTGGTCTTTCCCACTTAATCCCATCAATCTATCCATTTATGTGGATTATATCGATACCAAAATCGATATTAACCTTACCTTTAATAATCGTGATTTAAAGAACAACTCCGAGTAGGGATCTAGTTTGAAGTTTGAACTTTGAACAATTGTGTGAGTCTCATGTCTAGTACTCCCTTTGACAGTTAATGAGAACATGATTTGTGTTGGTTGGTTTTCGTAAAGCTTTATCCATTACTCGTACCATTTTATTTACCGACTGTGAAGGGCAGTCCGTGGATTATGCGGTTTCGGTTTTTTATCATTTTAGTGGTCCTCCTTGTACACAAGCCGTGTATTTTAGACATTGGATATCGGGAACTCAACAGTAGAGATGTGACAGTGAAGCAACTAAGGTGTCTGTTTGTTTGTTTTGGCAGTTATTGTTGGTTGTTGTTGAATTTTCACCAAGTTATTTAAGAACTCATAATCGGGGGATTTATTTATTTTTTTTAGATAAAACAGGCATTAAAACCTGGAGTTACAGGACACCACAAAGTAAAAACAATAGGACTGACTGCAAGTAATCTTCTAACAGAACCAAGTGACAAATCTCCAGAATCAGAATCTTAGTTAACAGAATCATGTATACCAGAATCCAGTAACAGTGGTAACGCCCGATTAAACACGGGAGAGACCGGTAATAATAGTAACAGTAGCATCCGCTTACATACGGGAGAGCTTGGATCGTTGAAGTGTGATCCACAACCCTAGAAACATTTTTAACTTTTATCTGAAAACCCTGACCTTCAAAGAAATGTTTATCAGATACTTCGCCTGCCGGAACTATAAAAACTCGCCTGAAAAATCGTCGGAGTTGTTGTTCTTGCTTGCAGAGATCATCACCAAACTTGGGGGGAGTATCCATCAGTAATAGAAAGTGGCCCCAACATAAGATCCACAATACAGAGACTAACACCAAACCCATCAAAGAAAACACCAAAGCAGACCTGATTAACATAAAACTAAAACTAACAGCCGAAATAAAAATCGATATATTTGAAAATAAATCAAAGATAACCGCTAATGGAAAAACCACAGGATATCTAGGGTTGTTAATCGCCGATCTAAACAAAGATGTCGGATTTGAGGCTGAAACAACGATTTGCTCATTGACCCGAGATGAACATGGTGGTAAACTTCGGTCGCTTTTCTTCATCCATAGTTTCCATACCACCCCAAAACCCAAACAAACAAAACCAAAATTGCATCTCAGCAACAACTAAACCACAAAGAACAGAGATTAAAGCATAACATAAAGTAAAACTACAACTGGTTAATACAGATAAAAGAGGCTGATGAACTAGGTAACATGGCTGCTCAGATCTGCTCCAAAGGAGCCGATCTGAGCAGCAGACGGCCGGAGAGGATAAGGCTTTCGTTTAGAGAGGATGAGAAAAAAAAAGAGGAAAGAGAAAGGGTGTTCACATAATTGGGGATGGTAAAACAATAAATAAAATTATGATCCTTATCCAAATAAATTTATTCATGAGAACTACTTAGTTTATTCGGCAACCGAAAGCAAAAGTGTTAAAAGCAGGTTTTGATTTTGTATGCTTAACAACTTAAAGTATATCCAAACACCCAAAAATTACTGTTTTCTTTTTAGAAATTAGTCGGAAATTTGATCCCAACTTAATTTCTGACTTTTCGATATCGTTTGAAGTTAGAAAAAAATATATATTTTGGATATTTGTAAGCTTCACAAAGTATATCTAGTAACCCAGCCTAATTTCTGATGGCAGAAAGTGAAGTTTTTCTTTGCCAAACATTCTATAGATTTGTAGTATTGAATTGTAGTATATCCAGACGGTAGCGATTAAAATACTAGGAGTAACAAGGGTTTTTGTTTTGGCAGCTAGTGTAGGTTTTATAAATCGGTCAAACCACCTTGCTGACTTCTTATTTTTACTTCTCAAACCGGATAAGGCAAGCTCCCTCGATAATGTGAATTTTCAAAGTATTTTGGAAGAGAGATCTAATGATATGAATAAGGCCATCGATTACAAAAATTCTTTACGAACCGAGCTCAAAAAATCAGCTCAAAACCGCCAGACACAAACCTACCCATGCACGTCTCCCGAGGGCGCGAGCCCTTTGGTACCCACGAAAAAGAAAAAAATTTGTGTCCGGTGGTTTTGAGCTTGTTTGCTTTTCTCGGTCCGTGAAGAAGGACTGCATCAATTATTGCCCACTAATGGGGGTGAAGATGAGTATGATCATTGTCATTCCACCATCACCATGTATGGTTTGAGGGAATACAAGATATTTAATTTCTACAAATGAATTATTATCATTTACAGTATGAAATTTAAAATCTGTTGCAGTGGAAATATGGAGAAAGTAAAGAGGCAAAGAGAGGTTTCTATTGATCAAGATAATAGGGTTACATGGAATAATATTATTTATATACATGTAGAAGAGAAACCCTAGATATCTAGTTGGGCCGCACATCTATGTTTCGTGGGCCCTACAATACTCCCCCTTGTGCGGTTCAATAGAACTTCATATGCAGTGCTTCACATTTAGTGCTTCGGATGTAGTTCTTCAAACGTCGTCCTCTCCTTGATGACTTGTGTCGTAACCAATTGCCTCATTAAAACTTTGACAAGGAAAAACCCAGTGGGATAAAACCTTGGTACAACTCTTCACATGTAGTACTTCACATGTTGTCTCTTACTTTACATGTAGTTCATCACATGCAATACGATCTTCACAGGTCCATGAGTCTAAGTTAATTGCTGCGTTAAAACTTCACCACGGAAACCCTGAGGGACAAAACCTGAACTAAATAAAAGAGTACAATATTAAGCAAACTTAGAAGGTAGTTGGACTCGAATATGTTGCCTCATTAAAACCTTGACAAGGAGAACCCAGTGGGATAAAACCTTGACGAAGGGAAAAGAGTACAACGTGACAGATGCAAGTAAAGGTGATCTGTTGCAGATGATCACTTTGCTTTGTTGAAGTTGACTAGTTGCTTCACAACTCCTAAGGCAGAAAATCCTCGTGGGTAAGACAATAGTCTTAGATGGGAAATTACATTCCCGGTATTTGTTGTTGTCTTATTAAGAACCTTGACGAGTAACAAAACCATGTGGGAAAAAGCAATCTCGGTGAAGGAAAATAGTTCAACACACCATTAGATGCTCCCCCTGATGTCAGACAATTTTCGTTAGTCTAATGCAGTCAAAAGGAGTTTAATCACACTTTACTTTGGTAACTTGAATGTTTATAAGACCATGTTGTTGATTCTGGAAGTTACATTGCTTAACGGACTATCGCGTTTCATTTCTTTGATTCAGATATTTTCAGTAATATCAACGCGATCTTTAAGTCAGTAAAGTTCAACATACTTGATGTTTTTAGTGTTAACTCGTTAAAAACCTTGTCGAGTAACAAAACCCTTAGGGAAAAACTATTCTCGACCGAAGGAAAAAAGAGTACAACACATCTTCAATTTCGAAGTAAAATATGTCGACATCATATCCTTGGATCCTCCCCCTGATGTCGGCATCTCCCCCTGATTACTTTCAGAGTTGTTCCAGATAGTTCCCTTAGTCATGTACTTTTCAAAACTGAATATCGGTAATAACCTAGAATACCATATCTCTCTCTGATTACTTTTGTTGGAGAAGAGATTATTGTTCCTTTATAATCAACAACTTTTGGATTGCACTTTCATTAGCATTCCTTTTTATATCCTTGTAGGGATAAAAAAATTATGTCAATGGTTACTTTTAAGTACATGATTACATTCACTATACCATTCCAATGACGTTGCGTTGGCGCTGAGCTATATCTAGCTAACAAGTTCCCTGATGGATGTAAAATTTAATCGAGTACATTATTATACTAAGTACAACAATGCGTATATTGTATTTAGATATGGGAATTTCATCTCCCAACACATATTCGTCATCTTCCTTTAGACGAAAATGTCAGTTACTTACATTTGAACCTCGACTAATCATGGGAGTGCTATCAGGATGCATGTCTTTGTTAAATTTCCTGACAAATTTAGACATATGCAAACTAGTGGAATAATATACCACAAGCTCAGTATTCGGTCGAGCTTTTCCAAGATTTTTCATCTCAAATTCGGATTTCAAATAGCTTTTAAGATCTCTTATTGCATCAAGAGTACCCATCATGTCTGTACCATCGACATAGATAGCTACAATTCCAAATTAGGAACTTTCTTGTGAATACACAGGGAAAAATAACTTACTTGTCTATAACCTCCAAATCAAATAGCCACTTAGACAGGTATACCACATCCGCCTGATTGCTTGAATCTAGAAGTGAACATTCTATCTAACTGTAAACGCACTCTGTGATTTAGAGTCATTTGATTTGGGAAACAAAAGGCTATCAAATACTTTTGTAAATATCTTCTATCTATTGATTCTTTCAGAGATACGAAACAACCACATATATATGTTGTATTTCAAGTCCTTTTGAAATTACCATTCTAACTAAGTAGCGGAACTCTATAACGTCCAATACAAGAGAACAATTCCAGGGCTTTGTGAGAAACCTCGCGCCACAAGGTGAGTCTTTGTACTTTAAGACTACTTTCTTCTCATTATGCTTTATGACAAATTAATTATGTATGTCCAATAGGCTTTACACTTGGTTGGTTAGCACTACCACACCAAATATCCGTATCTTTGCCAAAGAACTAAGTTCTACCTGGATTGTTTATGCCAAATATGCTATTTATTTTAAATTAATCAAAATAAAGCATGGTTCATCTTATTGTGATCTACTTCTAGAGCAACTATTTATGGATTATATCATCACTGTGCACGCATGATCCTTCCATTGACTCATGTGTATTCTCATAATCCGTCAGGATTTCATTGTTCTCTAGAATCATTTAAAACTTCGGAGCGTCCTCCAGTATTGATTCATGGACATATTCATAGACAATCAAATGAGATGGTTTCATTAATGATACAATTAGGTTGTGCCTTACTCATCTAATTCCTTTCTAGGTGAGCATTGATCGAACCTGGTGGTCTCTCCATCTTCCTTTATGGAGCCACGACTTCAACTACACTTCCACCAAGTGTAGTTGCAACACCTTAATCTATGGTGTACCCCATACTGAGGATTTCTAACCTTGCAGGAATGTTTACAGCTGGTATGTGTGATCTTGTCACTTTAGCGACATCAGTGTACATTCTGAAAATTGATTATTCTTTGTCACTTCACATTTAAATTTTTGGAGTACAAGAATAAATATGAGATACAGTGGGAACACATCACGACAATTCATGTCGTTCTCTTAGAAAATACTTTTTCTTATCTCCCCCTAACGACGGGAAGACTGTCTCATTAAAGTGATAACCTGCAAATCTAGCAGTAAGAGATCTCCTGCCAAAGATTTTAAAATGCGGATAATTTTTGAGAGTAAATATCCAACGAAATTACTTAATCATTTTCGTGACCCATCATAGTACGACGTGGACTCGTAATGGCACATATATAGTGCAACCAAAAATGCGTATGAACACAAATGTGAGGTTTAAATTCAGTTACCAACTGGTACGCAGAAAAGGTTGACTAATATTGGATTCTACAAAAATTAAATAAAGATGCGCGTAATATTTCATATCCCCAAAGAAATAAAAGATAGGTTGGTACGCATAACCTATTCCTTAGACATCATCTATAGCATTTAATGGTAGTCTGTGCGAGACCATTGGGTATAAGATGCTTTACATTGATCCTATTGAACATGCAATATTCATCAAATCCTTTTGATGTACACTCGCTAGCATTTACAAGGGAAGGTGAGTCCTTACATGTATAATATGTGCTAGTAGTTTTCCAAACGCGAAGTTTCTTGGGAACTATAACTAGTCCAAAATGTCAAAACGTTCACAAGAGCCATAAGTCACTTTTATGGTCCGCATTCTGCATGAATATTTTTCTAAATTTCACCTTGTTATCTTTGTAATATGGATTGTTTACCATTTGGATCTTAGGATGGTCTCGATCCTGTTTTACTAAAGACTTTGTAAAATGAGTGATATGCTCTCTTAACTAAAAGCATAATGGGAGGGAGGAGGGGGTTGTGCATCTGGTACTTTAGAAACACTTATTGAGAGATATGTCGTTACTTCGCATTCGGTCAATCTTTTTCCCGTTGTCTCGTTCACTCAAACATAGCGATGTACGTATGAGTCCTTTCAAAACGAAACATCATGTCACAACCAAAGTGCCTTTATGGTTATGTCAAAGTACGTATGAGTCAATTTCCAACATTTCATCGTCGGAGTCAATATGGATTCAATAATCCAAATAAATAATATAACGATTTACATTTCACTAAATTGACTCATTAGCCTCTCTAAAGTATGCTTCCTTCCAAATACTTTAATGCAATCAAATCCATTATCATCACCGTCAGGATTCACATGATATCCATTTGCACGGGTTTCTTTGGAATTTAAACAAGGTGTGATTATCTCTCGGTACATATAGATATTTTGCGACGTCTTTGTTCTATATTGAAAAAAAATATTTGAGCAATGCTGCGCCCGATGATCCAATCCTGTAGTCACATTATAAGGAAATAGTTCAACAACTAATTTAAATTCCTTAAGAGTTTCGTGTAATAAGTGGTGTGACCTTATTACGTAACAAAATAAAATCTATCTCATTTAATTTAGAGTGTTACCGTTCATGAAGATGATATACTTTTCATCATAATGTAAGATTGATCCTTATAACTCAAGTACTTTTGAGTATATCTCAAGTGCTTTAGAGGATTTCAGTCTCGTGGAAATGATATCCTTTTCATTCCACAAGAGCATACACTGGATATGATTCTTCGCATAATTTTTTTTTCTTTATTTTAGCTATTATAATATCAGTCAAACTATCGTGTAAACAATAATTTAGGATCAAATCATGCAGAATATAGAATCTAACCATACGAATTTGATTGAATAAAGATAGACAATAAGAAAAATTGACAAAGTTCTTGTTGCCATTAATGTTAACGTCTAGCTAGCATATGACCTTCTCCAAGAATATAGTGAGTTCGTTTTCCTTTAAACTCCCTATATCTCTTATAGTTGACTACCAATATATGATACTTGCTTTACAATGCTTGTACCATTCTCAGTAAAATGCTTATACCAAGATTTGCAACTTTTATTTATACGATTCAGAATTACATCTCTGTCCCATTATAGATAGATACATTTACTTTGTATCACTACTACTAGAGCCAGAATTACATCTCTGACTCATGGAAATTTTTGTGAGTTTCTTTCCACAAAACGTGAGGTGTGCTTTTAATTACAACATATCATTGTCAAAGTTATTGACTCATTATAGTCTAACAAGTGGATTACATCCCACTTAACATTCAAGTTTGGTGGGAAATTAGTGTTTCGACAAACTTCCTTCAAAGCAATACATCGTCTGAAGTTAATATGTTGCCTTGCAAATGTTGAAGGTATGGCTTCCTCTTTGACAGGTGTATCTTTATAAGTTGAAGTTTTTATGAAGAAAGTATTGTACTTGTGTACACAAACTTCCACATCATAGACTCTTTAGTGATGCTCAAGTACTTCTGAGTTCAAAAGGTCAAATTAGTATCGAATTGGTTTAGTCAAAGTCTGGTCAACTATTTGGTCAAGACCCGGTCCATTGGATTGACAAAGTCATGTTTAATGAATATAAACATATATGGTCCATTATATATGAAATATTCAGGGCCATTGATAATAAGTGTGAAACTATTAGCGTATGAGCCCAAAACATATGGTTAACCCTAAAGATTGAAAAATTATTCTTTCAACTGTTTTGTTCGATAGACAAATGCATCATAATCCGATCATGATGAAATTTTTATAGTTGCGTAAAAACTATGTTTTTCCAAACATAATAAAATTTCAATAAACTCCAACGGTCAGATAAAAATATATTCATGATGTTGTATGACTGTTTCAATTAACGTTTTTGTGGACACAGCTAGAAATATCACGTACTTTGGAGTATTTCCCGTGGTTGGATCTTTATGAAATTTTTACAGTCGCTCAAGGAGACCAATATGTAACACATAACAAAAATACAGCATAATCTAACGTTTTTAATTCCTAAAACATACGTTTGTGTACTCTGTTATAAATAAGAGTTTTCCTGAACGTACACGGATTCATTAAAATCCAATTTTGGAGATTGCATCATATTCTGATTTGATTGAAATTTTAAACGAGTAAGTAATACCTAATTGGGTTGAACATATTAAAATTTCATGAAAATCTAACGGCTAAATCTTTATGTTTGATAATCATATATTCGTGGAACCCTAAAAAATACTATGAAAACGAATTTTTTTTGTGGAACGAGAATACCTGATAACCGGGAACGGTAGCAAAGGGTGGCTTACCTAGGCTGTAGCCCATCCAAAAATCAGGAAAATCTTCTTTACACCTTTGTAATCGTAGGAGAAAATATCAATAGCCCAGGTAGGAATTAGTTTAGCCCATGACTACTAAAAAAGAAAATGGAAAAGCCAACGAAGCGTAATCTCAATGAAGATCTATCGACATGTAATAAGTGTAGGGTCTATACGGAACCTTTCCATGTAAGTTAATTCCAGTATATACTTACGAATCCCATCTTATGAATGTGTGTTTCCATTTTTCATAAAGCATTCCCGACGTATAAGCTTACTGATCAACATCAAAACATCTTAAAAGAAACCTGTATGAGATGCAATTAGGGATGAACAACCGGTAGGGTGGGTAGGATATGGCCTATACCCGCCATCTTACCCGTTTACCAGCGGTTAAGAAATTTTTTACCCGCCACCCTACCCGCCAAATAATGGATAGGGTAGGATACGGTTAAAAAACTGGCGGGTAGGGTAGGGTTGGCGGGTAGGAGTAGGGTATGTGCATTTCTAGGTAGGGTGGGTAGGATATGGCCTATACCCGCGACCCTACCCGTTTACTGGCGGTTAAGAAAATCTTTACCCGCCACCCTACCCGCCAAATAGTAGATAGGATAGGATACGGTTAAAAAACTGGCGGGTAGGGTAGGGTTGGCGGGTATGGATAGAGTATGTGCACCCCTAGATGCAATCAACATATTACAACTAAGCTTTCACATTATTTTGGTCTAAAATATTATTTTTCATATAATAGATCATTTTTATGTTTATTTTTCATTTAATTGATCATTTTTATAACTATTGATAAAACAAATGCGTATTTCTAATTTGGTTTAGTGCTCATCAGTCCTCAATTATATTCATCGCCAATTATAGCATTTTCTGGGGAATTAGGATATTGTTCTTACTCTCAATTTTTCCCAAGTTATTATGGAAAAGAAATGTGAAAATCGACTATTTGTAATTGATCTGACGACCCTATTCATAACCAGTAAATACATAATATGTAGTTATGTTTATTTTTAGTTTTTTCTTTCAATTTATTATTTATTAAAGTCGTACTTGTATACTTATCTTAAGTAAACACATTGTATCAGGAATCCTTGTATGCGTAATGAATCATTCTTTACAATTCAATTAGATACACTTTTAGACCAACTCATATCATTGTTATTGTATAAATACTCTGAGGTGATCGAAGAGCTATATATGATTCAAACTATCGTGCTTCAAGAAGAACAAAATATGTTGCTTGTGTTGCTTACTTAATGTATATTACCACATTTATCTTTATTGTGGTTGAGATGAATGAAATATGGAGTTCAAGAAGAATTTTTTTTTAGCCCACACAGGTATAAATTCCTGGTTCCGTCGCTGCTGGTAACGCATCCATAATGAAAATTAAACTTGATCAGAACCACGCTAATATCTTTTTGAAGGAATCCGTGATTAATCTTGAGCGATGAAAATTGATAGAAAGAATTTTTTTTTTTTTTTGCAAACAGTGGTTGAGTCGTGCTGATAACGTGTTGTAGTGGAAATATGGAAAAAGTAAAGAGACAAAGAGAGGTTTCTATTGATCAGGATAATAGGATTATATGGAACAATATTATTTATATACATTTAGAAGGAAAACCCTACATATCTAATTGGACCGCACATGTATGGGCCGTGGGCCCTACAACAAAATCTTGTTTTATTGATACTTTTTATTAATAAATCTTTCAATTGACATTATTCGAATAGTCATTTTGATTAAAATGAAAAAATTATTATATCTCTTTTCCAAAAATTGAGAGAATTATATTTCCTGATATTTTCAGACAACATACCAATCTATTAACATTGACTCGCTCCCACGTTCACACTATATACCCAGTGCGCAGGCCTTATCTTTCATAATGCGACCAATGGGTAAGGAACTGACAATGCAACTCCTACCGAGGATGCTCGCAAATAAATGGGGTCGCGCCGCATCAGAAAAGAAAAAAAGAACACAAAATTGTGTATTGGCAATGGCGCAACTTTGCTTATTCATCCAAAATACAATCATATGGAGGGGACATTCAAATCAATTATTAAAGCAACAATGAAAATGAATGGCTTTGCCATAGTATACACCAACAGCTGTTACTACATGACCTGGAAACTAAGTAGACAGGCTCCACCACCATTTGTTCATTTC
The DNA here is from genome assembly GCF_003573695.1 of Papaver somniferum. Taxonomy (NCBI): domain Eukaryota; kingdom Viridiplantae; phylum Streptophyta; class Magnoliopsida; order Ranunculales; family Papaveraceae; genus Papaver; species Papaver somniferum. Next base: position 7,856,201 of record NW_020622713.1, read on the forward strand.
ATCATTTATCTACTAAGTCCCTCCAGTTGGCCATGCTGTATTTTTCATCGTATCCGTGGCATGGAATCATGGATTGATGCGAGTGGTGGGGATAAGATTATTTTTGTCAGATTGGTAAATTGGCAGACGCCCAAGGTTTAGAGCAATTGCAGTGGTGTGAGTATAACCAAAGATCAAAGACCAAAAAAAACGATCAAATTTGAGTTTAGTCTGGTGTGTGACGCTACGGGTGGAAGACTAAATTTGATCGAGCGTAACACTGTGCATTCGCCTGATGTGGGGCGTGTGACTATACGTCCGCCCGTTGTTTTATAAAAAAAAAAAAAAAAAAAAATTGGGGCGGAGGATTAAATCTCCGCCCGTCCCACTAAAGAATCAAAGTCATCTTATGGGGTGGAGGTGTAAACGTCCGCCCCATACAAAATTGAAAAACAAAAGAATCGCGCGGAGATTAAAAACACGCCTGGTGTGGGGCGTAAACTAAATGTACGCCTGGTGTGGGGCGTAGCCTTCAGGTTCCGCGCGATCAAATTTGGGTTTAGTCTTGGTCCCAGACCAAATATAGTCTGGGATTTAATCGATGGTCAGGATTTAATCGATAGTCCGTCCCACTACGTCTCGTTAATAAACCAAATATTTGGGTTTAGTCGTCCACTGTGGATGCTCTTAGGAACTGAATTATATTGAAAACTATGTGTTTTTGATTGCAGACTTCAGAGAGAAAGCGACGATGATAGATAGGGTTAAGTTTAAGATAGAGATGGCCCATGGTTTCTGTTCAAAATTGCGTGGTTTTTCCATTGGATTTTCTTGGTGCTTGAAATTCTAGAAACAAATATAAATTATTTTTCCTTTGTTGTATACAAGGAAAAGGATAATGGATGAAGCATGGCATTTAATGATCATTACTCATTAGGGATTTGTTTGTGTTCACTCCCCACATCTCAGTGGCCTTCCGAGAGGCCCATTTGCTAGAATTTTGAACTTGGAAATAGATGTGGTAAACGGTGATAAATATTGCCGCATTGCCTAAAATTATTACCAATAATTTTGTTAAGGCTAGTATCAATCTAGAAATTCGGTGTTCAGGATTATATTGTTTTATATGAAATAATTGTGTGAGTCTCGTGCCAGGTTCTCCCTTCAGACAGTTCGATCGTGTGAATAATAAAAGATGAAGATTGAAAACCTTTTTAACGAGAACATAATTTGTGGTAGTTGGTTCCTGTAAACAGTAAACTCATTAGAACCAGGAATAAAAAGAAACCACTTTGCAAAGCTTTATCCATTACTTGTACATTTTATTTACTCACTGTGAAGGGCCGTCTGTGGAAGATGCGGTTTCGGTTTTTTTATCATTTTAGTAGTCCTCCAGTAAGGTGTACATAAATATTTTATGTACTTTAACATTCTTGGGAATTCGCCAGTAGAGATGTGATGCCAAAATTGGTTTTTTTTGGCAGTTACGGTTGGTTGTTTTTATGAAATGGGTAAATCTGGTTGCTGACTTGTTATTTTATTTACTCTCTCCGTTCCTTTTTAATAGGCTGGTTTTTATAAATAAATGTTTCAAAAATGTTACTTAAATTTTTTGGGACCATTTTCTCTTAATCTTTTTTTGATGACAAGTGTCATGTGGACCATTTCACTTTACTTCTTTTGCTGACAAGTGGCATGGGGATCATTTCACTTCACTTCTTTTATTGACAAGTGTCATGAGGACCACTTTCAATGATTAGTTCTCTTAACTTCCTTAAATTTCTCCAAAAACAAAATCAGTCTATTAAAAAGGAACAAAGGGAGTATTTATTTATTTTTTTGAACGGGATAAGACTCCCTCGATATTGATAAAAAAACAAAAGACTCCCTCAAAATGTCATAGAGTTTTTAAACTGGAAAGCTCTCGGTAATTCCATGAGTGAGGGTTTTTTATGGGGCACACATATATCTAAAGATTTAAAGGCCTAGACAAATAAAACTCCCACGTTGAATGGTGAGGAAACCCTCGATTCCTATTGGCCGAAATAGGCCTTTTTTGAATTTTGTGAAACGAGCATTTTGGTGAGGACATTTGGCAATGTGTGATTGGTAAAAATAGGAAAAAAAATAAAAAAAGGAAGGCAAATTCAATTTGGAAGACATGAAGTGACAATATTTATGTAGGGACACTTGGCAACGTATGATTGGTTCAAAAATTACAAACTTAAAAGAAAACCATAACTTACTTTATTTGGAATTTTATGGAAGTCCAAATTCAATTTGGATATCGAGTAATTACTATATTAGGACTATTTTTTCCAAATTAATATATAAAGGGGAAAAAATCCGCATATTTTCTGCGAAAATAAAAAGAAAAAATAAATAAAATCTGCACATATCCTCCACCTATATAATGTATTAGCCCTGCCACACCAAATCCAAAAATACACCTCCACGGGGCGGGGCAAACACCTGCGCACACCAAATCAAATATGCATTGCCACGGGATGGGGCGAAGCCCCGTGCATACCAAAACTTAGGCAGTAACCAAGGGACGGACCATTTGAGCAGTAAACCAGTGGTGAGATAGCATAGCAAATAAAATGTGGGATGAATAGAATAAAGAGAATGAAAACTTAGGCAAAACTATAAGTCTTGATTTCTAGTCTACGTATAGCTAAGTCTCGGACTAGGATAGTAAGTGTGTTGAGCTCTATACTCCACGACGTTCATCATGCAAAGACGACGAACTCCTCAAGGAACTGGTGGAACTTCATCGACAAAAAGGTATGTGGAGATTTGAACTTATATATCACTCAAAAGTCTATCTATTTTATCTCATATCTTGAGACAAAAGTCGTATTGCTATATAGAGACTTCGATTATACCATTTGCTATTTCGAGCCGAGTCTATCTCGCTTATCTATTTCTCGAAATATGTGTTGGTAAGCTTTCACTTTGGCCAAGTTCATCTTTACTCGTGACGAAAGTCATGTTGATTATTTTAATAACTTGAAAATCGCTTTGATGAAAAATAGTTTGTGAATAACAACTATATAATATCCTCTAATAAAGTTTCAGTGATTGAAATGAGAGTTTAGAACATGTAACCATCTTTGGATAAAATTTTAGTGTGTTTTCACATTTGTGTAAAAGTCCCAAAACCGGGAACCCAAAGTATGCTTACTCGTACGCGTACTGGCGATTGTTGGAAATCCGCGACAGTATGCGTACCCTATGCAAACTGGCGGAAAGTTCGCGTCCGTGAATTTCTGCTGGAGTTTGGAAATGAAAACAAGCTCAATCTGGTTACTTAAGTACGCGTACCTGTTCTCATACTTAGGTAGGTTACTTTCTAAAATCGGTTTTGTTCATGAACTAAAACATTTATATATTTTAAGGAATGCAATCTTTGCAAACTGTGGTTGTAATGTTCATGAATCAATTCGAGTGAATCAAAACCGATTTTTCTTCAGTTGTGTCTTCTATACTTCTATGATATCTAAGCAATTGAAAAACTCTCTAACTAGTTCTTGAGCTCAACTACACTTACTATCCTAGTCCGAGGCTTAGCTATAATAGACTAGAAATCAATACTTATAGTTTTGATCACTAATATTGGCAAACATGCTTGATATAGAAACGCATGCGAGTTCGACCGAGCAGTGCTCTAACAAAAGTCTTCGACTTTGGGTCGTAGCAACTCCTAGTCGTGGGTGAGATCAGCTAAGGGAATCAAGTGCGTAGTATCCTGCTTGGATCAGAGACGTAAGGAGCGAAACTGTACCTTGGATCAATGTTAGATTGATTGTGGTTCAACTACAGTACAGACTGAAGTTAGTTTGTAGTAGGCTAGTGTCTGTAGCGGCTTATACAGTGTGTGTTCAATCTGGATTAGGTCCCGGGGTTTTCTGCATTTGCGGTTTCCTCGTTAACAAAACTTCTGGTGTCTGTGTTATTTCTTTTCCGCATTATATTTTGTTATATAATTGAAATATCACAGGTTGTGCGTTGAATCGATCAATTGGTAAATCCAACCTTTGGTTGTTGATTGAAATTGATTGATCCTTGAACATTTGCCTTTGGTACCGTTCAAGTTATCTCTTCTTAGATTTAATCTGGCTCGCAACTTATTGTTTGTTTAATTGTGGATTGAATTAAGAGATTGAGATATAACTCTTTGATATACTTTTCGTAAGATTGGGTTTGACTGTCTAGTTGATTCTCTTGGAAGTATATTGGAGTTAGTCCATACAAATTGCTAAGAGGAATATTGGGTGTGGTTGTTAGACCCCCGCTTTTTCACTTTATATATTTTTTGTCTCTACAAATCACAAAGACTCTTTACAAATCTCATTTTTCTGTCTCTACAAGTCACAAAGACTCTCTGATATAATCTTAGAAAATCACTAGAAGTTTCTAAATTTTCATAGAATCTCCGAAAGTCACCCAAATAAAAAATCAATAAAAGTCTATAGAAATCTCATAAGTCGCATTTGACTACCTCCATGTTAGTGAAAACCGTCTTCTTTAATGAGAATAGGGTGACCCGGCCGGGTTGACCCGTGATCCAGTCAACCCAATACGAGTTGACCCGTGGTCTAGTCACAGTCAAATAGGTTCATTAGTTTTAATGAGAATCGGGTGACCCGTCCGGGTTGACCCATGATCCAGCCAACCTAATACGAGTTGACCCGTGGTCCAGTCACAGTCAACTAGGTTCCTTAGTTCTTTCTTCAAACATATATTACGTGAGAACGAAGGGATTTGATCCCTCGACGCATTGCTCGTTTAAATAATCCTTCTTTTTTTTTTCGGAAAAAAGGAGTAAACCCCATTCATATATAGATAAAACTTCCATACCCTCATTGGAATAAGGGTTAGGATTGATTACAGTATTTGATGTGATTGTAGAAGTGGTAAATAAGATTCGTTCGCTCGGACTTGTAAAGACTCGATTCTAGACTTAAAAATAAAGTAAACACTAAAATAAGGAAAATATATTCACAAGATTTTCACGATAACGAGAGATACTAGGACTTCGGATTCCACCAATTCTCATGTTCATGTGGTTCAACTAATTATTCTAGACATTTATAGCTCCAAAGTTAACTTTTTATAGACTCTTCTTCTTTGCCAAGGTGGATTTTTAAAAGATTAATTGTAAATCACAAGCATAACGCATCAAAAGTATTAAGACTAAGCATACGTTATCAAACAAAATCACAACTAATTAGTGAAAATCATAAAACAATTAAATCAAGTGCAAAAAGTCATACAAGAAATAAGTAGAATTACCACATGCATGAAAAATAGCTTCCTCCTTTGTCCCAGTATTGGGGTTTAGCTCCTCATATTATTCACGTTCTCAAAATAGGTGTTACAAACAGCTGTTACAACGGGTGTTGAACTATTACAGAGAAAAGATGACAGCTTATGATATGTGTGATCTATTGAACAGCGATACTTCTGATGTGCTGTTTGAATACGACAGCCTTTGCGATTGTTCTCGTCTGTCCAATGTTCTTCAGCTTCTCTTGTTCACCAGCAGCAGGTGAATATTCCTGCAACTTCACCTGCGCTTCTCTGCTCCGATTCTATCGACCCCCAAACTCTCGACCCCTTTCTGTTAGGTTCCAGATGACTATATATACACCACATCACCGATTAAATCCGAGAAAATCTTTTTGAAATATCTTTCTCTTCTTCGGCTTTCTTTGGGCAATAATTGACAGATTTTATTTCCCTTTAATTCTCCTACGCGTCTTCTCAGCCAAACCAACTTCCTAAAATATCTTGGACAAAATCCAGACGAATATATCTTCTTGCTCTCCACGTAGTTACCAAAAAAATGATTTCCAAAACAACCGAGATATTATAGCTCTCCTGTTTTACAAGAAATCGATGTTAATTTCTTCTTTTACGTGACTCGTTCAACTACCTTCTCTGTATCACCCAACACAAGCCCAATCCAATCCAACTGTTTGAGAAAATCCGATTATATCTCTCCCAAAATCTTCTCTGTTCAAACCGAGAAACTATCCTTCCCTGTTTAACGAAGTCCGGATTATCCAGCAGCCATGTTCTTCGGATCCAACACATATACATCCCCTGTCTGGTCCATTCAAGTCCATCCCAATCGAGTTTAGTGATTGAATCTGTCAAAATTACGTCCAAAATCCAAACCAGAAGTTCGCAGGTGAGCAGCTTTTGAACATGACATTTCCCGCCATTTTTCTGTTTTTAAACCGGGAAGATGGAGTGCCCCTTATCATGTTGCCGGGGTGCCGATAGTGATTTAGGTCCCCCTTAGTAATTTGGGTGCCCCTTATCAAAAGTGGGAGTCCGAATAGTAATTTTCTCCCACGAGCGCAAATACCACTTTTCGAGCCAATTTTCCCGCAAAAGCTTATTTCTCCAACAACACCTACAAAGACATAAAAACCATAATAAATATGAAATCGAGCACTAACAATATATACAATTGAGATCATATTAGACACATAAATGTGTCCATCAAATACCCCCAAACTTATTATTTGCTAGTTCTCGAGCAATTCAAATCTAGAAAATAAAATCCTAACTCACAGTCGCAGGCATCGTCGCTTGCATTTAGCGTATGCAACAAGCCTTTAAACCCCTAGGTGGCCCTAGTGTCCGAGTTATAGTCTCGGGAGGGCTTACAAGAGATATACCCACAAAACCTTTACTCCAGACCCTAACTATCTACGCAGAACCTTGGAAGACACTAAAGAATCTCCTTGGTTGGCATACTTATTGACTATAAGAGGAAGTACCCTGATGCGAAATTCCAATTGCTGTACACGAGTTTGCACTCAAGCATACTAAAATTCATATATAAGTGACAGAGCTCTACTCAGATAGTCGCACTATGGACATCAATATCCGGAATCAAAACTAATCACATGGATAGATCAAAAAGATGGATATAGAGAAAAACATAGATGGTTTTGATGTTTACTAAGTGAACGTCGTTTCCCATATCTGTCTGAAGGCCTCTGCCAAAATGAACCTATCCTAATGGATTGAGGTACTAGTCTGACTAATATCAACACACTGGCATATACAAGGGAACCAGTGGTCGATAACTGATATGATTTGTAGATAGTGGTAAAAGTGGTTCGATTCTCAGACTTGCGAAGGATAAAATATAGACTTCAATTCTAAAACTAGAATAGAAAACCAACTAAAAATTGTCACAAACTCAACCAAAGATGATATCAATATTAAAAGAACACTGAGGCTAAGATTCCACTATTTTCCAAGTTCAAAGTGATTTAATCCCAATAAATAATTATATTTATGCAATTTTCTCGTTCAAGTTGATTCTAACTATTGCAACAAGTAGATTCTCAAAATAACAAGTGTAAATCCGAAGCATAGAACATCAAAAACCTGGGTCCAAGTATGCTCTATCAAAAGAAATAACAATTGCTTAACAAGGATCATTCAAACAATTTTCAACCAAGGAAAATAATCATAAAATAATTGCAAATAAATAAATAAAATAGAATATACCACTTCTTGTTGGAAAAATAGCTTCCTCTATCACCTCAACAATGGGGTTTAGCTCCTCATATTAATCACTTTCTCAAAATACATGTTTGTTGCTCAAAAGTTGATTAAATAGAAGAGAAGGTATGAAGCAGCGTTTTTGTAACAGTTGTAATTGTTACAAAACGCACTATCACAGAAAGCAGTGTTACAGAGAAATACTAACAGTAATAATTGTTGCAGACTGTTACAAGAAAGATAGAACGGAAGTGCTGTAGAACAACGACAGTTTTCTGCGACAGTTTATGTGGGTTGATGTTCTTCGTATTCTTCTTTCTACACCAGCAGAAACGAATGTCTGTAACTACGATTTTTGTCTCCTGTGGTTCTCTAAACTACCCCCAAAGTATGCGTAACCCTTCTTGGGACTCGAACACACCTTTTATACTGCTCAGAAACCTAAAAATTCTGATAAAAATTCTCTCTTTCTTTTCGTGAAAGTCACGAAAATAATCTTCTCTGCCGACTTGTTTACGCGTTTCTGAGCTTTCCAAATCATCCCAAACTCTCTATTAGGTAATTAGCTATCTCCGGAAAGATTATCTCCGGTTTAATCTCCCTGAAACTTAAAAAATCAGGCCAGCAGAGACCCGTGTGTAACTTCACCTCTGTTTTGCTCCAACTCGAGTTCTAGCCCAATTCAATCCATTCCAGCGCCCATACCAAGCCTGTTATGCTAAATCACGTCCAGCCCAACAAATTCCCGCGATTGAATCTCCCTAAAACAGCCTAGAAATCCAACCCTAACTCTGGTATGCAAACTGGTTTTTTCCCGCCAATTTTTTCTTTTGAATTTTGAGAAGAAAGTGGTCTCCCCCTATCCAGAATGGGGGTGCGAATAGTAGATGCTCTGCAGGGATGCCCCTTATCCATGGTGAGAGTCCGAATAGCAAATGTTCTCCGGGGGTGCCCGCGCAACTTTTCGAGCCGATTTTTCCAAAAATGTTTAAATTGGCCAAAAATACCTACACATAAGTACAAAAATGAGCACTATCAATATATAGAATCGAGACAAATTAGACACAAAAATGTGTCTATCAAATACCCCCAAACCTATTATTTGCTAGTCCTCGAGCAAAAATAAAATAAAATGGAATCCTAACTCATTGACGCAGGCATCGTCGATTGCATTTAGCGTATGCAATAAGCCTTTAAAACCATAAGTGTCCCTAGTGGCGGAGTGTTGTCTCCGGAGGGCTTACAAGAGGTATACCCACAAAACCTTTACTCCAGACCCTAGCTATCTAGGCAGAACCTTGGAAGGCACTAAAGAATCTCCTTGGTTGGCATACTTATTGACTACAGGAGGAAGTACCCTGATGCGAAATTCCAATTGTTGTACACGAGTTTGCACTCAAGCATACTAAAATTCATATAAAGTGACAGAGCTCTACTCAGATAGTTGCACTGTGGACAACAATATCCGGAGTCAAAAACTAATCACATGGATAAATCAAGAAGATGGATATAGAAAAAAAAATAGATGGTTTTGATGTTTACTAAGATAGATGGTTTTGACGTTTCCCATACCTGTCTGAAGGCCTCCACCAAAATGAACCTATCCTAATAGATTGAGATACTGGTCTGACTAATATCAACGCAACTGGCATATACAAGGGAACCAGTGATCGATAATCTAACTCTAGGTCAACACAACTAGGGATGCACAGGAACCGTCCCGTCCCATGGAACCGTCCCGGAACCGCAAGAACCGTACCGGTACCGTCCCGGAACCGCGGTCAGATGGGATAGGTACAAGTACCAAAAATGGTACCGTGCCATAGGGAGGTACGAGTAACGGTTTTATGCTATTCCCGTCCCGTCCCGTAGTACCGAGGATCTCTATCCGCTGAAATTAGGGTTAAATCCTAGCCGTTGATAGTAGGGGTTATACCCTTTATCCATCGTATTCTCCTCATTTCCTGTTCCCTCTCTCAGCGGCTCAGCCTTAGGTTTTCATTTTCCTCTCAGAGAAGAGAAGATAAGAGGCCATCGTCGATGCACCAGTCCATCTTCTAAGTTCTAATCATCGATTGATCATCACCATCTTTTAAGTTCTAATCATCGATTCATCATCACCATCTACTAAGTTCTAATCATCGATTCGTTTTTTATTTACTGCAAGTCTGCAAGACTGCAACTGCAAGTCTGGAACAGGTAATAATAGTTAGGGTTTCTGCTTTTGTCTTGTTATGGGAGTAGGCTTATTGAATTGAATGAGAATTTGGATTATGATAGCCATGTGTTCGTAAGAAGACCTCAAGGTTTTGTTGTTGAATTTTTAAATCGATTGGTTATGAGAAATCAATGAAATCTGTGTCAAATTTTGTTGTTACAAATGCTTAAACTTAGTTGTGAGATTATTTTGGTTGTATCTTTTTAATTGTGATATATTGATCCAACCCATGTTCGATTCATTGTAAAATTTCATTATGTTTGATGTAGCATTTTTCAGGAATTTGTGGTTCAATTAGGTAGGTGTAGTACTGTTTTTTTTAAATAGAAGATACAATGAAGAAGCTTACAAAAATAATGATATCATTTGATTCATGATATTATAGTATAGGTTTTAATTTAGTAGGAATTCAATCCATTTCATTCGTGTTGATGCATATCAGTTGAGCTGTCATCCGTTTTTTGTGCCTTACTATGTCCATGTCTACCTCTGTCACATATAGTTCGATTAACCAACTAAATCTGTGTCGCATAACATAACTACCTTTGTCCCTTTTTTCATTTCATATGGATGCAAATACAACTCAAAGTCGAGCTGCAACTGAAGTTGGTTCCTCTATTTACCCTACATCTGTACCTGCACCTTCTGCTGACGCCCAACAAGCTGCACAAGGAGATCCAACTGAAGATAGAACTACTGCCGGTGATGCATCTAATTACAGTCAGGAAAGGTGTAGAATGGCTCTTTCTATGTTTATCATTCTTGATGAGGTGCCATTCAGAATGGTTGAAGGTGAAGGGTTTAGGGCCTTAATGCAAGTGTTGGAGCCTAGATTCAAAGTCCCGAGTCGTATGACCATTTATAGGGATTTGTCAAAGCTGGTTGCGAAGACTCATTCATAGGTCTTGGATGTTTGATGCTTGGAGATGAAGTTCGTTTCTTGTTGAAGCAAATTTATGGAAGTGGTCAAGTGCCAAAGCCGAACTGCCGAAGTTTTGTTTTCTTGCTTTGCTTTCTGTTTTTTCTACTTAAGTGTTAAACAGTTGAATTGAACTTAGAACTTTGAAGATATGTTTTCAGGTGAAATGCCAAATGCATTTTAAACTTATGCGTATGAAGTATGGATTCAGGTGTTAACAGTTGAAGTGGTTGAACTTAGAACTTTGAAGATTTTTTTGCTTTGTTTTTTTTCTTATAATTTTACATATGCTACAGGTAAAGAACCGGTCCCGTCCCGTTCCCGTATCGAGTTAAACAGGTACAGGTCCCGTCCCGTCCCGTACTGCACAGGTACAGGTACAAGTACAAGGTACAGGAACCGGTCATAGGGAGGTACAGGTACTGAGTTAGGCAAAAACCCGTACCGTCCCGTCCCATGTGCAGCCCTAAACACAACTGGCATGTACAAGAGTACCAGTGGTCGACTTTATTGAATTTATTCCTTTTGGTCAAATGGTCTGGTCTCAATTTTTTTTTTTTTTTGGCATCTCAATCACTCTAATTCACCCTAACATTGGTAACAACTTGAATCGTGAGCCCCACCTAATCACTTAAAGTAACATAGTTTAAAAACAAAATAAAATAAAAATAGAAGTGAAAAGGACTCAACGAGATATGGTGAAACTATCATGTTATTTCTAACACCTGAGCTCTGTGCTTTTATGAATAGACTCTTCTAGATGTTTCCATCTAATCAGGTTGGTTCCTTAACTCCTACAACCAAAATGCTTCCATCCACTTAGGTTGGTTAGTGCTATCCTTAATATGCATAAATTTCTAGGCTCTGGAGTTTATTAATGCAACTAAAAAGTTTCTCCCATACCCCCAAACTTAAATCTAACATTGTCCTCAATGTTCTAAAGATGAAATTAAAAACATGAACAAGGAGAAACTGTTACCATTGAAGCAAAAGAGTTAAGGAAAGATATTACCGTGTTGCATGAGATTGGGTTACCTCCCAAGAAGTGCTAAGTTTAAAGTCTTCAGCCAGACATCAAGTTTCATAGAATGGCTAGTTACCTTTCAAATCATATATCAGTAGTCGAAATAACTGTGGGTCATCAAAACCAAATAAAACTGCCACTAATATGAAACAACTGTACAAGATCAGAAAAAATAACATAAGGAGCACAACCTCATTGAAAGTTTCTTGCAAGACAACTGGATTTATTTGGGGCGCCCATTTGGGCTTCATACGAGTGTCTTGAAAAACAGATTCATCCGAAAAACGGGACTTTAATATCTGGATTTTCTCTTGGACACTATCAGGAGGATCGGGTTGAGGAGTCTGAATAGACTCAAGTGATACCTCATATGCAGTAGGCTCGAGTCCCAAGTTAGGGACTTCTACTGGGGATAATTGACGATCACTACCCCCAAACTTAGAATTTTGGGTGTCTCTAAATAGACTAGTCACAATATTCCTAATTTCTAGACCATCAGGTTTCTGAAAAAGGTCAATTGGTTTCTCTGAGTTATAATCAGGTGGTTCATCCTCTAAATTATTTTGAGGTATACTAGTTGTAGGACTTATATGTTTCATATCATGTATGGTCAACCCTAGAGTTTCCTTAATGTATTGAAGCACGATTTCTGGCTTACTGTCCTGATCGGATGCTATAATCACAGGCAAAGTCTTAGATGGCCCTAAGAATGCAGATTTAGGGTCCAACTTAGGAGGCTCTTCTGAACAAGGGATTAAGGTAGACTCAAAAGCTTGTAATGGTTCGAACCTAGCTTTCCATTTACCAGTATCTAACATAGGAATAGAATCCAACATAGCATTCACTTGTTCAATGTTGTTATCTTCGTCGAAATCCATGTTAAAGTGGGCTAGACAACTCTCTAATGGATCTTCCGATGCGATATTTGGTAATGACTCCTGAACTAAGGTTCCTATCATGTTCACCTCTTCAATGCACGTGTCATCTAACTCAGAATGTAGCTTATTGACATTAAAAATATTTAACTCAATAGTCATATCACCAAAAGATAGATTCATAATACCATTTCGACAGTTTATGATCGCATTAGACGTAGCTAAAAATGGGCGACCTAAAATCACAGGTATCTGGTTCTCTGGGTCAGGGACAGGTTGGGTATCTAAGACCACGAAATCCATAGGATAAATAAACTTTTCGACCTCAATAAGAAAATATTCTATCACACCACGAGGAATCTTGGCAGACCTATCAGCTAACTGCAATGTTATCTTGGTAGGTTTCAATTCACCGATCCCTAGCTTTAAGTACACATGGTATGGGAGTAAGTTCACACTGGCTCCTAAGTCAAGTAAAGCTTTGTGTACCCTGTGTTTTCCTATCGTACAAGCAATGGTAGGCACACCTGGGTCTTTATATTTAGGAGTTGTGGGGTTCTGAATGAACTTACATGACTAGCTAAAAAGGATTTTTTAGGGACACTAAGCTTTCGCTTTCGCGTACACATATCCTTAAGAAACTTGGCATAAGCTGGAAGTTGCCTAATTGCTTCTAGTAACAGAAGGTTTATGGTAACTTTCCTAAAAACCTCCATTATGTCATTAAAGTTGGATTCACTCTTTGTTGATACTAATAGCTGTGGAAATGGGGCTCTAGGCATAAAATAGGGCCTCTCAGGAACCGAATTGACATCATCAGAAACTTTATTAGTCTCCTCAGCTATGGTTGGTCCTGAGTGGTGAACTACAGTATTCTCACTATCGGGCATGGTTACCTGATTGTCTACTACTCTGCCACTCCTAAGGGTTCTAACAACATTCAATTGATTCGATGGTTTTGCACCTACTTCATGAAATCCTCTAGGATTGGGATTAGTATGACTAGGGAACCTTCCGTTATCTCTCTCACTTAAGGTCTTAGCTATTTGGCCGACTTGAAGCTCTAACTTAGCAAGAGTCTGAGCATTAGTTTGAAAGTTCTGCTTGGTTTCCTGTTGAAAACTAACTTGGCTCTTTAATAACATGTCCTGGCTCTGTGCTAACATATCCTGGCTCTTTCTTAATATACTAAGAGATTCCTCTAAGCTCGTTATTCTATTCTCTGAAGAGTTCTGAAACTGACCTGAAGAGTTCTTATCTGAACCAAAACCTGGGGGAGCATTAAAATTACTAAACTGACCTTGACTCTGGCCTTTAGACCACGAAAGGTTCGGATGGTTTCTCCAACCAGGATTATAGGTTTCTGAATATGGGTCAAACTTCTGACGGTTATCGAATCTAGTGTTATTATAGAGAGCATTGGCTTGCTCTTCATTATTCAGGCCTTCCCAAAAAGGCTCTAATCTACCACTAGTGTGACCCACTTCTAAAGCTTCTAACCTTTTCGCTATAGCATCAATTTTGGCATCTGATTCAAAACTTCCTTCTACCCTATTAACGTTTCCTCTGCCTAGAAGAATTGTTTTCTGGGGTACCCTGTTACTTTCACATTGTTGGGTCTTTTCGGCGATTTCATGCAAGTATGTCATCGCATCATCAACTATTTGGTTTTCAAACCCACCTGTACACATAGACTCTATTGTGGTTGTAGTGGGATAATCTAAACCCTCATAAAGGATCTGAACTAACCTAACCTTTTCTAAACCATGATGAGGACATTGGGCTAATAGATCATTGAACCTTTCCAAATACCTATACAAGGATTCTCCCTCCTGTTGAGAAAATGTGCAGATTTGCGTCATAATAGAAGATGTTTTGTGCCTAGCGAAAAACTTGTTCAAAAAGGCAGATGTAAGTTGTTCATATGTTTCAATTGATCCGGAAGACAAACTATATAGCCAGGATTTGGATTTATCTTTCAAGGATCAATTGAAACATATGAACAACTTACATCTGCCTAACATGGAAATAGGGGTTTTCATTTTCTTTCCCTAAAAATATTGGGAGCAACTGTAAGGTTCCAGGATTAAGTTCATAATTTGCTTCAGTTTCAGATAACCTGATACACGAGGGACGAGTAGTCCTAGTAGGGTTCAACAAAGCTTTCAAAGTTGCCATTTCTGGCGCTATTGGACTATCAAGGATTCTCTCCTCAAACAGACGTTCAAAAACGGAATCTTCACGAATCAGACTTTCTAAATTGAGGTAATCAAGACGCTTAGAACTACTAGGTTTCTCTTTAACAAATCTACCTAGGGCGTCTCTTTTACGTTCAGGCATGCAACAGAATAAGGTAGATAATTCTATGCAATCACAAAACAAGGCTGAGTCAACCAAATCAAACCTAAATTTCTAGCAAACAAAAAGCATGATGGCTCCACTTAGATTGTTTCTAGACCAGCTTCTATTCTTTCGAAAAGGAATTCGTTACAATCTGAGCAAACCCCTCTGGAATCAATCCGAGTCAAAGTAAGTTGAATCGAGGCGAGGGAAGCTCAGTGGAGCTTTGATACCCAAGGCCTCACCGGTTACAAGGCGGCGCAGTCACGCATTCAACTCACAGAAACCATCAAGAACTTCGAAATATGCTCAAAAGAGTAACCAATATTTTTCGAACGACTTTCCTATTAAGCTCGTTACCCTATAGGTCTCGTTTTAGTCAAAATTTTAGGCTTAGGTTCGCGTTTGGTTTGGTTTTCCTAAGGCGGGCAAGAAGAGAACGGTGATGAAATCCGAACCCTTATCTTGTATGGCCAGTTCTTGCCCTTTACTAGGAAATTAAAGCAACCGTTTTCAAGTCCTCAGCATATATGCAAACGAAGGAATACAGTAAACCCGATGACAGGGGATTCGCGGGTGTTTCGAAAAACTTACCTCCCGTACCAGACGGACGAATAACCGCTGAAGTCGACTCGGGCCACGACTCCTATGTCATGTACGAACCCGAGGGGCCGAGGTGATATCGTAATCACCTTCCTCCCTGCACACAATTTGTATTTAAACTAACCCTTCCTTAGGGTTTAAAAATAATAATGTCCAAAGTTTAATGTCCAAGTGTCCAAAAAGAAAAGAAAAAAATTACAAAAATAACAAACCCTAATACATTTCTCTTTTTTTTTTTTTTTTTTTAATAATAAAAAAAAAAAAAAAAAACCCTAAAAAAAAAAACTAAAAAGAAATTGTCTTCTTTTCCATTCTTTTCGCTTTAATCTTTCGCTCCAAGTCTTTATGCTTTAAGATCCAATCTTTACGAAATCACCAAACTCCTTGGCTCAATTCTCTTTATGATCCAAAACCTGTAGATAAAAGATAAATACCCAAAAACGTAAAAAAGAACAAAAATAATAAAAACCTAAAAAATAAAAGAAAAATAAGTCTAAAACCCTAAAAGCAAATCCGCGTCGGCGGCGCCAAAAATTGATATGATTTGTAGATAGTGGTAAAAGTGGTTCGATTCTCAGACTTGTGACGGATAAAATATAGACTTAAATTCTAAAACTAAAATAGAATACAAACTAAAAATTGTCACAAACTCAACCAAAGATGATATCAATATTAAAAGAACACTGAGGCTAAGATTCCACTATTTTCCAAGTTCAAAGTGATTTAATCCCAATAATTGTATTTCTGCAATTTTCTCGTTCAAGTTGATTCTAACTATTGCAACAAGTAGATTCTCAAAATAACCAGTGTAAATACGAAGCATAGAACATAAAAAACCTAGGTCCAAGTATGCTCTATCAAAAGAAATAACAATTGCTTAACAAGGATCATTCAAACAATTTTCAACCAAGGCAAATAATCATAAAATAATTGCAAATAAATAAATAAAATAGAATATACCACTTCTTGTTCGAAAAATAGCTTCCTCTATCGCCTCAGCAATGGGGTTTAGCTCCTCATATTAATCACTTGCTCAAAATACATGTTTGTTGCTCAAAAGTTGATTAAATAGAAGAGAAGGTATGAAGCAGCATGTTTGTAACAGTTGTAATTGTCACAAAACGCATTATCACAGAAAGCAGTGTTACAGAGAAATACTAACAGTAATAATTGTTGCAGACTATTACAGGAACGATAAAACGGAAGTGCTGTAGTACAACGATAGTTTTCTGCGACAGTTTATGTGGGTTGATGTTCTTCGTATTCTTCCTTCTACACCAGCAGAAACGAGTGTCTGTAACTCCGATTTTTGTCTCCTGTGGTTCTCTAAACTACCCCCAAAGTATGCGTAACCCTTCTTGGGACTCGAACACACCTTTTATAGTGCTCAGAAACCTAAAAATTCCGATAAAAATTCTCTCTTTCTTTTCGTGCAAGTCGCGGAAATAATCTTCTGCCGACTTGTTTACGCGTTTCTGAGCTTTCCAAATCATCCCAAACTCTCTATTAGGTAAGTAGCTATCTCCGGAAAGATTATCTCCGGTTTAATCTCCCTGAAACTTAAAAAATCAGGCCAGAAGAGACTCGTGTGTAACTTCACCTCTGTTTTGCTCCAACTCGAGTTCTAGCCCAATTCAATCCATTCCACCGCCCATACCAAGCCTGTTATGCTAAATCACGTCCAGCCCAACAAATTCCCGCGATTGAATCTCCCTAAAACAACCTAGAAATCCAACCCTAACTCTGGTATGTAAACTGGTTTTTTTCCCGCCAATTTTTTCTTTTGAATTTTGAGAAGAAAGTGGTCTCCCCCTATCCAGAATGGGGGTGCGAATAGTAGATGCCCTGCAGGGATTCCCCTTATCCATGGTGAGAGTCCGAATAGCAAATGTCCTCCGGGGGTGCCCGCGCAACTTTTCGAGCCGATTTTTCCAAAAATGTTTATTGGCCAAAAATACCTACACACACATAAAACACCATAATAAGTACAAAAATGAGCACTACCAATATATAGAATCGAGACAAATTAGACACAAAAATGTGTCTATTAATAACCTAACTCTAGGTCAACACAACTGGCATATACAAGGGTACCAGTGGTCGACTTTATTGAATTTATTCCTTTTGGTCAAATGGTCTGGTCTCAATTTCTTTTTTTTTTTTTTTTCTTTTTTTTTTTTCATGGTATCTCAATCACTCTAATTCACCCTAGCATTGGTAACAACTTGAATCGTGAGCCCCACCAAATCACTTGGAAACATATTTAAAAAGAAAAATAAAAACAGAAGTGAAAAGGACTCAACGAGATATGGCGAAACTACCATGTTATTTCTAACACCTGACCTCTGTGCTTTTATGAATAGACTCTTTAGATGTTTCCATCTAATCAGATTGGTTCTTCAACTCCTACAACCAAAATGCTTCCATCCACTTAGATTGGTTAGTGCAATCTTTAATAGGCATAAATTTCTAGGCTCTGGAGTTTATTTATTGCAACTAAAAAGTTTCTCCCATACCCCCAAACTTAAATCTAACATTTTCCTCAATGTTCTAAAGATAAAATTAAAAGCATGAACAAGGAGAAACTGTTACCATTTGAAGCAAAAGAGATAAGGAAAGATATTACCGTGTTGCATGAGATTGGGTTACCTCCCAAGAAGTGCTAAGTTTAACGTCTTCAGCCAGACATAAGAAAGGATTAATCACCTCGTATCATAAAGTAATAGCTGTCATATCTGTGGGTCATCAAAATCAAATAGATCTATCACAAGTAAAAGGAATCTGCAACATGCCAAGAAAATTGACAAATAAAGCGCACCCTTGTCTAGTTTCCTGTTTAAGACAACTACATCTAGTTGTGGTTCAGGTTCAGGCTCTATGAAAGGGTCTAGATAAAATATTTTCATGCGCTGGAATTCCTCAAAGCTAAGGTCCGGTTTAGGTATTAGAGTCTGTAAAAACTCAAGTAAAAACTCAAGTAAAAACTTATAAGCACATAATAATAACCTGAATAATTATGGATCCTTAAAGTCAATCAGTTTTGACTCACACAGCTGACCACAATGAGAGTGGTGGTCTTCCTTAAAAAAATGTGTCGACCCTAATCTCCTAAAGTAATTAGGTTTAGTATCAAAACTTAATAATTGACACATATGAAACTTATACGTTCCCACAATTGGTCGAAAAATATTTGGTGGGAAAACAAAGTCAATCTGGATATCATAGCCTGGGTAAACCACATCAACCAGAGAATGGGTTTCTAACAACTGAACTTCCTTATGGACATCACTAGGTTCAGGAAAACGTGTATGAAGATAATCTTGTAAAATGGTTGAGGCACATATGTCAAGTCCCAAGTGAGGGACCTTTCTAATAGTTAAAGCACATGGAGAATGATAATCACCCCCAAACTTAGAGTTTTTAGTGTCTCTAGAAAGACTAGTCACAACTTCCCTAATTTCAAGGTCATCCGATTCCTGAAAATGGTCAATTGATTCTTCTAAGTCAGGTTCATCCTCACTCATCTCTACGAGTTCACTTTCTTTGTCTAAGACTAATGTTTCTAAATCGCTAGACTCTAAAACAATATTCTCAGAAAAAACTCGTTCCTCTAAACCATTATTAGCTTCGTAATCAAAAGGAAATACTACGTCGTCTAAAACGGGAGTATCTCTAGTCAAATCCTCGTCCTTTTGAATAAGTGAATAGTTATTAAAATTATTTGGATTTGAACTAGAAACATTATCATTATTAAGCTTAATTGGAGTAACAAATTCCTGATCACTATGCCTACTTATTTCAAATTCTTCATCAACACTATCCTCATCATAATCATCATTATAATAACATGAAAATGGTTGAACCTCATCTAAACAAGTAGTGTTACCAATTTTATCCTCGTCATCTTGATTATGTGAATAACTATCTTCATTTTCAAAGGTACTATTGGAAACACTATATTGGAAATTAAGAGCAGTTATGTTCTGGGCCTCTAAAAAAATATTTTGAGTCGACTCACATGACTTCCTGATTGAATCTAGGAAAAAAAGTTCACTCGTTGCATTGCTTTCGTCCATAACTAAGTTATTCATTTCTGCTAACTTACGTGTCGACTCAACTAACTTACGTGTTGACTCTAGTAGAGAGGAATTTTGCTCGTATGACCGGTTGGCGCGTGGATAGTAATTGGGCTCACCATGGTATGGACCATAACCTTCAAAAGGCTGATGTTCCCAACCACTATTCACACTATGGTCAAAGTAGTAACGTCCATTTTGAAACTCAGTCTGATATTCGTTGTATTGGCTATTGTAATACCAGTTCGACATTCTATTGCAGGGGTGTGAGTTGTCACACAAAATAAAACCCACTGACAGGGGATTCATGGGTGGATAGAATCTTACCTCTCGTACCAGACGGGCGATGAACCGTTGAAGTCGACTCAGGCCACCGACTCCGATGTCAGTGTACGAACCCGAGGGGCCGAGACAGTATCGTAACTGTCGTCCTTCCCTGAAAACAGTTGATATTTAATTTTGACCCTTCCTTAGGGTTTAAAAATAATGTCCAAGAATGTCCAAAAAGTCCAAAAATAAAAATGTCCAAAAAGGAAAAGAAAAATTACAAAAATAACACCCTATTTACAGTTTCTAAAAATGAAACAAAATAACTATATACAAAATCTTCTTCTTCACTCCTTTCAGATTCCTCTTTTCTTTCCTTCTTTGGCGATGCTTTCCTTTTATAACACTTTTTCATCCCTTGTAGCTTCTCTCCAAATCTGAAAAGAATCGAAAAATACCAAAACGCGTAAAAAAGAACAAAAAATAATAAAAATAAAAAGAAACCTAAAACAAATCTAAATACAAGTCCGCGTCGGCAGCGCCAAAAATTGATGTGATTGTAGAAGTGGTAAATAAGATTCGTTCGTTCGGACTTGTAAAGACTCGATTCTAGACTTAAAAATAAAGAGAACACTAAAATAAATAAAATATATTCACAAGATTTTCACGATAACGAGAGATACTAGGACTTCGGATTCCACCAATTCTCATGTTCATGTGGTTCAACTAATTATTCTAGACATTTATAGCTCCAAAGTTAACTTTTTATAGACTCTTCTTCTTTTCCAAGGTGGATTTTTAATAGATTAATTGTAAATCACAAGCATAACACATCAAAAGTATTAAGACTAAGCATAAATTATCAAACGAAATCACAACTAATTAATGCAAATCATAAAACAATTAAATCAAGTGCAAAAAGTCATACAAGAAATAAGTAGAATTACCACATGCATGAAAAATAGCTTCCTCCTTTGTCCCAGTATTGGGGTTTAGCTCCTCATATTATTCACGTTCTTAAAATAGGTGTTACAAACAGCTGTTACAACGGGTGTTGAACTATTACAGAGAAAAGATGACAGCTTATGATATGTGTGATCTATTGAACAACGATACTTCTGATGTGCTGTTTGAATACGACAGCCTTTGCGATTGTTCTCGTCTGTCCAGTGTTCTTCAGCTTCTCTTGTTCACCAGCAGCAGGTGAATATTCCTGCAACTTCACCTGCGCTTCTCTGCTCCGATTCTATCGACCCCCAAACTCTCGACCCCTTTCTGTTAGGTTCCAGATGACTATATATACACCACATCACCGATTAAATCCGAGAAAATCTTTTTGAAATATCTTTCTCTTCTTCGGCTTTCTTTGGCAATAATTCACGGATTTTATTTCCCTTTAATTCTCCTACGCGTCTTCTCAGCCAAACCAACTTCCTAAAATATCTTGGACAAAATCCAGACGAATATATCTTCTTGCTCTACACGTAGTTACCAAAAAAATGATTTCCAAAACAACCGAGATATTATAGCTCTCCTGTTTTACAAGAAATCGATGTTAATTTCTTCTTTTACGTGACTCGTTCAACTACACTACCTTCTCTGTATCACCCAACACAAGCCCAATCCAATCCAACTGTTTGAGAAAATCCGATTATATCTCTCCCAAAATCTTCTCTGTTCAAACCGAGAAACTATCCTTCCCTGTTTAACGAAGTCCGGATTATCCAGCCCATGTTCTTCGGATCCAACACATATACATCCCCTGTCTGGTCCATTCAAGTCCATCCCAATCGAGTTTAGTGATTGAATCTGTCAAAATTACGTCCAAAATCCAAACCAGAAGTTCGCAGGTGAGCAGCTTTTGAACATGACATTTCCCGCCATTTTTCTGTTTTTAAACCGGGAAGATGGAGTGCCCCTTATCATGTTGCTGGGGTGCCGATAGTGATTTAGGTCCCCCTTAGTAATTTGGGTGCCCCTTATCAAAAGTGGGAGTCCGAATAGTAATTTTCTCCCACGAGCGCAAATACCACTTTTCGAGCCAATTTTCCCGCAAAAGCTTATTTCTCCAACAACACCTACAAAGACATAAAAAACCGTAATAAATACGAAATCGAGCACTAACAATATATACAATTGAGATCATATTAGACACATAAATGTGTCCATCAGTATTCATCAAACATTGATAGTTCAAATTGTTTAGAAGAATTCTAAGATTTTCATCCTTTCAGTGCTGGTCTACAGCGTTTCGGTTACAAAATGAGGAGATATGAGTTGCTTCAATAATGTCATATCTATTCTTTAAAATAAAACCATTTACTTTAAAATTTATGCAAGTAGTAGGTTGAATCATGTAGTCCTCGTTGATCGAATATCTTCTCCCCTAGCTTTAGAATAAAGACCCATCAACAATCTAAGAATGGGTTCATAGTCGCTTTGAAATATGACGTTGAAACCACTCCATTGAGTTGCCCAATTGAATGCAGCCTCTGCTCCTTTCTCTTCTAGATCTTCTCTTGTGGTACAATCAGCATATGTTCCCTTTCCTTCATTTTCTCCTGCAAAATTTGTTAGAGTTAGGCCAATTCCAGAAGTTGTAATCGGATTTAACATGGATATTGCTACGTTTATCCTAATTGTCATATAAGATTTTCCTCTATCTGGTTCGGTTGTAGATATTACCAACTCTTCATCATTCATGGGGTTATAATAGAGATTATGCATAATTTCGTAGTTTGGAGCACACATATGCAAGTAACTGTTTATGTATCTGACTATGTCTCTGGCGGTGTTTGCACTATTCTGACTTACATTATCAAATACAAGGTTGCATCTAGCTTTCCAAACATGCCAAGTTACTACTCCACAAAAATCAGGCCATCGTATTTCACTTGAATTTCCGTTCTGGTTGTTGAACCAAGTGTTCAACCAGTCATGGAAGTTTGTTATTCCATTTGTTATATTCTGAAGATTTATATTTAGATGCATCCAAACTTGGTTAACAAAATTACAATGCATAAAAAGATGGGTTAAAGTTTCATCATAGTTAATACAGAGAGTGCAAGTAGTATTTACATAAGGTTATATTGCTGCCACTGTCATGCTATTTGGAAGAATAGAATGAGCAATTTTCCAAAAAAAAAGTTTAACAGAAGGAGGTACCTGCATGCTCCATATGCTACTCCAATCCTTTGTGCTACTTCCCATTGTGTTAATTGATTCATATAAAGATTTAACATTAAACTTACTTGTATTGCTCAGAGTCAATGAGTCCCATCTTCCCTTGCTACGTTTGGTACTTGTATTCTTAAAATTTTTTCTTTTGTTTCCCTATCAAAGCAGATTGATAATTAATCTTGATCCCAGGTATTCTGGCTTGTTGTTAATCGACTTACCTTGGTTAGATTTCCAGTTCCTAATACAGGCTTCATAAGATCCTTGACCACTGAGCCAGCAACTCTTTGGTGATGATAATACATACAACTTATGGAATTATTTAGTCCCAAAGATCATTTTCGGATGATATAAGGCAAATTCTATGTGGTCGCATTTGTCATAGGTTCTTATATATCTGACCCAATGAATCCGAGTTGAACCACTGGTCGACCGATTTGACTCTGATTCGATTACTTTTCCAGTTCGCCGCCTGTGCCGGTTTTCAGAACA
Source organism: Papaver somniferum (assembly GCF_003573695.1). NCBI lineage: Eukaryota > Viridiplantae > Streptophyta > Magnoliopsida > Ranunculales > Papaveraceae > Papaver > Papaver somniferum. Next base: position 7,879,704 of record NW_020622713.1, read on the forward strand.
TTGTATATCGTGGTGGTTAGGCCTGAAGTTGGGCTTTGATACAAGTACAACTGACAGGGATGCTCCAAAAAAAAATGGAACTGTGCCGCATCAAAAATCAAAAATAATAATTATGTATTGGCAATGGTATAATCATGCAACTATGCTTATTCACCCAAAATATAATCATGGATGAGACATTCAAATCAATTATTAAAGCAACAATCAAATGAAATGGCTTTGGCATATATAGGTAGCTGTTATTGACACTGGCAATAAATGTTTATAGGTATTAGTATTTGGTAACTATATAATCTGGAATAAGTAGATGTTCCACCACTTGATCATCTAACTCCTTTAAAATCCTAAACTTCTTAGGCTCCAAGTTGAACGATGACCGTCACCTTCTCACAGAATTGCTCTGTTTCACTTTTCCTCAAAAAAGAGGAATTCCACACAAATTTTCGGCACAAAACATAAAACCCAAAAAAAAACATACAAAACTCTTTTCTGTTTCGGCTCATAAAACCTAAAAAAACAAACAAACAAACAAACAAACAAACCCTAAAAACAAACCCTAGGATATGCTTTCTTCATGGAGATGATGATACAAAGAAAAGAAAAGCAACTAGCCAGGGGACAAAGGTTTTATCTTTTACAGAAGAAGGCGTTCTCTCTTAACTCAAGTTATATTTTACAGGTACAATCTTCGCTCTTGGTAAACCCTAATTTGTTTTTTTTCTGTCTCTTTTCGTTTCTCTGAATCGATAAACCTTAACCCATGTTTTGTTTTGCAGGTAAAATCAATAAACCCTAACCCTTATTTTATTTTGCAGGTCCAATCTTTGCTCTTGGTAAACCCTAACCCCCTTTTCTTTTCTTTCATTTCTGTCTCTTCGTTTCTATGAATCAATAAACCTTAACCCATGTTTTGTTTTGCAGATAAAATCAATAAACCCTAACCCATGTTTTATTTTGCAGGTACAATATTTGCTCTTGGTTATCCCTAACCCTTTTATTTTTATCTTTTCGTTTCTCTGAATCCATAATAGGTATAATCAATAAATCCTAGCCCATATTTTATTTTGCAGGTACGATCTTTGTTGTTGATAAACAACTGAATGTTGTCTGTTGGACATGATTGAGAAGTATTACAAGCTGCATGTAAGTATGACCATTGTTTCTTATACATCCAACATGGAAGCATGTAAGTATGACCATTGTTTCTTATCAGCCAGACTTAGCAGCTCCATGTGTTGGCATATTGCCCTCATATTTCAGGTGTGGCTGCATACATGAAATTTATCAGATACTGAAGTTTCCTTGCAGTGCTGAGTCGAGGCAAAATTTTCTCAAATAACAGTATAACACCATGAAAGTATGAAACTGAATAGCTTTCTTTGAAACTCATTCTAGCTGAACAAAGTAACAATGCGAGAAGGATGCATGAGCACCAATTAGAGTAAACATATGGAGCAACTGTAAGATACAGAACAAGAATTATGAGAAAAATTCAGATACTATCTTTTATTAATGTCCACAACTTTGATTAGTGTGATCTTTAGTTTTCTAGAAAGAGAAATTTCATGTTGACTTCTATTTCATTTTATCAGCAAGTAATACAGATAAACCTTAGGAATCACATATGTAGCCAATTATAGTATGAAAGGAGCAGTGCAGCATCAAGAGTTTACATTTTACTACAGGCATCAAAGTAAGTCAGTTTCATCCGAACTTCCAAAAGTTGAGTCAGAAAACTTCTTAAACTTCTATAGTCCTGATTATTATTGTTTCTAAGAAGATACATATTTCGTGGATTGGATTGAATGAAACCATAATGCTTTCTACTTCGTCTGATGATTTGTCCATCTCTCTTGAACACCATCATGTATATTCTTTCTTTTTGTGCAGCAGTTGCATATTATGGCAAGATTTTGAAACTAGGCAAGTTCAAGAATTCCTTTTATTGCAAAGTTCATATTAGCAATACCTATGGAAGTCATGGATTATGTAATAACATTTTCATGAGGCTATTTAAACTTACCTTCTCTTTCTAGAATTACTACTGATGGCCAAACAGTGAACAATTGACTGTTTGTTTGTCACAACTACGGACAACATTATTGGTGGCTGCAGGAAAACAATAATCAAAACAGGCACAAGTAGAGATCATATAACGGTGGTGACTGAAGTCAGAATGTCTTTTGCTTAGACTAGGCATGGACAATTTGGATTGAGTTCAACAAACAATGGAAGCTTATCCTCATGTCATCCTTGACAACTTCAGTAGAACAAAATTCATCCTAATCTAAATTTGTTTGGATTTTGTAGCATTTATTATCAATGTATAGAAAAGAAGTGAAAATCACGTGTTGTTCTTTTTTGCAGCTCTGCTGATCTCTTAAAACCAGAAGTAGAACTTAAAGGAAAGGAGTGTGCAATCGTTCGCCAAAGGCAATTGTGTCTGCACAAATTACCCTGAGATATCCTAGATGATATACCCAGCCATGGAATGTCAGAACTGAGCTATGGACTTTTGAAATAAGCATGTTACTTGGTAGAAAAGATGAATCTTTCTGGTATTCTCAAGGTTGAAACTGCACAAGATGCTCCTAAGTTTGGTGGTGGTTATGCTGATTGTGGAGATTGTGGACCTGGTGCAACAAAGAGGTACTAGAGAACCTAATAATAGTATTTCGTTGATTCCATATCCTCTCAATATCTCTCACTACCGTCATTTTTGTAATATTCTTATGGTTGTACGTGATATATTTGGTTATATGGGTCTGTTAATATCTAGGAATTATGAATCATTTTGCTAAACCATGTTTTTCAATTATCTATAGGTTTACCTGATGCAGTCACAGGCATCCGCTGCAATTACATGATAACATAGGTACTGTCATAGTAGCTGTCTCAGAGTCTCATTCGTAGGCAGGTGATTACAGAAAATCTTCCTCAGGCATGTTTGAAAAAAATTGGATTTTATTCTAATGGAAACTTGATATGAGCCAGGTACACGACATTTTCTTTGTAGTGTTGATATATGGTAACCATGAGTGATTTTCGGAATCCAATAAATCTCTGGGTTAGAAGTTTATTGACAATCACTTTCTGTGGCTCTTATTTATAAAACTTTTTGTTTCATCACTTCTTTAATTTAAAAATATTATCATTTCCTTAAGAGTGATCAGCTGCCACCATTGACATTTTTTAGTGTAAAATCAAGTTTATTCTTATATTTTTTCAAAACATGACTGCAGTTAAATTATAGGTTTCTTTATGGCAATGGGTTCAGAAGAAGATGAAATACGATCTTCACAATATTGGTGGTGCTCTACGCAGTATGAAGAGGAAGGAACATCTGTTAACTGAACCGGGTTAGTGTTTATACGTCTAATATACGTTTCTTTTTAAAATGATGATATTAGATGCATAAATACTAACCCAATATCATTTAAAAACAACCACAGATTCTACATATTTCCCAGTTTTGATTGTTGGTTTGACATTACTTCCTGGGCACTTAGGTTTTGTATGGAAGCACATTCAGTTCACTTGATTAATACATGCATGATAGATGCACATGCTATCTGTACAACTCATGTCATCAAGAGTGGTGTATTTATGGAAGATTCACCCAAATAGTTGATGTGGATGAAGATCTAATACAACGAGATCCAACGATGTTGTTGCCTATGAAGCCAATAATTGGCAAGAACAAGGCTTTGCAGTATATTCAGTTGGACCTCTGGTCTCCTAGATCTTACACATGAACATTTTTGCAAGAGAATTCAGTTCAGCTCAAGCCTAAGGTGGGCATACGAACGTGAATACTTAAAGAATATGATCATTATAGTGTCAAACATCGTGTTGTGAATACAAATATGACTACAGCGTTGTATCACTAACTCGATGTTGTGGATGGAGATGGAAGAGGATCTATTGGTTTTGCTGCTGCTGAAGGAAGAGTTGATGTTTGTAGATACTTGCTTGAAGAGTTGGATCTTTGTTTATGATGACGTTGTCTTTAACTCCTCCTGGAGCCAGAAATTGCATCAACTTCATAACAGTTGGTTTTTGCATTCGATGAGCTACAAAATTGTATAAATGAGTAATCCAATACTATGATTTACCGACAATAACACTGCACAGAATAAGAAAACAAATTGAAGAGTGTATGCTATTTTAGTGGTGCTTTTTTTTTTTTTTTTTTTGATCTCTTTATACAGGTGATTTGACGGCTCTTATAGTTGATTCTTTCCAACTGTCTTATCATAAAAAGTCAAATCGTATTATAGTAAAATTTATGAAGGAGTTAACCAAGTCCAAGCTGCATAACTTAAATCCGTACAGCCATGCAAGCTCAGAGCAAACGGAAATCGAAACAACAAAAATAGACAACTGATGATCCGTCCATCTATAAATAAAAATGAAAAAAGAAAGATATATATGAGATTAAAAATTTAAAATTACTAATAACAAATGCAAGCGATGACAGATGAGGAACATTTTCATAGTATTATCTTTTTTTTATTGTGCATCATCTATATGCAGTGAGATAGGTGACGAGGCGAGGCGAAGTCAAGCCACACCAATTCAAAAATCCTATGTGACGGGCGAAGCGAAGCTAGGCCACACCAATTCAAAATCCTAAATGATTCGTTTAAAACGATGTGGTAGAAAGCAAGGTGCAGCTTACCAAATCAAAAATCCTAACCATATATCGGGACCGGACGGGGCGAAGCCGAGCCACATTAAATCAAAAATGTATTGGAACGGGGCGAGGCGAGGCAAAGCCACATCAAATCATAAATCCTAAGCATTCATTGGGACCGGGCGAGGCGAAACCGAGTCACGCCAAATCAAAAATCTTAATCGATGGGGCGGGGAGAAGCCCCACGACACCAAATAAAAATGCACGGTGGGACGAGGCGAAGCCACCATCACACTAAACCAAAAATATAGTTAAAAATAAAAGAAAATGATATTAGATAGTTTTCTGGCCCGCCAGAAGCGTAGTACGAGCCCAAAATCTATATGCTTGCACAAAACCCGTACACGTGTTATGCCTTTGAAATGGTCTTAGGCACAAAGCACGTACACGTATTCTTACGCTTATAGAGCTCACCCATTGCCAGTGTAAAAAAATGGAAATTCTATAATTTGCATAAAACTTTGTGGTTTTAGCTGTTTATAATGCATGGTAAACATTTCAAAGGTTGATGCGGAATGCCACAGTACCAAATCAAAAATCCTAAGTATGCATTGGGACGGGACGAGACGAAGCCGAGCCAAATCAACAATACTAAGTATGTAATGGGACGGGGCGAGGCAAAGCCGAGCCAAATACTCATCGGGATGATGAGGCAAAACCGAGCCACACTAAACGAAATGAAAAATCTTAAGCGAGACGGGCTTAAGAAAATTTTAAATCTTAAGGAGCCACACCAAACGAAATGAAACCAAATAAAAATACAGACACCAAGCTAAAAATACGGTTAAAGTCAAAAAATGAAGATAGATGGTTTGTGGGTACGCCTGGTGCGTAGCACGAGCACAAAATCTAGTTTCATTTACTACTAAAACCCTCCAGTTGGCCATGCTGTAATTTTCATCGTATCTTCTGTGTGGATGGATGCGAGATGTGGGGAATAAGATATTTTGTCAGGTTTGTAAGTCATACACGCCCATGGTTTAGGAACTGAATTATGTGTTTGGAGAAAGCGATGAATGATATAGAGATAGGGTTAAGTTTAAGATAGAGAAAGTTTGGCCCATAGTTTGTGTTCAAATTGTGGGTGTGGTTTTTAATTGGATTGTCTTTGCTGTTTGGGATTCTAGAAACAAAAATAAATTGTTTTTTCTTTGTATAAAACGAAAAAGATAGCGCATGAAGCATGGCATTTAATGATTATTGGTCATTCGTCTGTTATATTGATTGATTTTGTTGGTGTTCACTTCCCATTTCTCAGTGGTCTTCCGAGACCCACTTAATCCGATCATCTATCCATTATTCCTTTTGGACCATTTCCTTGATACTCGTGGTTCTATCCCTGTACACATACCAATACTTTTTGGAAATTAAAACCGGAACTACATTGTCACAGAACTAGCAAGGATTCCTGAATCTAACCAGTGGAGCAGGTGATGCGGTTTCACGGGTGACAATGTAGTTTCGGGTGATGCGGTTTCGGTTTTCCAAATAATCTTAGTCGTCCTCCATGTATAAGGTGTACATAAACCCATGGTTTTAGAATCCGCTTTGTTTAAGATGTGGTCGGGTCACATATATTTTGTACGTGGTCCCTCTTAATATTTTGACACATACACAAATTAAAATGATGTCCGCTCTAAATTCCCGTAATTGCTTTATCTTTTTGAGAAAAAAATAAGAAGTTAAGATAAAAAGTTAGTTGATAAAACTGTTTTGGAAAAAAAAACTCTAACGTGTCAAGATACTAAGATGGGCCACATAGTTGAAATATGTGGCCCGAACACATCGTAGCCACACCGTTTAGAAACATTAGATAATGGAATTTTGAAATTGGATATCGGGAAATCCAACGGTAGAGATATGATGACAACCGAGCCAAGTGATTTGGGTGTTTTGGCAGTTACTGTTGGTTTGTTTTTATGAAATGGCTAAACCGGGTTAACTTAATATTTTTTACTGTTGGAACCGGATAAGGCTCCCTCGATAAATGTCTATTTTTCTAAAGATTTAATATTAACCAGAAAATAAGATTTAGTTCGGTGTTGATGTGATTTTAATAAAAACGTTTTTCTACCCGTGTGTTGTTGTGTGAAAAAAAATAATAATTCACCCTTTCCTATAATATAAATTAAAGTTAAAGATGATTTTAAAACCTGATTTGACGGGGGTATACCCAGATTAATTGGGGTATACCTAATGAGACAAAACCCAAGACATTATGAAGTAAACGAAGCCACCCTTAACCTTGTATTTTCTAAATGGCTAATATGCCCTTATTTAATTAACACTAAGAATTTTGATTAGGTTAACTAATTGAGTTTAGATTAAAATTTTGAAATTATGAATTCAGTAGATTAAACCTTTACAAATTTGGTTTTGAAAATGTGAATGGTCGGCAAGGTCGACGTTTGAATAAGGTGTCGGCTATGTCTCGCCGGCATGGTCGACGTTTAAATAAGATGCCGACCAAATACAGCCGACATGGTCCTTGGATGAAGAAAATGCCGACCCTTTTTAGGCCGGAATGGTCTTTGAATGAAGATTACGCCGACTATCTTGGGCCAGCAATCTTATGGTCGGCATGTAAATATTTCATACCATGCCGGCTATAATATAGACGGCATGCACATAATTTATAACACTGCCGGCTGACCTGTAGTCGGCATGCTAAGGATTTATAACCTTGCCGACTTGTACTTATACCAAAAAGAAAACAGAATATGGGAAGATGTAATTCACTTTATTCATGCAATTTTGGTTACTATATTGATTGAAACATAAAACCTAACTCCTTGTCGACGGAAAAACGAATGCACTTAGCATGTGCATCAAGCCTTTGAACCCCTAGGCGACCCTAGTGGACGAGTTATAGTCTCGTGAGGGTTTACATAGAGATCTACCCACAAAACCTACACTAAAACCATCAATCTTCGTTGGAGGAATCCCATTCATCTCCGGGCTGTATGAAGTCCGGGGCATACTCCGGGATTTTGGAGACCATGAATTCATAGCTTGCATCGAATGCGAATGCTTCCCTCTTTTCCTCCAAGTAGCGCGCTTTCACGGCTTCATGCTACAAAAAAAAACACAAACTTAATTTGTTAGTGGTGTTTAGTAGGAAGATTAAACAACATGGATCACGTAAAATAAACCACAAAAACACTTACAAATTGTTCAATGGACAAGTTGAAGTTGGTAGCGTTGAAAATCCGGGGTTGGAGAGCTAAAAAAGCGAGTATCGCATTTTCGATGACTAAGTGCCTATCATAGACTTGTTGAACACTTCTTCCATTAGGATTCCCAAACTCTTTCCTAAATTTGTTGTGTACCCTAGCCCAAAATGTTACGGCATCCACCCTTATGGAGGACTCATATCTAACTCGAGTTTCCGCGTACCAAGCTTTGGTGATTGCCAAATCTTCATTAGAATCAAATTGCCAAATCTTCATTAGAATCAAATGAAGCCATTGTTGTATGTAGAGAGCTATTGGGTGAGTTAGATGGAGTGTATGATGATATGAGATTTAGAGAGTATATGCAAATAGTTGTGTGTTGTTTTGTAGAGAGAAATAGTGTATTTATAGGATGGTGCCAAAATTTTGCCGTTATAATGCATAAGTACAAGTCAATCAATGCAATTGTACTTGCAAAAATTTGAATTTTGAACTCGCCGGCGAGGTTTCTGTTTCCCAAATATGCCGACTAAGTCTGGCCGGCAGTGTCGGAATTTTGTTACCATGCCGACCTTATGCTGATTTTAGGCATCAGGCGAACATTTTCTTCTGTGTAACCGCTGGAAATGTATTTGGTCAGTAGAATTTCGGCTATCATAAAGTCGACAGGGTAAAAATTTTCTTTCCGTGCCGACCTTATGACTTTTAGGAATCAGGAGTTCATGCAATTTTCTGATTAACCGTCGGAACGGTATTTGGTCACTAGCGTGCCGACTGTAATGTGGTCGGCAAGGAACATAATTTATAACCATGCCGACCTTATGACTTTTAGGCATCAGGAGTTCATGCAATTTTTTGTTCAACCGTCGGAACGGTATTTGGTCACTAGCGTGGCGGCTTTGATGTGGTCGGCAAGGAACATAATTTTTAACCATGCCGACCTTATGATGATTTTAGGCATCAGGAGAAGGTATTTGCTGCAACACATAGCCGGCAGGGTCGATAATATAATACCCTGCCGACTTCGTAATAGCCGACTAGGTATTGATCTGATTACCCTGCCGACCCTGGTATGCAAATAATTTATGGTGTCAGGGCCGGTAGTCTGACAGTTCAAAACCTTGCCGGCCCTGGTGTGGTCAGCACTTTAACTTAAAAAAAGCATGCCGGTATAAGTATTGAAACTTTACATAGCTAAACAAACCATTCATTCAACAACTAGAAATCCAACACTTATTGTCCAAAATACGAAAACATGTCCCATAAACCTTTAAAAAAAAACATTTGTCCAACCGTTAACCTTAACATTTGTCTAACACAACATAAAGAAATAAACTAGAGACTTCATTCATTCACCACCACGACCATGACCCCGACCCCGACCCCGTTTAGGAACACCACCACTACTATTACCTGCATTACCACGACCACTACGAGTCCTCTTTTTGTCAGCATTCATCTTGGCTTGTGCTTCCCTCTGGGATTTTTCTTCCCTCTTTACTTCAGCATCAACTTGCTTGAAAATTTCAGTAGCATCCTCATTGTCAACATTTCTAGCAAAGTCAATGTGCTTGCTTTGCTCCTCAATCGACAAAGGCTCTCCTCTTTCTCTCGCGCAACACATCACCCTCACAAGGCTCTTCAAATGCTCCTTCTATTTTCATAAACAACAAACAATTAATAGAATGATTTGATAGTGTAATCTTAAAACAGTAAGAGCAACTCTAAAATACTTACAAAGAACTTAAGACTTGTTGCTGGGTCTTTCGATGCCAACTTCCTCATACGAGCCAAATCTCCAGCAGTCATTTCCCTAATCACAGTAGGACGAGCCCAACCCAAGTACCACATCATGTATTTCTCACTAGCTTCATGACCGGTGGTCACCTCGTCCAAAAGACTCACATCAATTTTACGGGCACCTCTTCTTTCGTCCCAATGTTCTAGAACTGGAAATGAAGCGTAAGAGACGTTAATAATTTTTGGGAGGTGGTGCAGTCAGCCTTTGACACATTAAAGAAGAGCTCAGCATCGAAATGAGGTTCTTCTTGGACGTAACCCAATTGTCGCATTACCCGATGTGGATCGTACATTGAATATCCATTGATGGTCAACAACAAGGGTCCATAGTACGATGCAACTTCATCTCTCCTTTGGATTAAACCTTGATTTCTAGCATCTCGATACAGAGTTTGATAAGATTTTTCCTCATTTCCTTATCCTGAGTACCCTTAAAACTGTACCTTTGCGCTCTTGGCTTATCAACCACAACATTCGCATCCACTTTGATGTAGGAGTTGGCTTTCACCAAAGAAGCGAAGTGCTCATATATCCAAACCTATGCAAAAAAAAAAGTTTAGTAAAAATCTTATCTTACGAGAATTTTGCAAATATAAATGATTTAGACAATAAAATTACCTGGAAGATACATATGTTTCCGTTAACTTGCGCGCGAGTGCCCTAGAACCCTTTGTCAACTCATTGTTTAAGAAGGCGACTACCGCAGTACCCCAAGAATACTCATGCATCTTATCTAAGGGATCCAATAGTTGCATATAACTGGCGCCGACCAAGCTTCCGGAACTGTCGGGGAATATACATTTTCCCAGGACGTATAGCAAATAAGCTGACGCGGTAGCATTGATTCGCACCGGGTTCACCCTTCCTTCCTTATCAAAGATTTTTTTTGTTTCACATAATGTGCCCCTCAACTTCTTTAGATTAAACTTCTTACTTAGACGACCATCCTTCTTCTCAAGTATAGACTCCGTCTCAATCTGATTCCAACCGAAAAGTTTCTGGCTCAATTTGTAAATATCCTTGAAAGAAAACTTATTATCGAAGCCCTCACTGACTGCTTTTCCCTCAACCTCGAGGCCTAGAATTTGATGAGCATCATCGGGAGTTATCTCCATCTCACCGAATGGGAATAACATTATATCAGTCTCTCCGTAGAACCTCTCACAGAATGAAGATATGGTAACTCTATCATGCTCAATATTCGAACTCTCCACCGCAAGCCACAACCTGGAGTTCTTGACAATCACTTTCACCTCCTCACATTCATCCTCAAGATCCCAAGTCTTAGTCACCGAACATGAAGCTTGGCGCCTCATGAGACGGACGACATGCTTGTGATCCTAAATACCAAAAAAACAAAATGAAAAGAAATGCAAACACTTGACGCAAATTTAAGATAGTTACACACTTAAATAAAAAAAAAATGGATTGAGATTACTTCCGATAGTATTATGGATCGTACATGCCCATGAGTCTTTGTATCCAAAAAAAACATTTCCACCATCTGCTGGGATCCCCCTTGGAGGCTCACCTTTTTCCAGTGTAAGCATCAAGTCAGGGGGAGGCATGTGGGAATCAGCTGGTTTAGTGATCACCCTCTTCTTCTTTTCGGTTTCAGTTGAAGTTGAAGCTTCGGTTTGTTGAAAAATAGCTAGAGTTTGTTCTCCATCTCCATATCCTTCTTCTTCTTCCACTGCCTCTTCAACAATTTCATCTTCGATATCCTTATCTTTATCTCCATTACCATCATCATCATCATCATCATCATCACCTCCTCCAACATTAGGCATTTCTTGATCACCATCATCATTGTTACCTCCTCCAGCAGCCGGAGTGCTTTCATCAACATCATCATCATCACTTCTTCTACCATATGGAATAGATTGGCCTTCATCTGGAGTCTCGTCTGAATCACTGGGTTCCGATGGTGGTTCAGAATCATTCGGTACACGGATCTTGAGCGTTCCCGACACGACGTATGCCCCTCTATGTGTTGAGGTCAAGAGTTTTTCACCAACACGAGGAGGTCTTGAAGGAGAACTAACAGCTTTCAGAGCTTTCTTCTTTTCCTTTTGCAACCTGAACAAGAACGATTAAGAAAAAAATACATAAGTCGGAAGGGTCGACAAATATAACCTTGCCGTCTACACAAAAGTCGGGAGGGTCGACTAAATAATGCATGCCGGCTAAACAGAGGCCGACAGGTTAATATTCACTTAACCTGCCGGCTAATAACAAATATGAACACAGTAGATACAAGATTTTCCACAAAATCAGTCGGCATGGTCCATTACCAACACATTGCCGGCCAATAAACAACCGGCTTGGTTTTATCCAAATACCATTCCGACTTTAAAATTCAAGACATCAGGAGACGCAAACTATTTTCAAAACAGCCGGCAGGGTAAAAGAATATAACACACCGACGGAAAAAAAAAACTAACGCCGACACGCTCCTAGGTTGAATAACTTTCCGACCCTGCAAGTACCAGTTACAGATATTCAACAGCCGGAAAGAGCTTCAACCTAAGAGCCTGCCGGCCAAACCCTAAATATGAACAGTCGGCAAGGTCGATAACATAATACCTTGCCGGCGTCGCAACTGCAAATTCACAATTTCGATTTTTTTGACCTAGTTTGACATGCAAACATGAAATTGAAGTACTAGAGTGAGTTTAAGTATGCCCTTACTTTCTTAATTGCACCATTTCTCGTGTTTCAGCGGCTACAAATTCTTCTTCTTCAACCGTTTTTTCTTCACTTTCTTTTGAACCAAACTTGCAATTTCAGGGTTATACTCATTGGGTTTTCGATTAGCGTATTTCATACGAGTAGCTTTACGCCTTGGCGGATCCATTGTTGAAGATTAATCGGAGTTTTCGAATCGACGAGTTTCGAGTTTTGATGGAGAAGAAGAAGAGAGCCGGTATGGTTGTGGAGGAGAAGAAGAAGAGAAGAAGGAAGATGAAATGAAAATAATAAACTGATTTAGGGTAATAGGATTATAAAGGGTAAGGATATTTTTGTAACTTACCCATCAGGACTCCCCCTAAAATCTTTAAAAAGAGTCCACTTAAAATTGGGTACACCCCAATTAATCTGGGTATACCCCAATCAAGCCAGGTTTAAAAAGCGATCAAATTGTGTTCGGTAAAATATTGGATTCAACTATTATTGTTGTATCAAATGATAAAAAAAAACGTATCTCTGAAAATAACTTTATTTAATTTTACTGGGCTCGGGGTATCTCTCACGTACTCGTACTCTGGAAGGGGAGACAATCTATAACTTAGACATATATTTTTATGTACAAAATCTATATATGTAATATTTTATACACAAAAATATAAATACTTTTAGATATTTTTACTTATCAAACACAATGTCATATGATTATATAAATATTTAACCCTAAGAATTTGTTGATTATAAAGAGATAAGACTTGGTGGTTATATTATGGTAATTCAACTCCAATGTTTCGAATTTAGATTTAAGCTTTATTGGGAAGCCATGTTTCTCATCTTGTTCACAGAGAAATTGGAACAATTATAATTTTTTTCCATTCAATAAAAATAAGAATGAATCCCATCGTAATGAGGATCTAGTGTTTTCTCACAGTAATCCTTGTCTCCTTTCACAAAAAAGAATTATTTAGATGAAAGAAAAAAATTGTGGGATATTAGTGGAGATGCATTTAATCCACTTGACGGTGTAGGAGAAATTGAAGTTGCAAATCCTTTCACTTAACGAGCAAAAACTAAAAGAAGTGTTATTAATTTGAAAAAGACAATATCGAGGAGTAAAGGGTAAACGAGATGTTAGATAATTTTTATTCTTTTTTTTTTGTATTCCAAATAATACTGATGTGATTTTTTAAATAGAATACATTATTATTAGATAAAAAAAATCTTAATATCCCATCGTATCATGTATCTCTATTTTTGAAAATTTGACGAATCCCTGTATCGGTGTCCCTGTATCAGTACTCGTGCTTTATAGGTTAAACCGTGTCGACTTTTAGTTATACCCAACAAAAAATTGAATTCAAAATATGTCATCTACTTTATTCAATAATGGTTAGTACATTGATTCAAGCCTTTCGTAGGCAACACAGATGCACTTAGCATGTGCATCAAGCCTTTTAACCCCTAAGAGATCCTAGTCGATCAGTTATAATCTCGTGAGAGTTTACATAGAGATTTACCTACAAATTCTACTACTATAAGTCTTAGTATTCATCGGAAGAATCTTCGTCTGATCCGGCGAGACCCAACATAGAGTCTGGGTCAAACTCCGCAATTTTGGAATTCATGAAATGATAGCTTTCATCAAATGTGAATTCTTCTCCATTTTTCTCCAAGTAGCGCCTTTTCGCGACTTCTTCCTGCAAAAACTCAAACAAAAACTTTACTTTGTTAGTGTTACTATAACAGAAGATCAAACAACTTGACTTATGTAACGAAGGCTCTAAAAATACTTACAAATTGTGGGATCTTCCAGCTTAAATGTGCTAGGCTTGAAGATCTGTTGTTGGATAGATATAAAATAACATATGCCTTTTTAGATAACTTGGTACCTATCATGAATTTGTTGAAGAGATCTTCTATTTGGATTCTCATAATCTCGGTGGTATTGGTTATATATCTTTGCCCAAAATGTTTCGGGTTCTACCTTTATGGGGGAGAGATCTACAACTCGACTTTCGGCATACCACGTTTTGATTACGGCCAAATATTCGGTGGAGTCAAATGATCCCATGTTTGTATGTAGAGGTATGAAGAGAGTTAGAAAGAGTATATGATGAAACTAGGTGTATGTTGTTTTGTACAGAAAACTAGTATATTTATAGGATAGTGCCCAAATCTAGCCGTTGGGATAGGAAATTAATGCAGTTGTACTTGCAAAATTTTGAATTTTGAACTCATCGTCATGTTATTATTTACTTTACGATGCCGAATAGTTATGGTCATCATGATAGTAATATTGTTACCTGCAGACTAATATTGTATTTTCACATAGGGAATGGTCGTATTCAACAACCTTTAGTCGGCACGATAGTTCTTTGAGAAGATGACGACTAGAGCATGGTCTTCTAGGTCGTAACGTTGTTAACAAGACAACTAATAACATTTTTTCACACATGAAATGGTCACATCGATCTACTTTTAGTCGGTAGTATAGTGATTTAAAATGCTAGCAACTAAGATATGGTCGTCCTGGTCGTAACGTTCTTAACCTAACGACTATTAGCATTTTTTCACACAGGAAATGGTCGTATCCATCTACCTTTAGTCGGCACTATAATGGTCGTCTGAAAAGTTGACGACTAAGTTATGATCGTCTAAGTCATAATGTTCTTAACCTGACGATTGTTAGAATTTTTTCCAAACTGGAAATGGTCATATCCATCTACCTTTAGTCGGAACTTTAGTGGCTTAGAAAAATCACGACTAAAACATGGTTGTCTAGGTCGTAATGTTCTTAAGACGACGTCCTAGGAACTACACAGTTTCTGCTGCCAGGGTCATCAGTCTGCAAAAAAGAAAAAGGTGACGACCCTGGTTTAGTGGTCACTTTACAAGTATTAGAACCTTGACGAGTAAATTATTGAAACATAACATAAATAAGCAAACCATTCATTCAACAACTAGAAATCCAACCTTTGTAAAAATAAAACAAAAAATATCCAACCAACCATAAAGAAACATTTTTCCAACCATTAACCCTGGTGATGCTTGTCTAACACATTAAAAACAAAGTAAAATTTCATTCACGATCACGATCATGATCACCATCACAACCACCACCCCGTCCTTGTTTAGCAGCATCGCCTCATAAATTTCCACCTTCACGACTATGAGGTATCTTTAGTTCAACAGTTGCTCGGCGGAATATTTCGGTTGCATCTTGATTATCAACATTTCCAACAAAGTCAGTGTGCTAAGTTTGCTCTTCAACCGAGAAACTCTCATCTATATTTCCCCGCAACACATTATCTTCACAAGGATCTTTAAGTTGTCTTCTATTATTTAGTTAAAACAACAAACGATTAGTAAACTTATACAATAATCTAATCTTAGAAGAATAAGAGATACACAATATTTACAAAATTCTTAGGACCCGTTATTGGGTCTTTCACGGTATTATTCTTCTTCCAATCCAGTTGAACGATTTTTTCCCGAATTGCACAAGGATGAGCAGATCCGGAGTACCACGACATGTAATTATCATGAACTTAACACCTTCAGTCACCTCTTCCAAAAGATTCTAAAAGCATGCCTCTCATCCCAATGAGAAGTTTCTGGATTTGGAAAGTAAACCACGTCAATATATTTTTGTGACGTGTTGCACTCCTCCTTTAAAATTTAAAAAATGGTTCATCACCGGGATATGGTTCTTCTTGGACGTATCCGACTTGCCGCATTACCCGATATGGATTGTACATTGAAAATATAGTTGGGTAAAACAAGGGAGCGTAGTAAAATGCAACATCATTTCTCCTTATAATTATCCGTTCTTTTCTATTTTTCTCGATACGGATCGAAAATTACTGCATCCGCAATCATGTTGTCCAGGAAACTCTCGCATGTTGATCGGCTTTTGAGACATATCCTTATCGTTAAAACCTTTGAAATTATACTTGTGTCCTCTAGGATTGTGCTTCGAAAGATCAACATTGATTTTGATATTGGTATTATAGATAGTGAAATTTGGATAAAGGGAAAAAGTGTCATTTCAAGACCATATGACTGAACTCAACTCTTACAGAAGAGATTAAACCCTTAGCCCTCAAGGAACCCTTAGCCACGAATTTTAGTATACGTCCCCGCAAGACACTGTTGGTCATGATGTCGTCATTCCTAGTGCACATCCTCGACGAGAAATAGCTGGTCACATAGGTTCTGTAGAGCGTAAAATATCCCCGGCAGACTTATGAACCAGAACATCCACAATTCCAGCATGTCTCCGCAAGACGCATCTGGTTATGAAGCCATGATTCCTAGTATACATCCTCGACGAGATACTGCTGGTCATGTAGGCTCTGCAGATGCGTAAAAACGTCCCCGTCGGACTTATGACCTAGAATGGAGACGTACATGTCTCCTGTAAGCACGACTCACTCTATTTAAGATTAAGGACTGATTCCTAATACATCATCGCGATATACACTGGTCATGTCTACTCTAAGCTATGACTCGATTTACCGAGACTTCCGAATAATTCCTAGAACATCCCCGCGAGATACACTAGTCATTCGTCCTCTGGGCCCTTTAGACAGACTCCTAAAACATATGTGACCATTGAATGAAATTTGAAAAGTTGGATCAATTTGATATGAAGTAATAATGGAGATACTCAAGATGAATACGAGGATTATTATGATAAGGATTAGTGTTAATGAAGAAGCCCTAACCCTAAAACTTGATTTTGTTGATGGAGATGAAGTCGTCATCATTGGCGTCAGACGACCACAGCAAGCAGTGTGCGTGATTTTGAAATCTTTCATTTCCTTTCTCCTCTCTCTTATTTCTAGAGTTAAACGAAGGAAATTATTTTATATTTATACTCGCCGACTTCGACGGATTATATTACATCGTTACTGCCAACTGAGGTAAAACATGAGTATCGCTTGTTCTACTCACCGACTCTTGGCAGAATGAATCGTTTTCTCGGGTGGGAAAAAAAAGAGAATTTTTTTTTTAATTATTATTCCCTCGTTTTGGGTTTTTTCTAGTTCCAAAATACCTGTTTAAGAGATGAATCACGATCTCGAATTCAAATAATATGTAAATGAACCGATCAATCTAGTAGAATCAAACACACAAATTCAAGCTTCCCAAAATCACGATCTCAGCAACTGAAAATACAAATAAACTGAAATCAAAGATGAAGATTCATAAACTACGAATCGAACATGATATACATTTCTATTTATCTTCAATTACGAATCATCATTACCAATTTGTTTCACAAAAACAGATCGAGCAGATTCTGTTGTTGATGAAGTTTCGACTCTCAGATCTCAGATTTACAGATTCGATTGATTAAATTGATGAATATAGATTCAATAATATTAAAAAAAATTCAATTTTGTTGATTGAAACCTTAGATTATCTGGAAAAAAATCGATTTTTTTCTTCATATTTTTAACTGCAGCAGATCGACTTCTTTCTCTCTCTCTCTCTCCCTTTCTGTTTTTCTTTCCGTTATTAACTGATTTTTTATTTAGATTTATAAATATATATGTGGGTAAATTTGTAATGTTGCAAAATCCTTAATTAATTCCTGATGGGCTTTGAATTGAGAGGAATATATTTGTTGTCTCATAAGGGTATTTGTGAAGCCCATGTAAAGGACGGACAATTATATAATTACCACTAATTTAATTATAACATTTGTTTCATTGTAGAGATTGTTTCCCATCCAAGTCGTCATTCTTTTAGTGTGTTGTGACGTGCTCTATGTGCTGTGCCGTCCTTCTTTTAATACAATTGTTTCCATTGGCTTCATTGAGTTTTCCAAATTAAACTTACAGTGAAACCAATCCACTGAATTTTTTGCACATTGAAGATTCTCCCTTTGTTGCTTGTTTGCTAGATTTGTTGCTTGTTTGCTAGATTTCGATATGAAATAGGAAGGGTTCGGTATAATTCAAAGGAAGTATTTTGATATATTCATCGGGGTAGAATGTACATGGTAGTATCGGGATTGTCATACCAAAGCCGACCTTGTTCTTTCCGAAAGGTTTAATGCAAGCTCCTGTGCTTCTTTTACTCTATTATGATAGTGAGACCATTGCCAAATTACAATTTACAAGGTTCAAACTAGTTATGAGAAAATTCAGAATCATTCGAGAAAGCTTTATAAGATCACCAATGTTAAATTTCGACATTTGAGAAAAGCTTTATAAGATGTAGGAATTACCTATAGGTACTATTATGGTGTTCTTAGTTAGTGGCAGGTCCACCCACTAAGGCCAGTAACTGGAGGTCCATAATAAAAAGAAAACAATAAAATTGGACCCAAATTTTTAGTCCCTGGTCCATACACGTGCGGGACCTTTTCTGTGCATTTTTAAAATCACCGAAATACCCCTTCTCTATGAGGTTTATAATCAGTTTCATATTTCTACTCGAGCTCATTTTTTCAGATCCATTTTTTTTCTCTTTCCTCTCGATGCAGCTTCGAAATCTCGACATGGTTTTTGAAGATTGTTTGTTCCAGGTATGTTTTCTAATCATCTTATTTGATTCTTTGTTAGTTTTTTATTTTATTTTTATTTTCGACCGAATCATGAGGATCAAATCGATTTTCATGATGTTTTATATTTTTTTTCCTTTTTGGTAATCGTTATAGATGTATTCCCAACTGATTTTGATGATTTAAAGTTTTTTTATTAATTTATTAGTGTTTTAGATCCGCTTTGGTTTTGTTTTACTCATGGATTCATCACTTAATTTGTATGATTCAACAGTACATATATGTCGTACTGAAAACTGCTGAATCAATTTTGTTATTAGTTATATTTTCATCACTTTTTGGTAATCGTTATAGATGTATTCCCAACTGATTTTGATGATTTACAGTTTTTTATTAATTTGTTAGGTTTTAGATCGGCTTTGATTTTGTTTTACTCATGGATTCATCACTTAATTTGTATGATTCAGCAGTACATATATCTCTTGATTCCTTGGAGAGAAATTAAGACTTAAGATTTTTGGGTTACGGAAATAGGAATTGAACTCGGTTTTTTGTGTGTTTACGATCTTTATTCTTGATTCGTTAATTTTTTTACTTCAATTTTTATAAAAATACTTCAGATCTAGATACATAATCATGTTTTAGGTTCATTTCATTAGTAGATCTGATTTTTTAGTTTCATTTTGTTGGTCTTTGGTTTGTTTTTAGTTTGCTTTTGTGTATTAATCATCAGTACGTATATGATGTACTGGTGGTTTTTGATGAAAATAGTCCAGATCTAGTTATAAAATCATGTTTTACGTTCGTTTCATTTGGAGATCTGATATTTTAGTTTCATTTTGTTGGCTTTTGGTTTTGTTTCTGTTTGGTTTTGTGTATTAACCATCAGTACGTATATGACGTACTGATTTTCTGTGTTTACTATGCATCTATATGTTTTGCTTGTGTATTAACCATCAGTACGTATATGACGTACTGTTTGTATGAATCTTAATCGTAATTATTCGATTTTTTGATTAGATTATGATGTTTTTAGCTTATTTGAACTCTCAATTTGATTTTCTTGTTATTTTCGTTCTTTATTTTCTAAGAAAATCATGCTTGTTTATTGTTTCAGGGGTATTATCTAGCAGTACATATGTCTCATACTAATACAAACTACTTTTGATTCTGTTTTATTCTTAGTTTTATCACTTGTTGTTGTTTGATCCATAAGTACATATCTTCCATACTGAAATAATACTCTTTCGATTCTGTTTTTTTATAGATTCATTCCATACAATTGTTTTTTAGTTCATGAATCAGCAGTACATATGTGGCATACTGATACAAACTTCTTTTTGATTATGTTTTATTCTTAGTTTTATCACTTGTTGTTGTTTCATCCATAAGTACATATATCCGATACTGAAATAAGACTCTCGATTTAGTTATTTTTTCTTCATGGAGTTGTTTTAGACAATGAATTAACAATACATATATTGAATACTGAAAAGTTGCTCTTTGAATCTGTTTTATACATAGATTCTAGTCAGTTAATTCTTATGATTTTGTCAACACATATATGGAATATCGAAATAAAACTGAACCATCGTTAGGTAGTATTAATCTTGATGTTGTCATATTACTTGTACTATTCATTTTTGTTCTGTTATTCATATATGGATTGTTGTTGTGTTTTAATTGTTACATTTTGGTCACATTTACAGGTTCAATATGTCTGATGTTAAGAGTGTTGGCGCTTTTTGGAGGAAGTGGTCCAATGGGAGTGGAGCACTAGAGAGATCCTGTTTTTTTTAACCTGTAAGCAGTGTAGCAGATATATACTCAAATTATGTAAGCAGTGTAGCGGATATGTACTCGAATTTCATAAACTGTGTAGCAGATATGTACTCGATATAATGAGCATGTAGACACACACGTTTGGTAGTCAGGGTATTGTGGTCATTTTCATGTTTTAATTAATTGTGGACCTTTAGATAAAAGAAAATTCTGGTTGGACCCTACTATAAATAACCTTATGGGCTTAGGACAAACAAGAAATTTTCCTTATAAGATCACCAATGTTAAATTTCGACATTTGAGATTTCGTGTTAGACTACAGAAGCCCATTTGCAGCAAATGGGCCTGACACTGGAGACACCCCCTAAAACTAAAAGTGATGATCTTGTAATTATCGTCTTTCAAATTAAGGAAATTTTGTAGTGCTCCAAGCATGACATGGTTGGTCACCCGGCAACTACGGACCAACTTTTGGTAACTAAGGAGATAAAAAAAAAGGGTGATAATCGAAGATGATTAGAGTAGAAGTTGATTTGTTTTTAAGTTGATTTTTGGCAACTCCAGCTCTTCAATGCTTGGAGATTACCAAAAAAAAAATTAAAAAATCGTTGGCAGGGTCGCCATAAAAATTAGTTTCAAGTTTGTGAATTCGTCGTCTAGACAACGAGCTAACCTTGTCATTCTGACCTCATCAAGAAATAAGACTTCACTGGGAGTATGTTGTTAACACATATCCAGGCAAAAAAAAAAAATACATGGACTGCACCGTACGGGTGTACATGGGATCAAGCCCAAACGTAGTTCTGTTACAGTTACACAATTACATTACAACAGCTTAATATGACCTGACAGCAATTATAATACTTTTGTATTTTCAATTAACTGTCATATAGGCGATGTGGGACAAAACACCTTGGCTTAAAATAGAGCTTTGTAGTTCTGTTAAAAAAGAGAAGTACAGTATGCTGGAACGATTTGCTCTGTGACAAGACACGCCGAAGAACAGAATTAAGAAACAAAGAATACTTTCCGAAGGTTAAACAGTAGTGTGAAGGGTAATGTGTGGGCAGTACATTGTCACTAAGAAGATGCCTTTGGATGACGGGACGATCCACTGTAATTCTTGAAGAAGGAAGAATAACTAGATCTTTCATTAATGTAAACTGCAACAAGATAAATACGGTAGTCAGCCTCATCTATGTGTTGCATTTTCCATAAATTCTCACTGTGTCACGCCCGATTAAGCGTATAGAGAAGATCAAAGATTGAAATAAACACAAAACTGTATAGAAAATTACTTGAATTCATCGGGTATCTCTCCAAGGGTAGCCTGTGCATCCATTGCCTCTAGAAGCTGCGAGTTTTGCTTTGTTACCAAGCTCAAGGAATTCTTGTACCATCCTACTGTCCTCACCTATCCTATGTAAAATTGGTGCTGCCGCGGTGAACAACTACAATAGAAACTAAAAGTGTTATGTTAATTCAAGTCAAATATTTGCCAAGGAAGAAGAGCAAGATTTCTTAATGCAAAATCTAGAAATTACTACAGAACTGGCAAGAAACACAAAATCTAGCAGAGATGGACACGACTTGCTTCAAGTGCCGTTACCTGCTGATTGTATGATCGATCATCCTTCGAAATTGCAGATGAAAACCTTTTCTCAGTCTTCCCTCGCTAAATTGACATAAATCTCAACGATCTTCCACAAAAAACAGCACTTCATCAGCGAACTAATATGGTTACTTACCCGCTTAAGAAAAAGCTTAGAACAATATGAAGGAAGTAAAACACTAATGTGGTTACTAACTCGCTTAAGCAATATCTGTGGCCGGAACTCGCTTGTACAACCTGATATCCAGAGAGGAAATATGCTTACTGAAAAGACATCCGGAAGAAGAAAAGGCACTGTGACCTGTTCTGAACTAAATGCTAGCAATGCCAACATCTTCTATCGCCAACCTCATGACAATGCGGATAATCTACAAAAATTAAATTATCTCGGTCTGAGAAGACAATATTAGTAAATGTTGAAAAGGAAATATTCACATGGAAATAATTTAACTCACATTCTCTAAAGAATGGAACTGCCGGGTTCTCTCTTGAGATGATCTCCTTTCCCACTCCACGGTATTAGCCATCTCTTTTTCTCTTTCTTTCAGTTCCAGAATTCTGTTTAGACTTTCGTCTAGAAGAAATATACTACCATTGACCAAGAAATTCAGAAAGATCCAATGCACTCCCTTCTCCTCTTCTTTGGTAATCTGAAATAACAATATCAAGAAAATGTGAGAAAAGCAGAGGTATATGCAACAGTAGAAGGTAAAACCCCTCAATCCAAGATATATATGATCTTAAACAACCTTTCTTAATGCATTACGATGGCTAGGAACCTGCCACAGATACTCCAGAAGTTCAGCAATATTATGACGTATGTTGAACTTGTCAAAAAACTGCACAAGAATGCATAACAATCAGAACAAAAAAACATTTCATGTTTAGATACAGGAGGCAACATACTAATTAAGAAACTGCATCAAAAAGGTGGATATCAAAATAGATTTAATGTTTAGATAAGGACGAGAAGTTAATGAAGATGAATCTCTGTTTTCTATTTTTCAAGTTAAAAGAGACTGCTCTCAATGAGTTGTCCTGAGAATCCCTCCCAAGCTCTTAAAATGAGATAATCATAACGCTTACCTGAGTATGTGATCAGTAAACTCAATGTGAACGTAAAGCTTCAAAAGATTCCTGAAAAGATACTCAAGGGCAAATTGATGACCTTCAAAAAGAGAAGCTGTTGAAGATTGTTAGGAAACCAGCTGCTATTCTGTGTGAAATGTGCGTGTGCTTCTCAAATCATGTGTTGTGTGTGAGTTTGTGTTAACCGGCAGGTGACAGTTGCATTCAGTTAGTAACCTGCTGTATCAGTCTTAATTTCAGATGTTTAAATTGTCAACGTTTCAGTCGAGTCTGTAATGTGAAAATATCAAGTCTGAAATTGAATCTGTAAGAAACCATTAATGGAGATTGTCTAACGACACAACATCTTCCAACAAAGATGAACCACTGCACACCACACCAACATGCAATGACAGACGCAAGATTGTGTTAGTGTAGCCAAGAAAACTGTTTAAGAGATACCTTCTTTCGGGCATCCAGCAGATCAAGGCTTTTACCATCCTTGCTCTGAGATAAGGATATTGTTGGGACTTTCCATAAACATTATAATGAAGCTCGCTTCCAGTTACTATAGCTTATTAAATTCCATACTTTCTGCTTAGTACTAATGAACATTGCCTAAACATGTCACTTATATTCCCTTGTTTTGTGTTCCTGAATAATGTGAATCAAAAGAGTGCCGAGATTATCTAGCTGAAGAACTGAGTAATGTGAACCAACAATTCTCCTTCTCTTCAAACCATTACAGACTACGGGGCACAGAAATACGCATAGCCAATTAGCTCTTTGACAGTATATACAAGATTCCTAGCTGATCTCTAACCATCACAGGGTACTAACATTTCTTCTAAAAGGTTTTCCACAGGACCAAACAGATGCATTTATTCTAATACTAGGAATATTTGATTATTTCTACAAAATAAAAACCAAAGCCAAGCTCTTGTAAGAATGTTTCCTCGAGGACATGCTATTATTTATGTGTTTAAGGTCCAGAAGAGTGACATTATGTCAAAGTGAACAGTTCTGTGTTCTAATCTTGGAATTCCTATTACAAGTATAATATCATTGTGATTATTTCTTTTGATTTTGTTAATAATTATTTAAATTTTTTAATTTAAGTTAAGTAAAAAAAACTTACCAATTCGAAATCCATAAATGGAATGTGTGCATCGTCATCCACCACCTTACTACCACTGTTTTCAGAATTTTTTTGTCATGATTTCTAGGCTTCATTCTATAAAGGGCACGCCAAAGATATTTGTCAACCCTTTCTCGGACTACAGACGGTAGACGAACATAAACAACATTTAGTTCTGAAAATCCACCTCTCGTGATACAATAATTCTCAGACCGTTCACGATGCCCCGACACATGACCTGGGACTAATAATGGAGCAACAACTATATTTGGCGAAGCAAACTCTGCTTCTCGATTTTGAGTAAAATCTACACCTGTGTGAGGCAACGGTGTCGATTCATTTTTCCGATCTCTTTTCTTCTTTATACTATTCGGCGCTCTTCTCACTATGTTAATATTATATAGAAATTTTTGATTTAGAAGAGTTTTAGAAGAAGGAAATGGAAGTGGTATAACTGAAAATGAAATCAATAGAACTAATATATAGTTTTGAAATCCGACCGTTGGAATTATAGGCGTTAGAGAGTCGAACCTTAGAGACTTTGTGTCTAACGCCCGCGTCAGAACACCGAGCGCCTGAATCGGGCCTTCCAACGCCTGCATTTTGTCTGCCGACGTCGGTGTCTGTCTTTCGGTCGCGCGCCTGTTGGTCCAACGCCCTACGCTTTTCCATAGTGGAAAATTCAGTTTGGCCATCCACGTGGCTCAACAGATGTTTGAGTTTGGCCATTGCCATAGGAATTGCTCTTAGCAGCCTCGTAAATGTTTAGCTCTTTTTGGTGGACTCCATCTGGAAAGAAAGTTTTTCCATGTGGGCTTTAGCAACGTTTCTGCCGTATTCAAAACGGAAATGTTAGATATACCGCGGAACAACATCGTGATGTGCATCGCGAAGTTTTGTGCGAGAGAAAAAAAAGATTGTGGGCCCCACCTTTAGCCCCATCCCCTGCAGATCTCCCCAGGGATCCCCCAACATCCCTTGGATTTCTTTCGGTGCAGATCATGGTACACACCTTCGGTGTGTGTATCATTACTCTATTCAAAAGAGGTCTACACTCTTTTGGTTGAATTAGCTGCCAATTCAGCATCCCTGACTACTTTTTCCTTTTATAATTTTGTTTCTTTTAGTATAATTTTTTCCCCAAAATTTCAGTCATTTTCCTCTCAGTTTCATCGCCTTCTCTCTCACGAACCCTTCATTAACCCTGAGGTATGTGTTGATGGTGGATTTTAGTTCAAGGTTAAAATTGTAAAAGCCAAAATTATGCGCTGACATCCTGTAAAGGATAGAGCCACTGATAAGTGATGAATACTTCTTCACTTTAGTAATTCATCCAGGTTGGAGCATGTAGCAACAATCCCATATACCTTGTGAATTTAAAGCATTCTCAATCAATACACGATTAGCCTTGTATTTCCCGCTGAACTCTCATTATGGGTGCGGCATGACGACTGACTTTTGCTCTCAGCAGAGCAACACGAATCTCCAAGCGTTAATAATGAAGCATATACGAATTACCCGTACAGGCTGCCGCTCTCGGTGTGTTATACTAGCCCGATTGAGCATACATCTATCGATGTGTTATACTAGCCCGATTGAGCATCTGGACTGTCCATATCAGTCTCAGAAACAATCACGACCATCCAACTTCACCATCATGATTGGATGGCTTAGATCGAATCCATAACCCTCAAGCAGGTATTGGAATGTTCAACACCGGACCAATGCGGACCCCGCATGGTCGGCCTCCCCAAAAGGGTAGCATGGCTTTCCAATTCGTCCAGCCAAAGCAGCGTGGACGAGAAACCCTAAATTAGGGTTTGCAGCACATTACATGTGTCGCAAATCAGTCCCAACCATCCATCTTCGCAGGCATAGCTGCAGATTCAAAGGGCCCAGAGCATGTCAACACGAACATCGTGGGCCCGCCTACATACATGACCGATCGGTCAGGACCAAACATGGATGGTCGTCCCAATTCGTGCGCCCAAACAAGGCATGAAGCACGGCTGGGAAAACCCTAATTAGGGTTTTAGATCACGAGCGTTCATTTTCACCTGATCGAACGAAGGGTATAGAAGTCGATTAAGCAGGTCCAGTGAGTATCAACACGATCATTGTGGGCCCACCTACCTCCACACCCGATCGGCCAAGGCATATCATGCCTGGTCGTCTCGATTCGCACACCCAAACTAGACGTGGTCACACCTCCCAATTGCAAACTAATCTCGACCACTCAACTTTGCCGGATAAATTGAGTGGCTCAGATCACATTTCTATGGGGTATTGAGGTATGAACGTGTACATCAGCCCATCGTATGTATACCAGACTAATCGTCCAAGACCGACCAAGCTTGGTCGTCTCGAAACGCGCGCCCGAAATTGGCATGACGCGCGGCTTTTGCGGCACCAGATTTCTGTCGCAAATTTATCTCGACCACTCAACTTCGCCGGACAAATTGAGTGGCTTAGATCACACTTTCACGAGACAATGAAGTATGGGCGCCTACACCGGCATGCCGTCTACACGCATGCACGATCGTCCCGACCAAAATTGCGTCCCAAGCTTGGTTTCGACCAAGCTGAAGAGTGATGCTTGCGCACCTCTTCATAAACCCTAATTCTAGTAACGTTCGCATATGAGTGTCTCAAAGATCAGCTCGTCCGTTCAACTTCACCTGCTTGGTTATACAACCCTGGTCAGGAGTTAACTGGTCAATGAGGTGTTGTGGTGATTACCATCCGCCACTCTACCACACTAAGTGATCGGTCAAGTCGGGACTTACCTGTACAACCCCAAACGATCACTTGAAGATGGCTATAGACGCATCTATTTTAAGACGCTTAATCGTGACTTACTCCATTAAGCCTTAAAACAGCGATGCTTCATACATGCTGAATATATTCAATGCATTACATGCATAGAATTCACGTGATATTTTACAAGTATCAAATTCCAAATAACTTAGTTATTTAACCTAGCATTACATGCTACCTTCTGTGGGTCCCACGATCCACACACTCGAGACATCAATCATGTCACAAACTGGGGGATATATACTGAGGTATTCGTCTGGCGGTTTACAGTGTGCAGCGCACAACGCGCCATCACAAGAACGTGTCAGGAAGTCATGGAAGGCTAGTGATGATGGGAGAAGTGGGCAAGACTGATCGTGTAACACTAACACCCGCAACTCCACTACTCCATCACTCCACTTTCTCCACTTCCCACGAGATACGTGAGTAAGGCTCAATGACTTGTATAAATAGGTTCTCCTTCTTATTTAGACAAGACAAGACAACAAAGCAAGTGTTGATACAACCGTATTCAAACACCGGAACTGATAGCTTACATTCTGCAAGCCAGTTCAGCTTTCTGATAAAAGTCGTACATAGCCAACACCTTCATAATCTCAACACCTTCTTTGCTTTCCTCCCTAAGATCAACCCCATATCCTTCACTTTGTGACCGAAGCAAGTCTGGAATGGCCATTTCTTGGTTTAGGCTAGAAATGTACAGATTGATTTCTCGAATCACAAAGCACTCCCATGCAGTGCATTTCTTTAGGGTTTAGATCCATTCCTCATCCACACCCAAAATTACCATATTCGGCAGGAATAGTTTTCCATAAATTCTCACTGTGTCACGCCCGATTAAGCGTATAGAGAAGATCAAAGATTGAAATAAACACAAAACTCTATAGAAAATTACATGAATTCATCAGGTATCTCTCCAAGGGTAGCCTGTGCATCCATTGCCTCTAGAAGCTGCGAGTTTTGCTTTGTTACCAAGCTCAAGGAATTCTTATACCATCCTACTGTCCTCACCTATCCTATGTAAAATTGGTGTTGCGGCGGTGAACAACTAAAATAGAAACTAAAAGTGTTATGTTAATTCAAGTCAAATATTTTCCAAGGAAGAAGAGCAAGATTTCTTAATGCAAAATCTAGAAATTACTACAGAACTGGAAAGAAACACAAAATCTAGCAGAGATGGACACAAAATCTTCGTCTCACTGTTTCTGGTTCCTCGATAAACCGTCTGTGTAGCCAGGAAGGATTGTAGAGAGGTGGTTCATTAATCTAGGTTGTTCTTCGGGAAAATAAGACCGGATTATCAATTGGTTCCTGTTCACCTTGATTTCATATCTTAAGACGGAGCAAAACCTAGGGTTTATCCGTAGGAGACAGATTTATCCTTTGATAGACTTTTCTATGTGAGACAGATTTGTTTATTATCAATACTGCGATTTTGGGTTGCAGCAACTCTTGGTTGTGGGTGAGATCAGCTAAGGGAATCAAGTGCGCAGTATCCTGCTGGGATCAGAGGCGTAGGAGTACAACTGTACCTTGTATCGGTGGGAGACTGATTGGGGTTCAACCATAGTCCAGTCCGAAGTTAGCTTGGAGTAGGCTAGTGTCTGTAGCGGCTTAATACAATGTGTATTCAATCTGGACTAGGTCCCGAGGTTTTTCTGCATTTGCGGTTTCCTCGTTAACAAAACTTCTGGTGTCTGTGTTATTTCTTTCCCGTATTATATGTTATATAATTGAAATAATACAGGTTGTGCGTTCGTGATCATCAATTGGAAATCCAACCTTTGGTTGTTGATTGATATTGATTGATCCCCGGACATTGGTCTTTGGTACCTTCCAAGTTATTCCTTGTATTTGATAAAGACTCGCTATTGTTTTTAGCTTGAGTAAAAATCAAATCAAGAGAGAGATATTAACTCCTTGAGATACTTTTATCTGGATTGAGTCTGACTGTCTAGTTGATTCTCTAGCAAAGTATTTCGGAGTTTGTCCATACAGATTGCTAAGCGAAATATTGGGTGGTGTTGTTAGACCCCCGCTTTTTCATTCTTTATTACCATTAATAATTTGGAAGAAAATGAACGACTAAGGACAAAATTGTATTAGAAAGATGTAGATCCTTTCATTGCTTTGGTGCTGGGAAAGTTGGGAGAGAGTTGAGAATGTGAACAAGAAGAAGGGGTGTTGAGTGTCATGTGCATCGTGTATTCTCTGATATGTGAATGAAGTGAATTTCTGCAAACCGTGGCTATAAAGTTCATGAGCGGATTCAATCGAATCGAATCATCTTTGTTTTAATTTTGTCTTGTGCAGTTACATAAGATCTCATAGCAATTGAAAAACTATTTAACAAGTTCATTTGAGTCAATTGAACTAGTTATGGTGAAGAAGAACAAGGTTAATATGAAATGCTCATATGGTTAACCTTTTGGGTTACTATGTTGAACCAACATACACGTACACGTTTGGGCATGGTTTTCACAAACCCAGTAAACGTCTACCCAAGTGTGCGTGACAAGCTAAGATTTCGATCTAACGGTTGAGAAATATTAGCTTGAATCTAAATCAGGTTTTCATCTAACAGTGAATATGGATTGCTTTGTAACTAAGGCAAAACCCTGAATTTGAAGGCTATATAAAGGAGACATCTAGCATTGTGCATAACTAATCCCCACACGTCTGTGTGATACTAGTGCGCTCGCTAGAGTCGATTCTCCTTTAACCTTTGGTTTTCTTCTCTAAAACCAGATGAACGACTTAAAGACTTCATTGGGATTGTGAAGCCAGACCGATACTACTTTTATCGTAGTTGTGTGATCTGATCCTGCATCTTCTATCGTACGAGTACAATCTTTGATTGGCTTGAGAGCGTGAGAGTTCTCCGATAGGCAAGATAAAGAAGTCACAAACATATTCGTCTCACTAATTGTGATTCCTCGAAAAACCTCCTGTGTAGTCAGGAAGGATTGTAGAGAGGTGGTTGATTAATCTAGGTTGTTCTTCGGGAATATAAGACCGGATTATCAATTGGTTCCTGTTCACCTTGATTTCATATCTTAAGACGGAACAAAACCTAGGGTTTATCTTTGGGAGACAGATTTATCCTTTGATAGACTTTTCTGTGTGAGACAGATTTGTTTATTATCAAGTTTGCGATTTTGGGGTGCATCAACTCTTGTTTATGGGTGAGATCAGCTAAGGGAATCAAGTGCGCAGTATCCTGCTGGGATCAAAGGCATAGGAGTACGACTGTACCTTGGATCGGTGGGAGACTGATTGTGGTTCAACTATAGTCCAGTCCGAAGTTAGCTTGGAGTAGGCTAGTGTCTGTAGCGGCTTAATACAATGTGTATTCAATCTGGACTAGGTCCCGGGGTTTTTCTGCATTTGCGGTTTCCTCGTTAACAAAACTTCTGGTTTCTGTGTTATTTCTTTCCCGTATTATATGTTATATAATTGAAATAATACAGGTTGTGCGTTCGTGATCATCAATTGGAAATCCAACCTTTGGTTGTTGATTGATATTAGTTGATCCCTGGAAATTGGTCTTTGGTACCGTCCAAGTTATTCCTTGTATTTGATAAAGACTCGCTATTGTTTTTAGCTTGAGTAAAAATCAAATCAAGAGAGAGATATTAACTCCTTGAGATACTTTTATCTGAATTGAGTCTGACTGTCTAGTTGATTCTCTAGCAAAGTATTTCGGAGTTTGTCCATACAGATTGCTAAGCGAAATATTGGGTGTTGTTGTTAGACCCCCGCTTTTTCATTCTTTATTACTATTAATAATTTGGAAGAAAATTAACGACTAAGGACAAAATTCTATTAGAAAGATGTAAATCCTTTCATAGCTTTGGTGTTGGGAAAGTTGGGCGAGAGTTGAGAATGTGAACAAAAAGAAGGGGTGTTGAGTGTCATGTGCATCGTGTATTCTCTGATATGTGAATGAAGTGAATTTCTGCAAACCGTGGCTATAAAGTTCATGAGCCGATTCAATCGAATCGAATCATCTTTGTTTTAATTTTGTCTTGTGTAGTTACATAAGATCTCATAGCAATTGAAAAACTCTTTAACAAGTTCATTTGAGTCAATTGAACTAGTTATGGTGAAGAAGAACAAGGTTAATATCAAATGCTCATATGGTTAACCTTTTGGGTTACTATGTTGAACCAACATACACGTACACGTTTGGGCATGGTTTTCACAAACCCAGTAAACGTCTACCCAAGTGTGTGAGACAAGCTAAGTTTTTGATCTTACGATTGAGAAATATTATCTTCAATCTAAATCAGGTTTTCATCTTACAGTGAATATGGATTGCTTTGTAACTAAGGCAAAACCCTGAATTTGAAGGCTATATAAAGGAGACATCTAGCATTGTGCAAAACTAATCCCCACACGTTTGTGTGATACTAGTGCGCTCGCTAGAGTCGATTCTCCTTTAACCTTTGGTTTTCTTCTCTAAAACCAGGTTAACGACTTAAAAGACTTCATTGGGATTGTGAAGTCAGACCGATACTACTTTTATCGTAGTTGTGTGATCTGATGTTGCATCTTCTATCGTACGAGTATAATCTTTGATTGGATTGAGATCGTGAGAGAGTTCTCCGATAGGCAAGATAAAAAAGTCACAAACATCTTCGTTTCACTATTTTTGATTCCTCGACAAACCGCCTGTGTAGTCAGGAAGGATTGTAGAGAGGTGATTGATTAATCTAGGTTGTTCTTCGGGAATATAAGACCGGATTATCAATTGGTTCCCGTTCACCTTGATTTCATATCTTAAGATGGAGCAAAACCTAGGGTTTATCCGTGGGAGACAGATTTATCCTTTGATAGACTTTTCTGTGTGAGACAGATTTGTTTATTATCAAGTCTGCGATTTTGGGTTGCAGCAACTCTTGGTTGTGGGTGAGATCAGCTAAGGGAATCAAGTGCGCAGTATCCTGCTGGGATCAGAGGCGTAGGAGTACAACTGTACCTTGGATCAGTGGGAGACTAATTGGGGTTCAACTATAGTCCAGTCCGAAGTTAGCTTGGAGTAGGCTAGTGTCTGTAGCGGCTTAATACAGTGTGTATTCAATCTGGACTAGGTCCCAGGGTTTTTATGCATTTGCGGTTTCCTCGTTAACAAAACTTTTGGTGTCTGTATTATTTCTTTTCCGCATTATATTTTATATGATTGTAATAATACAGGTTGTGGGTTCGTGATCGTCAATTGGAAATCCAACCTTTGGTTGTTGATTGATATTGATTGATCCTTGGACATTGGTCTTTGGTACCGTCCAAGTTATTCCTTGTATTTGATAAAGACTTGCTATTGTTTTTAGCTTGAGTAAAAATCAAATCAAGAGAAAGATATTAACTCCTTGAGATACTTTTATCTAGATTCAGTTTGACTGTCTAGTTGATTCTCTAGCAAAGTATTTCGGAGTTTTTCCATACATATTGCTAAGCGAAATATTGGGTGGTGTTGTTAGACCCCCACTTTTTCATTCTTTATTACCATTAATAATTTGGAAGAAAATGAATGGATAAGGACAAAATTCTATTAAAAAGATGTAGATCCTTTCATAGCTTTGGTGCTGGGAGAGTTGGGAGAGAGTTGAAGGTGAGTTGAGAATGTGAACAAGAAGAAGGGGTGTTGAGTGTCATCTGCATCGTGTATTCTCTGATATGTGAATGAAGTGAATTTATGCAAACCGTGGCTATAAAGTTCATGAGACGATTCAATCGAATCAAATCATCATTGTTTTAATTTTGTCTTGTGTAGTTACAAAAGATCTCATAGCAATTGAAAAACTCTTTAACAAGTTCATTTGAGTCAATTGAACTAGTTATGGTGAAGAAGAACAAGGTTAATATGAAATGCTCATATGGCTAACCTTTTGGGTTACTATGTTGAACCAACATACACTACACGTTTGAGCATGGTTTTCACAAACCCAGTAAACGTCTACCCAAGTGTGCGTGACAAGCTAAGATTTCGATCTAAAGGTTGAGAAATATTATCTTGAATCTAAATCAGGTTTTCATCTAACAGTGATTAAGGATTGCTTTGTAACTAAGGCAAAACCCTGAATTTGAAGGCTATATAAAGGAGACATCTAGCATTGTGCATAACTAATCCCCACACGTCTGTGTGATACTAGTGCGCTCGCTAGAGTCGATTCTCCTTTAACCTTTGGTTTTCTTCTCTAAAACAAGGTTAACGACTTAAAGACTTCATTGGGATTGTGAAGCCAGACCGATACTACTTTTATCGTAGTTGTGTGATCTGATCTTGCATCTTCTATCGTACGAGTACAATCTTTGATTGGCTTGAGAGCGTGAGAGTTCTCCGATAGGCAAGATAAAGAAGTCACAAACATCTTCGTCTCACTGTTTCTGGTGTTTCGATAAACCGCCTGTGTAGTCAGGAAGGATTGTAGAGAGGTGGTTGATTAATCTAGGTTGTTCTTCGGGAATATAAGACCGGATTATCAATTGGTTCCTGTTCACCTTGATTTCATATCTTAAGACGGAACAAAATCTAGAGGTTTATCTATGGGAGACAGAGTTATCCTTTGATAGACTTTTCTATGTGAGACAGATTTGTTTATTATCAATACTGCGATTTTGGGTTGCAGCAACTCTTGGTTGTGGGTGAGATCAGCTAAGGGAATCAAGTGCGCAGTATCCTGTTGGGATCAGAGGCGTAGGTGTACAACTGTACCTTGGATCGGTGGGAGACTGATTGGGGTTCAACTATAGTCCAGTCCGAAGTTAGCTTGGAGTAGGCTAGTGTCTGTAGCGGCTTAATACAATGTGTATTCAATCTGGACTAGGTCCCGGGGTTTTTCTGCATTTGCGATTTCCTCATTCACAAAACTTCTGGTGTCTGTGTTATTTCTTTCCCGTATTATATGTTATATAATTGAAATAATACAGGTTGTGCGTTCGTGATCATCAATTGGAAATCCAACCTTTGGTTGTTGATTGATATTGATTGATCCTTGGACATTGGTCTTTGGTACCGTCCAAGTTATTCCTTGTATTTGATAAAAACTCGCTATTGTTTTTAGCTTGAGTAAAAATCAAATCAAGAGAGAGATATTAACTCCTTGAGATACTTTTATCTGGATTGAGTCTGACTGTCTAGTTGATTCTCTAGCAAAGTATTTCGGAGTTTGTCCCTACAGATTGCTAAGAGAAATATTGGGTGGTGTTGTTAGACCCCCGCTTTTTCATTCTTTATTACCATTAATAATTTGGAAGAAAATGAACGACTAAGGACAAAAATCTATTAGAAAGATGTAGATCTTTTCATAGTTTGGTGCTGGGAAAGTTGGGAGAGAGTTGAGAATGTGAACAAGAAGAAGGGGTGTTGAGTGTCATGTGCATCGTGTATTCTCTGATAGGTGAATGAAGTGAATTTCTGCAAACTGTGGCTATAAAGTTCATGAGCCGATTCAATCGAATCGAATCATCTTTGTTTTAATTTTGTCTTGTGTAGTTACATAAGATCTCATAGAAATTGAAAAACTCTTTAACAAGTTCATTTGAGTCAATTGAACTAGTTATGGTGAAGAAGAACAAGGTTAATATGAAATGCTCATATGGTTAACCTTTTGGGTTACTATGTTGAACCAACATACACGTACACGTTTGGGCATGGTTTTCACAAACCCAGTAAACGTCTACCCAAGTGTGTGTGACAAGCTAAGTTTTCGATCTAACGATTGAGAAATATTATCTTGAATCTAAATCAGGTTTTCATTTAACAGTGAATATGGATTGCTTTGTAACTAAGGCAAAACCCTGAATTTAAAGGCTATATAAAGGAGACATCTAGCATTGTGCAAAACTAATCCCCACACGTCTGTGTGATACTAGTGCGCTCACTAGAGTCGATTCTCCTTTAACCTTTGGTTTTCTTCTCTAAAACCAAGTTAACGACTTAAAGACTTCATTGGGATTGTGAAGCCAGACCGATACTACTTTTATCGTAGTTGTGTGATCTGATCTTGCATCTTCTATCGTACGAGTACAATCTTTGATTGGCTTGAGATCGTGAGAGTTCTCCGATAGGCAAGATAAAGAATTCACAAACATCTTCGTCTTAGTATTTGTGATTCCTCGACAAACCGCATGTGTAGTCAGGAAGTATTGTAGAGAGGTGATTGATTAATCTAGGTTGTTTTTCGGGAATATAAGACCGGATTATCAATTGGTTCCCGTTCACCTTGATTTCATATCTTAAGACGGAGCAAAACCTAGGGTTTATCCGTGGGAGACAGATTTATCCTTTGATAGACTTTTCTGTGTGAGACAGATTTGTTTATTATCAAGTCTGCGATTTTTGGTTGCAGCAACTCTTGGTTGTGGGTGAGATCAGCTAAAGGAATCAAGTGCGCAGTATCCTGCTGGGATCAGAGGCGTAGGAGTACAGCTGTACCTTGGATCGGTGGGAAACTGATTGGGGTTCAACTATAGTCCAGTCCGAAGTTAGCTTGGAGTAGGCTAGTGTCTGTAGCGGCTTAATACAGTGTGTATTCAATCTGGACTAGGTCCCGGGGTTTTTCTGCATTTGCGGTTTCCTCGTTAACAAAACTTCTGGTGTCTGTATTATTTCTTTTCCACATTATATTTTATATAACTGTAATAATACAGGTTGTGCGTTCGTGATCTTCAATTGGAAATCCAACCTTTGGTTGTCGATTGATATTGATTGATCCTTGGACATTCGTCTTTGGTACCGTCCAAGTTATTCCTTGTATTTGATAAAGACTTGCTATTGTTTTTAGCTTGAGTAAAAATCAAATCAAGAGAGAGATATTAACTCCTTGAGATACTTTTATCTAGATTCAGTTTGACTGTCTAGTTGATTCTCTATCAAAGTATTTCGGAGTTTTTCCATACATATTGCTAAGCGAAATATTGGGTGGTGTTGTTAGACCCCTGATTTTTCATTCTTTATTACCATTAATAATTTGGAAGAAAATGAATGGATAAGGAAAAAATTCTATTAGAAAGATGTAGATCCTTTCATAGCTTTGGTGCTGGGAGAGTTGGGAGAGAGTTGAAGGTGAGTTGAGAATGTGAACAAGAAGAAGGGGTGTTGAGTGTCATGTGCATCGTGTATTCTATGATATGTGAATGAAGTGAATTTCTGCTTCCCGCAGATGTAGGCACATTGTCGAACCACATTAAATCTCTGTGTCATATGTGTTTTATGTGCATTAGCTTCAGTTGAAAGTTTAATTTTCGTTTCTGATGCCAGATCTTGGAATGCCTTGAGGAACAATATGCACCTCTTGGCATAACAACTGGTTTCAGAGCTTGGTTCTAGGTTCTTTAAATCTAGGGTTCGCTCATTTGAATTGGGTTAGAAATGATATGTGAAGATAAATGTCAAATTTGAAGAAAAACACGTTTTTTGACTGAAATTTGTGGTAAATGAATCGTAATAGTTCTGAAAACTTGTGGTGAAGATTTGTGAGAGTTTTAGAACTATGGTGCAAGGTTATAACAGTTCCATCAGAGAACGTGGTATATTGAATTAGCAGTGGATTTGTGGAAGAAGATATACTTGGAGAATGAATTAAAAGCGTAGAAGAAGATGCATAAATGGGCATGTTGCAAAAATCAAGTTATGTCGGTTTTGAAATCAGAGTTACTTTGGAATTCAGGAAATCATTATGTAGCCTCATGTGAAGAATCTTGGAGACAAGGTCGTTTGAATTGCATCAAGTTGAAGAGGTGGATCTTCTGGTTTGACAAGCACCGTTTGAAGTATCAATTACTCATAAAATAATGTATTTGAAGTGTTTCACATTCGTTGATTATTGATACACTTTTGAAGTTGAAGGTCTACATTGAAGTAAAAGTTGAATGGTTTGTACGTTGGAATAGGTAAAGATGCAAAACTTGAATTCGTCAAGAATCCTTAGAATTGTTCGAAATACCAAGGGGAGCAATTGTGAATTTTACTGGTTGTCATTAGTTTGATCATGTTGTCCTTGACGTAGTCGAATGAATTGAAGAAGAAGTTAAAACTCAATTTTTCCTCAGTTGCATGGTTTAGCGAGGATTGCAGATATCTATTAGTAGGTTTCATGTGAGAATTATCGATCGTTTGAATGTCTTAGTGTTGCGAGGGAAACAGTGGGAGGTTGATAAATTCTGGTTGAAGAGTTTGATTTCACATAGAAGATGTTCAAGCAAGTGACGATAAGCATATCACATCGTTGATAATCGATTGAAAACGCGGTAATTGGGTTTCCTATATGGAGATATTGTGTGTGGTGGAATTGTAATTTCTTGTTCTTTTTTGAAGAGAATTGATTGAAGATGAAGCCGCCACAAGGGTAATCCGTAATTCTCCATATTTTAGTTTCACATGGAAGAAGTAATAGAGTCACTAGTACGGATGCAAGATGGTGATATCTTTATCATTGTTAACCCGCCGACCATACCGGATATAAAAATGTAAACCACTCTTGGGGACTGAGTCTCTACAGGGGATCCCTTCAGTGTCAAATCTCAGAAGACACGGTCAACCCAAAAGTAATAGCCACAACAAGGTCATCCAGCATTCAAAGGTGTAGCGTAAGAATATCATCACCCCTCTGTCTAGAAGGCGCCTGCAACACTTTACGAGGCCGCGGCGGATCCCAATCCTACTCAGAGAAAGCAACATCAGTAACCAAAGAGAAGTGCGACTAGGGACTGCTCATCACAATCCATCCCCGACAAAAATCAAGCATTCATGAGATAACTCCAGAGACGCGGCTGAAACATTTTTCTTGAAGAGACAAGAGGGGGCCACGATTAACGACATAACTCTCTCACTTCTACTTCTTCGTTATCCAGAATGTTTCGTCCATGTGATATTCCGAGCATCCCAGCGTCACATCCACAAGAGTACAATAAGCTCGTATCAAATCCCGTAGACGTGGATTCATGGCGATGCAATAAAAATAGGCTACACATGGGGACTCCCAGCATGGGACGCTTTCACTCCCCTCAACCAGGTTATTTCTGATTTCAACATCATCACTGTCAAAAATTTACGAGGCGAAGAAAATTCTCAACATGAAGCCGTACATGTGCATCAAAGACTCCAAAAGCACGCCACAGAGATACATTCACATATTCGGCCATCCCATCGGATCTAACAGAAGTATAACTGGGGACTGCTCACCGCATCCCATTCCATACGATAGTCCAAGATTCAGAAGATGGTTCAAAGGATGTCGCTTGGAACAAAGTCCTTGAAGACTTGATAACAGCACATCGGCAAAGGAAGTCTCCCAACTCATCTATTTCATCCAAGTAGCTCCGAAAGATTTTGACCATGCAAACATCCACATCATGTCATCATCGCGATCAGGAGGGACCGACAACGCAACCACAATCTCCAAGATAATCCTTGACATGATCATTTCCGAGCATACATTTCATCCATCCGTCCCAAGAGTTCAATGGAGTTTGGTAAATTTTGGAATCCTCTGGAAAGACACTACAGACGAAAGCACAGATCCGGACGAGAAACAAAAATCAGAAGAAGGTCGATACCTCTTTTCATGCGCGCGGAGTTTCTAGAGTTTGAACAAAATAAAGATTCCTTCTTGATCCATGAACGGGAATAGATGACTAGGCGCGACTATGCCACCTCGGGCCCGCAATATCCTTCCTGAATTCTTCCTGAGTTTTATTATCGTGAGGTTTTAGCCTCCTAAACGAACTCAAAACCTAAATATTCACGCGTGAGGAGATAGGAAATTCTTTTCCGATCATAATGGAGGGTCGGACCGGCAAAATCCGAGTTCGTATGAGAATTCTACAATGATTTTAGTAAGGGGCGCTAATTAGGGTTTCGGCATGCCAAACCCTAATTTAGACAAAGTTGCCATCATTCCATGGAACTGAAGCCAGTCGTCATCCGTTCACGGAACTGAAGTCAGTCGCCATCCTTCCACGAAACTGAAGCCAGACGCCATCCTTCCACGGAACTGAAGCCAGTCGTCATCCTTCCACGGAACTGAAGCCAGTTGCAATCATCCTACGGAACTGATTCAGTTGCCATCATTCCATGGAACTGAAGTCGGTACTCAATCCAGCACTCACGCCATGCCCAATCCAGCGCCCACGCCAAGTTTATGATAGCGGCTCCTTTCCAAGCCGACCAATGCTGACGACTCATTTCCAAGATGACCAATACTGATGGCTCCTTTCCAAGACGACCAATACTGACGGCTCCTTTCTGAGCCGACTAATGCTGACGGCTCCATTCTGAGCCGACCAATGCCGACGGCTCCATTCCTAGCCAGTACAACGTCTGTGGCTCCATTCCTAGACAGTACAACGTCTGCGTCTCCTTTCCAAGCCAATCCAACGCCTGCGGCTCCATTCCTAGCCAGTACAACGTCTGCGGCTCCATTCCAAGCTAATCCAACACTGACGGCTCCATTCCAGGCCAGGCCAATACCAACGGATTGCCAAGACAAGCCAGCAACGCCAATGGCTCGCTAAGCCAACAACTCGGCGTTTCCTAGCCCAGCCAAGATGACGCGCGACCAAACCAAGCTGACAGTCTGCATCTCAACCAGCAACCGCCTTTACCATTTCACGGTCTAGCCGGTAACACCACGGGTAAAATACACACAAGGCCGCCAACACAAGAATCACAAATTCTCTTTACCTCTCGAAAAAGGTTAGCCGGGTCTTCCTGACCATCTTCCATGACTTTCCGTTTCGATTTTGTCCTTGTCTGTCACCATCTTATGCTTATCTCGCAACAATGCTCATGTTCCGAGCTAAGCAGGGGACTTAATGTTGATGGTGGTTTTTAGCTTAGGGTTAAAATCGTAAAAGTGCACATCTGACATGACGTCACTATGACCACTAGCGCATTTATTGAATCATTCAACATGCCTACGTAAGAATTACCAGGGTACCTTTTTTTATATACGTGTGTCATGTTCCACGGCATAACCCTTAGTATTGTCCGACATCACCTTCGTATATGCCAAACCCTAATTCTCATACCACCGTACCAATGGCAAACCATGCCAGCCACGTCTTCGCGCCAAGGCATGCCAGCATGCCAGCCACGTCTCCGCGCCAAGGCACGCCATCATGCCAGCCACGTCTCCGCGCCAAGGCACGCCAGCATGCCAGCTGCACCACC
Source organism: Papaver somniferum (assembly GCF_003573695.1). Classification (NCBI taxonomy): domain Eukaryota; kingdom Viridiplantae; phylum Streptophyta; class Magnoliopsida; order Ranunculales; family Papaveraceae; genus Papaver; species Papaver somniferum. The sequence goes on from NW_020622713.1 coordinate 7,920,166, forward strand.
GTTGTGCTAATGGAAAACCATGCCAGCCGCACCACCGTGCCAATGGCAAACCATGCGAGCCACGTCTCCGTGCCAAGGCACGCCATCATGCCATCCTTACCACCGTGTCAATGGCAAACCATGTCAGCTACGTCTCCGTGCCAAGGCACGCCATCTTGCCAGCCGCACCACCGTGCCAATAGAAAACCATGCCAGCCACGTCTCCGCGCCGAGGCACGTCAGCATGCCAGCCGCACCACCGTGCCAATGGGAAACCATGTCATCCACGTCTCCGCGCCAAGGCACGCCAGCATGCCAGCCGCACCATCGTGCCAATGCCAAACCATGCCAGCCACGTCTCCGCGCCAAGGCACGCCAGCATGCCAGCCGCACCACCGTTGTGCCAATGGAAAACCATGCCAGCCACGTCTCCACGCCAAGGCATGCCAACCATGCCAGCCGCACCATTATGCCAATAGCAAACCATGCCAGCCACGTCTCCGCGCCAAGGCATGCCAACCATGCCAGTCGCACCACTGTGCCGATAGCATGCCATACCAGCCACGTCTCCGCGCCAAGGCATGCAAACCATGCCAGCCGCACCACTGTGCCAATGGCATGCCATGCCAGCCACGTCTCCGCGTCAAGGCATACCAACCATGCCAGCCGCACCAATGTGCCAAAGGCATGCCGACCATGCCACATGTGCCAATGGCATGCCGCGCCAGCCAGCTTGTCGCGCCTAAGCCATGCCATGCCAGCCTTCCCTTCACGACTGCTAAAACGAAGGTGTGCGACAATCAACGACCACCCTTCCATCTTAGATGCAAATCTTAGCCGTCCAAGGTCACCAACCAACGCATGGTAACCTTTGGCCCAAAACCCTAGTTTGGCCGCGCCTAAACCGCGCCAAGGCATGCTGACCATGCCACATGTGCCAGTGGCATGCCATGCCAGCCACCTTTTCGCGCTTAAGCCATACCATGCCGGCCTTCACTTCACGGCTGCTAAAACGAAGGCGTGCGACAATCAACGACTACCCTTCCATCTTAGATGCAAAGCTTAGCCGTCCAAGATCACCAACCAACGCATGGCAACCTTTGGCCGAAAACCCTAGTTTGGTCGCGCCTAAACTGCGCCAAGGCATGCCGACCGCCACATGTGCCAATGGCATGCCGCGCCTAAGCCATTTCATGTCGGCTTTTCCTTCACGCCTTCTAAAACGAAGGCGTGCGACAATCAACGGCTACCCTTCCATCTTAGATGCAAATCTTAGCCGTCCAAGGTCACCAACCAACGCATGGAAACCTTTGGCCCAAAACCCTAGTTTGGACGCGCCTAAACCTCGCCAAGGCATGCCGACCATGCCACATGTGCCAATGACATGACGCGCCTAAGCCATGCCATGCCGGCCTTCCCTTCACGTCTGCTAAAATGAAGGTGTGCGGCAATCAACGGCCACCCTTCCATCTTAGATGCAAATCTTAGCCGTCCAAGGTCACCAACCAACGCATGGTAACCTTTGTCCCAACGCCAAAACCCTAATTTTGGCCACGCCTTAACCGCGCCAAGGCATGACGGCCACGCCACATGTGCCAATGGCATGCCAGCCACCTTGCCGCGCCATAGGTTGTCGGCCTTCCCTTTGCGGCTGCCAAAACAAAGGCTTGCGACGATCAACAACCATCTTTTTATCTAAGATGCAAATATTAGCCGTCCAAGGTCACCAACCAACACATGGTAACCTTTGGCCTAACGCCAAAACTCTAGTTTTGGCCACGCCTAAGCCGCGTCAAGGCATGCCGGCCATGCCACATGTGCCAATGGCATGCCAGCCACATTGCCGCGCCTAAACCATACTATGCCGGCCTTCCCTTTACATCTACCAAAAACGAAGGCTTGCGACGATCAACGGCCACCTTTCAACCTAAGATGCATATCTTATCCGTCGAAGGTTACCAACCAACGCATGGAAACTTTTGGCCCGACACCAAGCCATAGTTTTGGTCGCGCCCAAACAATGCCAAAACCCTAACTTTTGGCCGTGACTAAACTATGCCATATTATAGCCATGTCGGCCATGCTTTCATGCCACTGGCTACCAAACGTAGGGTTGCAATAATCGACAACTACCTTTCCTCTCAAGATGCAAAATCTCGACCGTCGAAGGTCACCACCGAGCCGGCAAGTATCTCAATCTCAACTTGCCAAACAACAATAACATGTTATATGTTTTTCACGAAATACTCGATACATCAACACATGTCACAAACTGGGGGATGCTTATTGGGTATTGATTTGGCGGTTTATAGCGTGCGGCGTACACTACGCCCGTTACAGGACATTGTCATAAGGATGAGGCGGTTAGTAAATACAGAGAGTAATGGTGAAACACTTTCCTTTATTATGGAACTTCAATACCGGCGTACCAGTTACCACCTCCTCCCATTTACTCATCTGTTTCCATTCCTTACGAGACCAGAGTACGTTTCACTTCGACTTGTATAAATAGTCATATTTCCACCGAACAACAAGTTCAGCTCAGGAGCACACAACACTCAGAAAATATTTGCTAGCTTTCCATTTGTTAGCTTCCCACTTTCTGATACAAGTCGTGAAATAACTACTCTTCTAGAATCAACTATTCTAGTCTCAACACTCTCTTCGCTTCCCTCCCCAAAACCAACCCTTCTCCTTCACTTTGTGACCGAAGCAAGTATGGAACGACCATTTGTTGGGTTAGGCCGGATTTTTACAGATTGATCTCTCAAATCTAATGTACTCCCTTACAGTACATTGTTTAGGGTTTAAACTCGTTTCTCACCCACACACCCGAAATTACCAAAATCATCAGTAACCGTTTTTACCCTCAAACACCTACTTATAACTGACGCAGGTCCTACGTGACAAGCGTTTCAGGGTACCAAAGAAGAAGAATCTCTGCTCATGTATCTAACCTTGAAAAGTCACAATATGATAAACAAGGAGAGATTTTGGATCCCATTGTCTCTATCTAACCCTAGACGTTTGCATCCTCATCGTTATCTTGAGAATATGGGGATTTGCGTCTTTTTTATCTCAAGAAGTGTATTTTTGGTTATTTTTGTTTGTATCTATATAAATCTCTAAAAAATACAAAGGCTTTTGTTTGTTTAGGGTTTCAGTCGTTCACGAACGGTGTGTCTTAAAAGCTTCTGTTTAGTGGCACCTGTTACTAGATGCAACACAAGCAGGAATGCAACATTGGAGGCCAACGTACGTCGGTGTACTGGAATCCCCTCCACAAGGTTGAAGAAAGTGAAGTCTACAGTTAATCGTAAAAACCCTTCCTCAAACTAGTTCTTGGCTTCTTATCAAAGTGATGAAAACTTCAGGAACCTGGTAAAATAATTCATCAGCAAAAGAAACAGCTTAAAATCTCGGATCGCTGCATCCTTGGAAGACATAATTCACTATGAACGAATGTTGTCTCAATCTACAAACAATGTACAAAAACTGGAAAAAGAACTTAGTAAGTTGATAGTGTTTTCAAAATATTTGGAGGAGTTGAATGATCCCATTGTCAATGGATTCTTCAATAACGAGAAGGACTTCTCCGAAGAAGCTTTGGAAGAGATCATTGTTGGCTAGTAAGTCTTCTTTTTGGATGAGTTGGAAGAATAACTAGTGTTTTAAATAGCGAAGATTGTGACTACACATAGCTAGTTTTGTTTTCATATTCTTATGTTAGTTTTTAGGTTTATTGGTTTTTAAATTCTAAAAATATTTGGAGGATGATGTTATTGCAATATTAATCTTTATGATTTTGTGATATTGCAATTGATTATGGGATATGTATTGTTTGCGTCCATGAACTTGAAGGTCCCGTATGTTGTCAAAAGTAAAGTCGTTCATGAATTGATATTCGTATTGATGAAAGGACGAATGGAGTTTTGACAAATACAAAAGTTATGCCTATGCAGTCATTAATTTGATGGAAAATAGGATAAAATATTTTGTGTGACAAGGATAAAGTCTATTATGTCATTATGCAAATAGTGTTGGGAAGATAGAATAGATCCTTGTATGTATTCCACGGTATTGATCTTCATTGATCCATTCTTTTTCTATTACCGTGAGGCTCCGTAATGTGTCTTATGTCGAGCACGATACAACTAAGTTGATTATTTTGATTGACTTTGTTGGTTGTTCCGTAAGATGCTATGTGTTGAGCACTTTGAGCTAAATTAATCATCTTGGTTGGTTATTTAGTTATCTGCTCCGAAAGTCTTCTTTTGTCGAGAAAAACATTTGGCAATTAAATTGATTACTTTCGTGATTAGTTGGTTGTTTGTATTCCAATTAGATTAATTATGGGTTCTCTTGTAATTAATCTAGTTGAGTTTTCATATATTCCACAAGTCCTTGAGTTGAGTATATGAACGGGTATACTGATCATGTTCTATTGGTTAATGCAGCCGTATATTCCGTAAGGTTTTCCTTATGTTGAGTATGTGAACGATTAAGTTAGTCATCTCCGTATGATTACCTTTATGGTAGCTCCGTAAGTTTACTTATGTTGAGAACAATCAATTAAATTGATCACTTTCGTGGTTTGATTTAGTTGCGTATTCCAATTAAATTAATCATCGGTTTACTTGTGATTAATTTGATTGATTTTTGGATGTAGAAAATCATTCATATGGTTTTTGGTGTCCAATTTAAAATCCTTCTTTTCTTTCGAAATTAAGGTCGCTCTTGTTGTTCTCTCAGAAATGAAATCAAATGGGGGAGAGTTCTTTTGAACTTGTGCTTAATGGTAATATCTTGCGGGGTGTGCGGTATGGAATTTTATAGGGGTTATCTTGTATCTTAAAACTCCTTGACGAATGCATTTAGCTTCGGCTTTATGATTGCATCTAAATTAAGTTGGTATGTATTTTTTTCTTTTAGTCTATGAAACGTCTCTTCTCGGAAATTTCATTAGGATCGCATTCTTGTACCTTTGCCAATTTTATTGACAAAAAGGGGGAGAATTAATGTGTAGTTCTACTACATATACATATGGTTTTCGGATCATTGTGTAAGGGGGAGTGGTTCCCATGTGAGATGGAGTATTGACTAAGGGGGAGTGATACATATCACCGTAGTATTATTTTTAATGTCGTGATGCAATTGGACTTTGATGTTACATAATAATATTATGTCACTGTATAATGATGATCGAGGATCTCGATTTCTCTCATTGTTATAGCTACGGATCTTCAACAACGGTGATGCTAAACTTACAACCTTTGGGATCATTGGAGTACTTGGAAGGACGAAGATTTCAGAGAATGTTGAAGATTAGATTATGGAATAGGAGCCACTAAAGTTTATCTTTTTTGTATTCCATATGTATTAGTAGTTTTGTCACTAAAATTGACAAAGGGGGAGATTTTAGAGCATAGCTCGGCCGACCTCGCATGCGTTTCTATCTCAAGCATGTTTGTCAATGTTAGTGATCAAAACTATGAGTCTTGATTTCTAGTCTACATAGTTAAGTCTCGGACTAGGATGTAAAAGTGTAGTTGAGATCAAGGACTTCATGGCGATTCATCATACAACGACGAAGATCTACTCAAGGAACCGTGGAACTTCATCAACAAAAAGGTATGTGGAGACTTGAACTTATCTATCACTCAAAAGTCTATCTATTCTATCTCCTACTTCTTATGAGACAAAAGTCGTACGCTATATAGACTGGATCATACATATTTGATATTTCGAGCCGAGTATATCTCTCCTATCTGTATCTCGAAATCATGTGTTGGTAAAGAATTTCGCTTTGATCGGGTTTATCTTCACCTAATGACGAAAGTCATATTGTTTCAATCACTTTGAAAATCGCTTTGATGAGAAATAGTGTAACAACTATATAACGTCCTCTAAGAATGTTTCAATGGTTGGAATGAGAGTTTAGGTCTATATAACCAATGATGGATATATGCATTGTGTGGAAACACATATGTGAATAAGTCTTATTCCTTAATCCGAAGTTTGCGAACTTTGTTGATTGAGAGAAACCGGAGGAATTGGCTTTGCCAAGTCCGCGAACTCAGTTTGCGAACTCAGTCCGCGAACTGACGGAAGTTCTCTTGCCGAGAATTTCTGCTGGGATTTTCCAAAAACTCGTTTGCATGTTTAGTCCGCGAACTGGCAGAAGTCTCCTTGCCGAGATTTTCTGCTGAGTTTGGAAAACTCTGCCAGTTGCCTTAAGTACGCGAACTTTTTTGCGTACTTGAGTAGGTTATGATCTAAATATGTGCTCTGAACATGAAACTTAAATTACTAAGGAATGCAGTATGCAAACCGTGGCTATAAAGTTCATGAGCCGATTCAATCGAATCGAATCATCTTTGTTTCAATTGTGTCTTTTGTAGTTACATAAGATCTCATAGCAATTGAACAACTCTCTAACTAGTTCATTTGAGTCAATTGAACTAGTTATGGTGAAGAAGAACAAGGTTAATATGAAATGCTCATATGGTTAACCTTTTGGGTTACTATGTTGAACCAACACACACGTACACGTTTGGGCACGGTTTTCACAAACCCAGTAAACGTATTTCAAGTGTGTGTGACAAGCTAAGTTTTCGATCTAACGGTTGAGAAATATTAGCTTGCGAAATCAGGTTTTCATCTAACGGTGAATATTGATTGCTTTGTACCTAAGAAAAAATCCTGATTTGAAGACTATATATAGGAGACTCTAGCATTGGGAAAAACTAATCCCCACACGTCTGTGTGATACTAGTGCGCTCGCTAGAGTCGATTCTCCTCTAACCTTTGGTTTTCTTCTCTAAAACCAGGTTAACGACTTAAAGACTTCAATGAGATTGTCAAGCCAGACCGATACCACTTTTATCGTAGTTGTGTGATCTGATCTTGCATATTCTATCGTACGAGTAAAATCTTTGATTGGCTTGAGATCGGGAGAGTTATCCGATAGGCAAGATAAAGAAGTCACAAACATCTTCGTCTCACTGTTTGTGATTCCTCGACGTCCTGTTGTTTGTACAAGTAAGACTGTTGAGAGGTGATTGATTAATCTAGGCTGTTCTTCGGGAATATAAGACTGAATTATTAATTGGTTCCTGTTCACCTTGATTTCATATCATAAGACGGAACAAAAACTTAGGGTTTTTCTGTGGGAGACAGATTTATCCTTTGATAGACTTTTCTGTGTGAGACAGATTTGTTTATTATCAAGTCTGCGATTTTGGGTTGCAACAACTCTTGGTTGTGGGTGAGATCAGCTAAGGGAATCAAGTGCGCAGTATCCTGATGGGATTAGAGGCGTAGGAGTACAACTGTACCTTGAATTAGTAGGAGACTAATTGGGGTTCAACTATAGTCCAGTCCGAAGTTAGCTTGGAGTAGGCTAGTGTCTGTAGCGGCTTAATACAGTGTGTATTCAATCTGGACTAGGTCCTGGGTTTTTTTTGCATTTGCGGTTTCCTCGTTAACAAAACTTCTGGTGTCTGTGTTATTTCATTTTCCGCATTATATTGTTTATCTTTATAATTGAAATAATGCAGGTTGTGCGTTAAAGTTTAATCGATTGGAGATCCGACCTTGTGGTTGTCGATTTCATTGATTAACACTTGGATATTGGTCTTTGGTACCGTCCAAGTTATTCCTTGTATTTGATAAAGACTCGCTATTGTTTTTAGCTTGAGTAAAAATCAAATCAAGAGAGAGATATTAACTCCTTGAGATACTTTTATCTAGATTGAGTCTGACTGTCTAGTTGATTCTCTAGCAAAGTATTTTGGAGTTAGTCCATACAGATTGCTAAGCGAAATATTGGGTGGTGTTGTTAGACCCCCGCTTTTTCAAGTCCAATGCTGGATTCTTTAGTATTATGATTATAAGCTGCATCAAACTTAATTTTAACATAAGGTGACTCTGGTGCTATCAACTGGTTATAAGACATCATACTCTTCCTATTATGGTTTTATCTACTTGGATAAAGCTTGCATACCAATCTCCTAAGTGATGTCTAACTTGCATAGCTACTGTTGTAACTTGTACCTGCACCTTATCAAAAATAACAGTACATTTGTTTTTCCACACATACCACATTATAAAACAAATAGTATGGAATGGATACATATCTGTTGGAAATGAACCATCTCTTTTTAACCAGTCAGTAAATCCAATTCCATTATTGTAATTCACAAGACTTGCATTAAAAATATTCAAGATATTTATAGTGAATATATAGATGATCAGTGGATTCAGACATTGAATTACATAGTGGACAGTTTCCTTATGAGAGCAGAATTTCGAAATTTTATCTCTAGTAGACAGACACCTATGAAGGCATCTCCATAGAAAGTGTTATATTTTAGGTGGTAGTTTACTCTTCCACAGAGATGCACTACAAGAAAGTGAGTGGGTCTATTGCCTCATTATGTTGCCACACATCTATAAATAATGTGGCAATAAGGGGGGGTTTAGCCTCACGCCATAACAGGTGTGACATTAAGTAAGAGTTTTTGCTACACATGTGAACGGACGAGGCAAAAGATACGTTTTTGCCTCATGTTATTCTTTGAAGACGCAATAGCTTAATTTCTAGCCACATAGACGTGGAAACAGGTTTAAATAATGTATAATAGAATAATTAATAAATTTTAAATTCCCTTTTGAGGCTAAAACCATTTATTAAATATTCATTTTTTTTCCAATAATTTTATCGATTAAATTATTACAATAATAACAATAATATCCGGTTAATTATAAAAAAAATAAATCACGTGATTCACGTGCCCTTTTTTTTTTCTTTTGGGAAAACCCTGGATAAGTATTCTTGGTAACGTCGAATAGCCAAAATCTCACCTTTCTTCTCCTGTGCAATCCTCTTTCCTCTATGCAATTTAAACCCTACAACTTAACCCAACAACATAATATAGATCTTTTATTTGTATATGCACATATGAGCCACGTTCTAACAAAGAAACCACTAACAAAGTTATGGAAGTGGAAGCCACGTATTAACAGCCACGTACTAACAAAGAAGTCACTAACAAAGTTATAGATAGAAGTGGAAGCCACACGTAACAAAGGTATAAAAGGGTCCGTCATTAAAAATTCGGATTAAAAATGTTCAACTTTTTTTTTGGTTCCTTGTTTACACCTGGCCTGACCTAACTAATACACGAGAGGACATAATCCTCAATTTTCTTTCTTTCTTTTTTTTTTCCTTCCCCAAACAAGGTTGCAGAGCAGCAGAGAGAACCAGAGATAAGGAGGATAAATTTGTGAGATATTTTCGCTTCAAATTAGGGAAAGTTTGTTAGAGGAAAAGGGGAATTAGGGGTTATTCATATAAGATTTAGTCTGGAATTTTGGAAATATTTTTGCATCGCCGTAGGATGAAAATCTGATGAAAACAAAAGTATATTGTGAAGGAATGAAAGAAGAACATCTAGAGGGAATAAACTCGGTCAATTCTTTTTCGATTTGAACCCTAATATTTTCATTCTGGGCGGGATGAAATCAAAAGAAAATCCTTTTGGGCGGGATTATTCGCGCTTGGTGTTTTGGAGTATCTATAAATTGAACCCTAAAATCAGTCGAGGGATGTTAAGAAATACACCTTTTCTCGGGGATTATCAGTTCCGAGATAAAAAACATCAAGGTATATAATTTTTATGCTTATATCAATGGTTAAATAACTTTCAATCGATCATAATAGGTTATTCTTTTTTATTTACAGATCTACACAGTTCTTCGGATTAATTTGGGGTTTTCACTCTCCAGAGACTATTCAGGTCATTTTCTCACCTCCTTCCGCTCTGAAATTTTAATTCGAAAAGGTATTTTCTTTAATTTGGGTTTTCGATTTTCTGATTTTTTTTTAAATTTTGTTTGTAGAGTTATTCAATTTCTGAAGATGGAATTTGAGGAAGAGTAAGTTTTCAATCCCAATTATCTTTCCCTTTCTTATAAGGTTTCTGTTGTTTTTGGCAAGATTTTTTTTTTTTTTTTGGTTTGGTTCTCATATTTGATTGTTAGGGCAATTTTGAGTATTAGGTAAGGATTTTTCATTTGTTTTGTTTCAGTTCTTGTTTGGATTTGATTTTGTTTGAGAATCGCCAATTGTGTGTAGATGAGATGTTTAAAGCATTATCTTATATTGGTTAAGGTGTACTTAAAGCTTGTACTCGGTTCTAATTTGAAAGTCTATTAGACTAAAGTTTGTGAGAAGGAAAGGTTTTAATATTGCTGATCATGTGCTGTGTGTGGTTTACTATTTCTGACTTGTCTGTCTTTACTTTTAATCTAATGACGTATTATTTGAGGTGCTTGCTTACTGCTTGGCTTAATACCCTGAACAAGGTTATAGATTCTTCTAGAAGTCACATTAGTATTAGAAGTAGTAACGTTAACTTTCTTATTAGTTGTGCAATAAGGAAGTGTTGCTGGCTTACAATCTTTAGTCCAGCTCTTCAATACATTAGGTGTTGGACAAGATACACAATTATTGTTCTCACAGATCCCTAGTGAGCCACATTTCTCCGGAAGCATACATTCGCTCGCGTGTTTCCACGCATCAGAAAATCTTGTAAAGATTGTGTCCCATGAAGTGAGTTGGCGGCTCTTGTCATAGCTAAAGATATGCAAATTAACATGTGAACTAAGTCAAAATAGTGATAAGATGGCATTGTCACTTAGTATCTAGCTAACTGTCCATGTTACTTATTTTTTACAGATGAATTATTTGTTTTTCGTAATAACTATGCTTCCATACAAATTAATTATCCTAGTCCTGTTCCTAAGTTGGTCTTGGTTCCCCAAAAATTAGTTGTAATAGTAATGTTAGAAATAAGAGAAAAAACTTTCTTAACATCCTAGTCATGTCTGAATACTTTGATTTATTCCCACCCTCCTGATTCTGTTTCCATTTACCCTTATTTTTAATGATATCATGTGAGATTGGTCACTCAATGATGTTGTTTAGGAGATGTATTTGCTTAGTTTTAGTGTTGCTGCTCAAAACTCACTCTTTTATTATATTCTTGCTTAAGTATTACGTATGAGATCCTTGATTAGATTTGGACATTACAAATTAGCATATTCCAACAGTTCTCTCATAGATTCCAATCTGAGTGTTCTCTTAATCTATGATTATAAAGGAAACCTTGTTGTTTTATGCAGGATGGATTATCAACAAAATGGGGAGCAAGGAGAGCATTCCAATTCCGAAACTACTGGTGATTTTTTTTTTTGGGTATTGTTATATTTAGATGTATTTTTAGTTAACCGTGTACAAAATGCTTACGTTACTCTCTAAGTAGTTGTTGTCCATCGAGAGAAAAAGGTGTGAGGTGATACCACTTTTGCATCTTTCATTGGAAAGAAAAAGAGGAGAAAGAAAGGGAAATGGTTGATTGGGATATGAAAAAAGATAAACCTCGTGGAAAAAACCAAGCGAAATATTCCGGTGTCATTCGTGTGTTGCTCAAACAATCTCGCCGTTGGAACTGGGAAAACCCTTGGAATTTACAATATGACAACGCTAAGGATTGGTTGTGGGCCGAACATAAGGTGAACATGCTCTGCAGTGAACTTAAGGATTTTTTGTGTTACTTATGAACTGAATGGAATTTTTTTTGTTTTATTCATTTTAGGATTTGTTTGTTGTTGATGAATGTCATAAACAAGGTACCCTATCTATTGTTGGTATAATATCTAAAGACAAGAGGGGTAAATGTAAAAGTAAACACCATAAGCTCACAAATACACATGCAATGAATCTGAAAGATAAACCCAATTCGTTAACCAAAGGGCGGTGGAAGTCTCTTGTAAAACTTTGGGATAGTGAACAGCATCAAGTAAGTTCACACATCTAAAATGTTTGCCTTTAAGTTATGTTAAAACATTCATGTCTAATTAATTTTGACTTGTGTATTCGTAAGATACTATCCAAGAAAAATGCCATTAGTAGAAGCCAACAGAAAACGAAGCACACAATGGGAAGGAAAAACTACTCTCGATGCGAAGCTGAAATGGTATGTAGATGCATGTATTTTCAACAGTGCTTAAATGGCCTTTCTTTCCTTTAGCATATTTAGCACTTGTCGGTCATCTGTCTGACTTAACTGCTAGTGAACATTGGATAGTGCTAAACCAGTTTTTTCTTCTATTAAGTTTTGTCAGAATTCTAATCATTTAATTCCATTGGATACCATTATTCATTATGTGGCTGAATTTGTTTAGGCTCAAGAGAAAAGAGGGAACCCACCAACTGATGGTGACGTGTTTATTAAAACCCATATAAATAAAGTCAGTGGAAAAGCTTTGGATCCATTTTCACAAGGATACATTGCAAGTATATTGTAATGGTTTCAAAGTATCACTAGAAAAGTTCATGAATTTGCTGCTTATAGAAGATTGCTTATTTTATTTTTTTTCCTGATTTACATAAGCCCAACTGAGGGAACAATCCGGATTGGATGAGAATTGGTTGGATGAAGATGGTAACCAACAGTCAATCACTAATGAATTCTATGCAAATGTAGTACCTACAAACAGAAATGAGGATTTTGAGAGAGAAAAGGAAGATAGAGAGGAAGAATTTAAGAGGCAAATGAAAGAACGAGATGCAGAATGGGAGAGACGAATAGAAGCGCAAAATGAGTAGTATTACATGCGTCAGAACAAAATGATGGAGTATGTCAGATTGTGCAGGCCAGACCTATTTACGAGATCGGCGCAACTCTCAGGACCTTCAGATCACCTCTTCAGAACTGGGGAGCATCATCACAGACCTTGGGATCAACTATCTATACACGGGCCGATGCCTTTCATACCTTTAGAGCAGCGCCAAAGACCTGGGGAGAAGCCTGGCAGACCAGAGGAGCGATTTTTTGGACATGCGGGGCCGCTTTACAGGCCCGGGGAGCATCCCAACAGACACGGGGAGACGCCTTTCATACCATTGGAGCAGCGCCAAAGACCTGGGGAGAAGCCTGGAAGACCTCAGGAGCTACTCTTTGGACTTGCGGAGCCGCTTTACATATCCAGGGACAAACTCAACAAACCTCAAAATGATTGTAAGTCTCTCTTCTTTGATCATAAAGGTATTTGTTGATGATTCTCTACGTTTGTTGATATTCTTTTTGCTTGGTGGTCTTGTTTAGCAGGTACGCGGGGAACATGAACAGACGTCTAGGATTGGATACCTAGGCCCCCTGGGAGTTGATTTAACATGGACTAGGCCAAGTTTGATTTATTAGTTTTCTTTAGTTTTGATTGTGTAATTTTTTTTGTTTCCTTAGGTTAAGTGGGATTCTCTATGTCTTGTCACAACTACTTTTATTTAATGGAACTTAAATTCTAAATTCGGATTCACTTTTTGTTATTGTTTTACTGTTTTTTTGTTACCGTGCATAATTTAAAACATAATATTACAATGGCCAGTAAATTAGTAAATGAGTTTTAGCTACATACAAGTTGTGGCGTCAGGGTTTGTCTTGCCGCACTCATAGCCACGATAATGGTGTGGCAAAATAATTTCAATGATGTGACAAAATAATTTTTGAATAAAATGTAATTCAAAATAATTTTATATTAAATAATAATAAATGTTTTTGCCTCACGTTATTGCCTCACCAGTTGATGTGGCAAAAAATTTAAAATAAATAATTAAAATTTAAAAAAAAAAGAAAAAAGAAAAATAGAAATACCTTTTGCCTCATGTTATTGCCTCACCATTTGGTGTGCCAAGAAATCCAGCTTTTGCCACTGTACCTTAATGGGGTGGCAATTATTTCTTGCCACCCAGGCTGTTGCCACGAGTGTGGAAAAATATTTTTATGTGGCAAAAAGTTGTAGCCACATTAAATATGGGTTGTTTCCACATTTGTGACATGTTGCAATACACCCCTTTTCTTGTAGTGATGTCCAAACAATATCACTGTTCACAATCATACTCAACACATTAGTAATAGAATTTAGGATAGCTCTATAAGCCGATTTGATTGAAAATAGATCATTACTTGCAGGTTTCCATATAATCCTATCCTTTTCAGAGTGGGGAATTATGATTGCTAAAATGTCATTTGAAGTATCCACATCAAACAAAGCTCTAACTGAAAAAGAGGGGGTCTAACAACCTCACCCAATATTTCGCTTAGCAATCTGTATGGACTAACTCCAATATAATTTCAATAGAATCAACTAGACAGTTAGACTCAATCTTAAGAAAGATATATCAAAGAGTTAATTTTTCTATCTCTCAATTCAATCTGCAATCAACAAATAGAAATCTTCGAGCCCGATTGAATATAAGAGATGAAAACTTGAACGGTACCAAAGACCAATGTTCAAGGATCAATCAATTTCAATCAACAACCAAATGTTGGATTTCCCAAATGATCGATTCAATGCACATCCTGTGATATTTCAATTATATAACAAAATATAATTCGAAAAAGAAATAACACAGACACCAGAAGTTTTGTTAACGAGAAAACCGCAAATGCGGAAAAACCCCGGGACCTAGTCCAGTTTTGAATACCATACTGTATTAAGCCACTACAGACTCTAGCCTACTACAAACTAACTTCGGTCTGGACTGTAGTTGAACCCCAATCAATCTCACACTGATTCAAGGTACAATTGTGCTCCTCACATCTCTGATCCCAGCAGGATACTACGCACTTGATTTTCTTAGCTGATCTCACCCAGAACTAAGAGTTGCTACGACCCAAAGTCGAAGACTTTAATAAAAAATTCTGTCTCACACAGAAAAGTCTACAGTAATAGATAAATCTTTCTCCCACAGAAATACCTACGAGTTTTGTTCCGTCTTTTGATAAATCAAGGTGAACATGAACCAATCGATAACCCAGACTTATATTCCGGAAGAACAACCTAGAATTATCAATCACCTCACAATAATCTTAATCGACTAGCGAAATAAGATATTACGGAATCACAAACGATGAGACGAATATGTCTGTGACTTCTTTTCTATCTTTCCTATCGGAGATATAAATCTCAAGCCAATCTTACTATTGTACTTATATGATAGAAACAACAAGATCAGATCATGCAACTACAGAGAAAATAGTTGGATCTGGCTTCACAATCCCAATTAAATCTTCAAGTCGTTAACCTACAGGGTCTCGAGAGAAACCTAAGGTTAAAGGAGAATCGACTCTAGTCGCAACTAGTATCACATAGGAGGTGTGGGGATTAGGTTTCCTAGTTTCTAGAGTTCTCCTTTATATAGTTTCAAAATCAGGCTTTGCAATCTAAGTAACCTTGGTAACTAATGAAATTTTTTATTTGTTGTAGTAAAGAGGATTCGAACTCTAAGACTTGTGAAGATTAAATTTAAAGATTTAATAAAAATAAATATAAACAAAAGCGAGAGTAACTGGGACTAGGATTCCACCGAATTCATAAGGCTCAATTATTTATTCTCAACAATTATCGCTCAATAGAAAAACATCGACTCTGATTTTGTCAAGGTAGATTCTCAAAATATTAGTTATAAATCGTAAGCATGGGACATGAAAACATTTAAGCAAGCATGACCCATCAAATAAAATAATAACTAATTAATTCAAATCATAAATCAATTTAAACTAAATGCAAAAGTCATAAAAAGAATTAAATAAATTCACCCATGTATGAAATTCGTCTTCCTCCGTCGTCCCAGTGTTGGGTTTAGCTACTCATGATGTAGACACTCTCAAAATATTTTTTATATATCTCAAATGGTGTTTACAATGAAGCAGAGGAGAAAAATAACATAAATCGGGGAATTTGCAACGCCTGATGGACGTTACAAACCACCGTTACAATTGAAAGCAGCTGTTACAGATAACAATATTTAGGAACTATCGTAGAATAACTGTCACTTAGTCGAGAAAAGGTGACAGTTCTAAAACGGCAGGCCTGTAGCGTCTCTGTGTTCTTCGACTTCTACCTCTCTGCAGCAGTAGAGAAGTTTCTGCAACCTCTCCTCTTCAGCTCTGTAGCCTCCCCAATCACTCGATGGCCTCTCGGAATTCACCCAAACTCTATTTATGCTTAGCAGCGACAAGAAAACCCCGTAATAACTTCGGAATATCTTCAATATTTTCTCTCGAATTTTTCTTCTTTTGTCTTTCACGCTTCTTCTCGTGGTACACACTCCAAACACATGAAATGCGTTTCTTAGGTAAAGTCAAACTTATGAGAGAAGATTTTTTCCCTGTTTGATCCCCGTTCTTTCCATTTTCAACCCGAAGAAAACCCGAGAATATAACCTTCTATGCATACTACGAAAATAATCTCTTTGCGTGTCCTGGATCCTCAAATATCTCCCAATCAATGCATAATGCAATCTAAGGAAAATATCTTCTCTGAATCAATACGTATCTTCCAACAGGATCTCCAAAATATTCAACCTCTGGTTAACGAGAATCAATATGGTCTTCCTTTTTCCTCGCCTGTACAGCTATTATCAACCCTGTTTTGATACAACAGGGCCATATCCATCCGAATCCAAGAGTATCTCCGACCAAATGTCACCCAAATATAAGAAAATCAAACCGAGAATGTATCCTCCCTGATTTGACGAGAACTGATTGAAGACTCATATTTTATGCAGCCAAAGTAATTACCGATCCTGTTTCGTCATAACAGCCCAATCCCAGTGACAGTTCACACACAAACCTACGAGAATATCGTGAAAATCCAAACCATAATCCAAGCAGCTGAAGAAGTAAATCTTCCCGCCAATATCCAGTTTTGAACGAAGAAGGAAGAACTCCCCCAACAGAGATGGGGTGCGAATAGCTGTTGGTCACCTGGGGAGCAAATGGTAATCGAGGTGCCACTTAGTAATTGAGTGCCCCTTATCCAAAGTAGGTGTACTTTTAGCAGTTCTCCTCCGGGGTGCAAAAGCCACTTTTCGAGCAACTTTCTCCATAAGAGCTTATTTCCGTGAAAAGACTTAAAACAAGTTTATTAGTGATAAAATGAGTCCCAGCTGGGTGAAAATACGTCGCGCTTTCGTTCTTATCAAATTCCCCCACACTTACATTTTGCTAGTCCTCGAGCAAAACAGAAGAATTGACCCGCTACACAGCTGGTCATATAATAAAAGAGAGAGAGACCCGCTACACAGCTGGTCATAACCCTAACAATCATAATATTTTCTTTAAGACCCACTACACAGCTGGTCATAGCATGAAAGAAAAAAGTAAAGACCCACTACACAGCTGGTCATAACCCTAACAATAATGATATATTTTTTTTAGACCCGCTACACAGCTGGTCATAGTGTATATAAATTTTTTTTTTTTGAAGACCCGCTACACATCTTGTCATAACCCTAACAATCATAACATTTTTTTTAAGACCCGCTACACAGCTGGTCATAGCATGCAAGAAAAAAGAAAAGACCCGCTACACAGATGGTCATAACCCTCAAAATAATATATATATATTTTAGACCCGCTACACAGCTGGTCATAATGTATATAAATCTTTATTTATTTATTTTTATTTTTTTGTAGACCCGCTACACAGCTGGTCATAACATGAAAGAAAATTCATGAAACAAGAAAAACAAAAAGTTAACCACTCCCTCACACTTAAACATTACATTGTCCTCAATGTAATTGAGTCATCCAACGCAAAACTTAAGATGGGAAATTCATAAGATGCAAAAAAAGTAAAAAATATATATATATATATATATATATATATATATACACCTATTGGAATGTACAAAAAGGATCCCCATACACTAATAACCTGAAAATTTGGGGATCAACCCAAAATACAACATTTACAAATGATAGCTTCACACTTTTGTTATAACGATGCAGAGACACTGAAACTATGAAAAACAGAGACTTACCTCCAAACCAAGTTTTCACAACACAAGGAAGTGTGTAAAGAACATAATATGGGGATACTATTGGGACTGGGAAATTTTCAATTGGCTCATGCACGGTATTAGAAATAGGAAAATCCTCTGGGTATTTAGATGCAAAGTTTTCCAACAAAATTTTAGAAGCACACAATTTTAACCCTAAATTAGGTAACTTTTGGAAGTTTAGGGGTCTAGTAACAACCTCTAAGTTGGGTGAATTATCTTGTGAGATAGATTCATCTACGAAATTGTAGTTGCAGGAAATCCTACACTACACCCCTCATATGATTTCATTAACACTCAACTCATTTTTAGATTAACAATCTTAATTTTATTGATGAATCTTTGAACAATATTACAAGAAAAGATAAAGGAATCAAGAATAACCACTGCTCTAGATTTTCTCTCTCCTATTTACTTGTTTCTTACTCAAAAAAGATCTCTCCCTTTCCTTTACAATTGAACGACTATTTATAGGGAAGTACCTAGTGGATTACAGCTAATCTGTCCTTTATTTTCGGATATGTCTCGTGACATTCTCGCAACCTTACAAATGTTACTCTCGCAAACTCTCTTATTTTCGCAGAATTATTACATTTTTCTCATGATTTTAGCTAACGTCGTTTATTATGTCACTTCTAAAATTGTTCTGCGACGCTGTTGTGTTGTGTTGTTGAAAATTTCGCTGAGGCATTATTGCTGCGAGATTCTGATCCTACATCTTTCCTATTCTCATATCTTCTCTGCAAAGTAGAGAATGATGTGAGAAATGCCGCAACTGTTCATCTCTTCATATTCTGCATTTATCACACGTATTCTTTCTTCCATCTATTTTTTGACACGTCTTCTGTAACCGCTGCTTTTCAACCGCTAATGTCTTTTCGTCTTAATGGTGTTTATTTCTTCGAGTAAAAAATCTTCTTTATATATTCTTCATACTCTTCTTTCCACTTTCTTTTTACTTTCTCTTCTCTTTTTATTCTCTCATCTCTGCAACTCTATTGTTCTTCCGTAAGTTCCGCTACTGTAATCATTTCTTCTTCAATCTTCTTACTTTTTATTCATTCCCATACTCTATATTCAAATATGCCTCCAAGTGGCCATAAACATGAGAAAAGCTTAAAAGACGTCCAAAAAGATCTTGCAGAGAAAGGTTTCACACTTTCTACCATTCCTGGTGAAAGTGCCAAATCAATTCTTTCTATTAAACTTTTCTCTGATCAATATTGTGATGATCAATCAATCATAATTTCGCTAGGTCAAGTTCTCGCAGGTCTCCCCATTCCTCTTTATGATCCAGATATTCCTCTGTTTATGAAATTCTCGCTCACTCGGGATTTTCGCGAGCTATCTTTCAATTGAGTGGGGATTGCATCCGTATGATGTTAGAGTTCGCTAACCGTGGTGCTGGTAAAGGATATTTGTACTCCAAAGAACTTAGGGATCCTAAATTCGCAGACTTGGAGATAATTGCTGAGAAATATACAGTAGCGAGTTTCTTTGAAAATTATGAATTGATCTCTATGAAGAAAGAGAATACTCGCTGGGGTATTCGTTTGAAAAGGAAATATAACATTGATGAAGATAAAATACTCATGCAAGACATTGATTGGCGTTCTGGTAAGAACACAACTCCTCGCCAATCCAAAGATGATAAATGGTGTGTTTTTCCCTTGATGCTAAAAGGACCTTATATTGCTGGGTCAAATGTTCTTCCTGAGAATCTCACTACCTATCAACCTTGGGTATTCTCTTGGCCCGAGAAGGAGAAAGAGGTATGTTTCTTCCAGTTTCGCTCACTTTATATTTCTTTATTTGTCTTTATTCTTTTGTTCGCTGACCCTTGCGACATTCTACAGATCCAAAAACTGAAAGATAGTTATAACAGGACTGGGAAGACTAGTACCTTGTTAGATCTTCGCTCATACACAGATGACGTAAGAAACATTCTCTTATGATTTTAAACAGTATACTGTTGCTTCCATTTCTTATTTCTATCTGTGTGTGAAGATTATTGCTGAAATAAAAGAACCTGCCAATGTTGTGAAGACTGGTGATAAAGGCAAAGGTACTCTTCGCAGGGAAAAACCAATTGCTCCTCCTTCAAAGAAAAGAAAAGTCCGTTCTTCTTCTCCTTCAAATATTCCTTCTCATGAAAACTCCGAGAATGATGAGGATGATAATGACCTTGCTGCAAATGAAGATTCTCCATCTGAATCTTCTATGGCTAAGGTCTCTGGCCTCTTTTCTGATTCTTTGCAAGGAATGGGAGATAGTCAATTCGCTAACACCTGTAAAGCTCTCGCTACAATTTGCGATGTTCCTTTGTTGGATGGTGATAATTCTCTTCGTGGAGTTTCTAGATCAGTGACTCCCAATTTCCTGCATTCTCTTAATAGTCTGGTATACTTTCATCCTTTTACTTCTTCATTGTTGTAACTCAAAATCTCTTTCTATATTAATACTTTTTATATTTTCTCGCAGGCTGGAAAAGCTTCTTTCGTTGTTGCCTCAGATCTAGAGAGGAGACGCGAAAATCTTGAAAAGAAGAATCTTCAATTTCGCACAAAGAATGAAGAACTGGAAGCTGAAGTCAAATGTCTTCGCGAGAAAAACAGACAACTAGAAATTGATTCTTCTTCGTATAAGAACAAAATCTCTAGTCTTCAGCAAGCTAATAATCAGCTCTATGGTATGTTACTTTTCTCCTTTCCCTTCATTCATTCATCCTGTTGTTTTATCTTATTTAATTGATCCTTTTTGCAGACATTTATGGTCTTTCTGATGAAGCTACCATTCTTCGTTCATTTCCTAATGCCTTGGATAATGATACCCTTCTTGAGCGTCTTAATAAATCTTTAAATAGTTTCTCAAATGATAGAATTTCATCTCTTTCTCTGAATGAACTTAGATCCAAATTTCGCCTCTTAGAAATTTACCATAGATCTAGTTTAGGATTGGCCAGCCAATTTAAGCGTCTCCTTCTTAATTCTAAAGAGAAAATCAATGAGTTGAGAACCAAAATTAGCGGTCTCATAGATGATAAGGATCGCATCTCTGATCAAGGTGCTAAGGTTGAAGTTCAACTTGAACGAGATGAAGCTAACCGCAAGAACATCGAGCTCTGCGAAAGAGAAAACCAAATTCGTTCTCGTCTTCTTATAAGTAATGAGGATGAATTTGCTTGGGCTGCGAAAATCTTAGATGATGCCAGAAAAGATTTAGGTGTAAATGTTATTCTCCAAGTTGAGCATACAGCCTTGATTAGAGATATGATTTCTGATAGAGAAGGTTATTAACTGTTCTTCTTTACTAATCTTTTGTTTCTTATGAATTTTCATCAAGTTAATAATTGATTGTCTTTTGCTCACAGATTCTGAAAGTAGATATCGTGAAAAGATTGAGGAACTTGAAGCTGAAAAATAGGAACTCGCAAAGAATCTTTCTTCTCGCAACGACAAGTATTCTAGATTAAAGAATCAAATCAAGATCACTGTTGCGAATTTTAAGAATGATGCTATGCATTTTCGAAATCAAACTATCCAAATGGTTTGTGATGACCATAGTATCCTCATTTTGATTATCCTTGTCTCTTGGAAGAGATCCCAAAGAATATTCCCAGTCTGATTATTTCTGATAGCGAAGCTGATGATGAAGAATCTGATGGTGATGAAGGTTCTGATGTGATGAAGGTTCTGACGCAAGAAGAAGGGAACAAGTCTGATGAAGATGATGAAGGATCAACTAAGAAGTAGTCTTTGTTTCTTTCTTTAATCTTCTGTAATACTTGTACATTTATTCCTTCTTTCTGTATATTTGCGAATTCTTTTGGTTCCCATATTCCTTAATATATGAGTTTCTTTCATTTTGACCTGCATTCATTAAAACAATTCTTCCTTGCAATACGTTAATCAATATAATCATTAATTTTTGAATTTTTGTGTAAATCTATCATATGGAGACAAATAACATTTTCTAATTTCATTCATTCCCATACTTGCCTCTGTTATTTGTATCCAAATGAGAGATTTTGCAGATTTTTCTTATTTTGTGCCTCAACTTCGCAGTTTTATGTATAATTTCGCAATCTTATGCGAAGTGAATTTTGATTCTTTTCAAAATCTCATTCCTGTGTGGTCTTATTTTCCTTCCTAATTAAAGGTCTTATTATGCCACCTCTTGTCATTGCGACAAAATCGCAGGACGTTCTTGCACTTTCATGCAAAAACCCATTGATCTTGCCTTAACTTTTTCTTTTGTATTATGGCCTCTTCAGGAATGTTGCGACAATATGACAGGCCTAAATATTCTTGCGAAAATAAAGCCCCATGACATTGCCGTCTTGCGACGAAATCGCAGGACGTCTTCGCACTTTCATGCGAAAACCCATTGATCTCGTCTTATCTTTTTCTTTTGTATTATTGCCTCTTCAGGATTGTTGCACAAATATGACAAGCCTTAATACCCTTGCGAGTAAAAAGCCTCATGACATTTGCGTCTTAAGACACTTATCAGCTCCCTAATGGAGGGTGCCGCCCTTATCTTCCCCCTGGTTGCCCCTTCAAGGAGGCGTACTTCTACCATACAAGGTTAGCTCCTCCCATCCAGTCTTAACAACAACCAGTTGTTTTCGCAGCCTCTTATCCCTTTTACCTATAGGGCTTATGGTTACGAGACTGCACCCTAAGTGGGGTTTTCTTCGGGCCGAGTGCAGTATAAGCCAAGACTTGTCAAGAATGGCAAGGTACGCTTCAAACCCCTGGCACTCTTGACTCAACCGTGTACCTCGGCGCCTTGATCAGATTCTGCACTCCTTGGGAGAGTCCTTATTACCTTAGTCGCCCAACCTAATCATATGCTTAAGCTGAGAATCCAAGGTGCCTCTCCCGGATGGGCTTTATTGACCCCAAATCTCCATGACTCAGGTTCCGGTGGCGGTGTAGCCTTTCCCTGAGCCATGCAACAGGTACCCCCTTATATGACGTACTTTAGGTCTTACATTTGCCTCTTGCGAAATTGTATTCGCGAACTAGGGTGTACGCCATAAAGGTTCGCCCCTTTCTCTTTTGTCATTGTTCTCTGATTGTCTTTGTAAATTCATTATCTCTGCGAGATTCTCGCACATCATCATATGTATTTGCATTTCGCAATCTCAATTTTGTCATTCAATAAAATGTATTTTTGAGAATTTTATTTATTGCGAGAGTGTCGCAACAAATAATCATTCATACATTCTTGTTTTTATTACCTTTGCCATCCTCTGCTTCTTTTATTTTCTGCTACTGCTTCCTTGGTAGTGGTATGTTCATCATTTTTTATTCTGAGCTAGCATTAGTTTCGCAACATCTCTTCTTCTTTTCTTTCGATTGCATCCACCATCAACCTCTCACTTCTTTGTGTCTTTTGATTTTGTGTCGCCAATTTTCCTTCTTGTTTGCTCTTCCTTCGCAAGATTCTATCTCAGTTTCGTAACACCTCTTTCCTTCAACCCAATCTCCCTTTATGATTCCTACACCGCTGGGGTGAGGGAATTTGATGCACTGGTGGAAAGTTGAAGCTACACCTAGAATCCCATGTAGCCAAGGTCGACCAATTAATGCATTGTAGGGTGATTCTACATCAACGACACAGAATAGGATTTCAGAAGATATTCCCTTCAATGGAATTCGCATAGTAACCTCCCCTTTAGGCTTGTTGGCAGTACCATTAAAACCATATATCTTATATGTTGATGGTATAAGATCATCATCTCTTCCTCCCATAGTTTTATAAGTATGATAAAATAAGATGTTCACAGAGCTTCCAGTATCGATTAGAATCCTATTAATTGCCCATGAATCTTCAGCTTCATCATCCTCATCTTCTTTCGGTTTTGGATTAATTTCTAATTTTACTACCAATGGATTATCATGTACCTCTTCACCTTCGGGGATTTCTTCTGCGGTAAAAGAAATAATCTGTTTCTGCCATTCCTCTAGTGGCGAGATTTTCGCAATATTCATAATTTCTCTTCCATCATTATCTCTTGCGAACACTCTACTAAAACATTGTCATGAAAATCTTCAATTGTCTTGTATGAATGTACGATAGAGTGACAGAATAGATTCTTTGCTTTTGCACCAACTTCTATGAAGAATGTTTCCTTCTTTTTCATCGTGTTTACTTTGTGATGCTCTGGTGGTGGTGGCAATGGTTGAGATTGTGGGTGCCCTACCAAAAAGTGGTTTAGTTTTCCTTGATCTATCATTCTCAGAATAATTCTTTTTACATTTCTGCAATCATTTTTAGTATGTCCATGAAAATGATGATAAGAACAAAACTCATGACTTCTGTGGTTTGGAGGTGGTTCCGTTCCCATGTTCCATGGTGTTGGTATATTCTCCATCAAAATTATAGCTTCCCATATTTTCTCCACACTTGCATTTAGAGGTGGCATCTTGATTTCTTCCCATACTACCTTGTGACCTCCTTGTCCTCTATTATAGTTTTGTCTTTGACCTCCATAAGTTTCTTGTGGCTGATCGAGTCTTTGAATCTTGTTATTTCCACCACGATTGTAGAAATTTCTTTCTCCTTCATACTCCTCTTGATCTCGGCTTCCCATAGCCACCAGTTTCTGTTGATTGTTACCCGTCACCTTCTCTTGTTGTACTTGCGAAGTATTCGCCACTGTGTTTATTAGCTTGGGTAATAAGCTTGCATTCGCTGTTTGTGAACTGGTGTTCGCAACTGGGTATGATTCCATTTCATTTTGCCTTTCCTCTAGAGCAATATATTCTTCTTGAAGTTCTCGCAATTCAGTCATTGTGATCGTATTCTTGACTCTGAAAATTTGGATACAATAGGTTGGTTGCAAACATAGCATTGATAAATGATAATATAAGATATCTCTCATCTACACGGCCAGCCATTTCGCTACACATAGTCCTCCATCTTTTAGTTAGGTGCTTCAAACTTTCGCCAATCCTTTGTTTTAATCCAAACACGTCTTCAATACCAGGTCGCGAAGAATTATTACTTATATATGCCCCAGGAATGTAGTCTGCAAATGATTGAAGGATGTTATTGTATTCTTTGGTAGACCTTCGAACCATTTTAACGCCTCCCCTGTTAAGCTGGATGTGAAATACTTGCATAATACAACATCATGATTTTCCCATTGCAACATGCACCTCACGTAGGCTTTAATGTGTTGAATCGCACAAGTTGTTCCATCAAAAATGCTGGTTAATGCGGGCAAATTGCATTTCGGTGGAATTCCTCCTAATTGTACTTCCCTTGTAAATGGAGTTTTCGCAGCTTCTTTTATAACTTCATCCAATTGTCTTCTGCCTACTTCTCCTCTATTATTTAGCATTCCTCTCATTTCTTCTAACTCTTTCAAGATTTGTTTATTTACACCTGAATTTTGATCCATTGGTCTTTTTAATTTCGCCTCTCTTCTTCTGTGTTCATGTCTTTCTTCTCTCGCGAAATTTTGCATTTCTTCTTCATTATCCTCATCTCGTCTTCTTCTGCGAGTTTCTTCTTCATCTCTATCTTGAATTCTCATATGATTATGTCTCTCATTTTCCCCTTCATGATTTTGTTCATTTCTTATTAATTCCATTCGCTGTCTTTCAGCCATCCTCTATATTCTATCATACTCTTCATTGATATTACAGTTATCCCGGTTTTGTGTACGCCTTCTTTCTCGATTGTAGTGATTGTTCTGGTGAATTGTCTCCTGAAGCTCTTGTTCTTCCATTTCCGCTCTCAATCTTTCACGTTCGCAAATTAAACGTGCTTGTTCAGCATAATGTCTTTCAATTTCTTCTTCAATCGTTTGTTGATTTCTTTGAGTTTCTCTCTCATGTAAAATTCTCCTTCCTTCCTCTAAAAAAACTTCTCCATCTTGATCATTTCGTCCCTGACGTTGTCCATTCTCTTGATTTCTATCATTTTGCGTACCATCAAAAGTTTCATTTTGTGGAACATAACGATCATCAGCTCTTTCTCTATTTTCGCGATATTCTTCATTAGGATTTGATATTTATTCTTGAATATTGTTTCCAGCATTAATTGTGGGTAAGTTTCGCCTCATCTCTCTTCTAGTCGATCTTGAATATGATTTTTTAATATTTCTCGATCTCCTTCTTTGTAGTCTCATATTTTCCATCCTCAATTCGTGATTTTTCCTTGTTAGATTTGCACGTTCTTCTGCCTCAGCTCTTCTTTCTTCATGTATTCTTCGTCTCAACGTTTCTAACGCTCCAATTTCCTCATCTCCATGAATTATTCCTTCATCTGCTTCTTGATTTGTCTCTGCATGTCTATGGTTTCTGGTTTGCTGCTCTTCTTCTACTTCTTCTGCGGAATTTGATTGCCAAGTGTGTATACTCACCCTATCATAATCTATATTCCTTCCTTGTACTAGTGTTTGTTGAACTGGTAGTTGAATTTGATTTTCTCCATTATTTCTCATTCTAGTAGATTCTCCCATTTCACTTCTTTCTCTTCCAGCAATTCTCTTGCTTCTTCTAATAGTAGTTGGTTGTTCTGATGTATTTCTTCTTCTAGCCATTTCTTCAATGTTAATGAATTGCAAGAAATTATGTAAATTTCTTAATCAATTACTCCAAATCTTCACAAATATCAATATTAATCTTCAATTTTTTCTAGAATAATCTTCAATGTTCCCTGTTTCTAGCGCCATTATGTAGTTGCAAGAAATCCTACACTACACCCCTCATATGATTTCATTAACACTCAACTCATTTTTAGATTAACAATCTTAATTTTACTGATGAATCTTTGAACAATCTTACAAGAAAAGATAAAAAAATCAAGAATAACCACTGCTCTAGATTTTCTCTCTCCTATTTTCTTGTTTCTTACTCAAAAAAGATCTCTACTTTTCCTTTACAATTGAACGACTATTTATAGGGAAGTACCTAGTGGATTACAGCTAATCTGTCCTTTATTTTCGGATATGTCTCGCGACATTCTCGCAACCTTACAAATGTTACTCTCGCAAACTCTCTTATTTTCACAGAATTATCACATTTTTCTCAAGATTTTAGCTGACGTCGTTTATTATGTCACTTCTAAAATTGTTCTGCGACGCTGTTGTGTTGTGTTGTTGATAATTTCGCTGAGGCATTATTGCTGCGAGATTCTGATCCTACAGGAATTAGGAAAATCATCTACACAATCATCCATAGGGTCATCTACATATTCTGTCTGGAACAGAGAGTCACTACAAGACTGATCATCATCATATAATTTTTGGCATTCCAGAATTCTCAATCTTTGTTCCAAACTAGGTGGTGTGTATTTGTAATACTTCTCATATATCATTAGAGGAGATTCTTCACTCACCTCATGTGGAGCAGAAACTCCATACCGTTGCCTATGCTTATATTCACCAAGCGTCATCTCAGATGAGGTTGCCTGATAATTTTAATTTCTACGTTTAAATTCCGCCAGCGTCATCTTAGGTGACATCTCCTCAGAAGAAGTCATCATCCTCAAAAAGTCCCTAAAAAGATATACAAAAAGAAACACATAAAAAGGAAAAAAAATCTAAAAAAAATGAAAATAATGTACAAAATTAAAAAAAAAACCTAAAAATTAATCTAAAAACAAATCTGCGTCGGCGGCGCCAAAATTAATGAAATTTTTTATTTGTTGTAGTAAATAGGATTCGAACTCTAAGACTTGTGAAGATTAAATTTAAAGATTTAATGAAAATAAATATAAACAAAAGCGAGAGTTACTGGGACTAGGATTCCACCGAATTCATAAGGCTCAATTATTTATTCTCAACAATTATCGCTCAACAGAAAAACATCGACTCTGATTTTGCCAAGGTAGATTCTCAAAATATTAGTTATAAATCGTAAGCATGGGACATCAAAACATTTAAGCAAGCATGACCCATCAAATAAAATAATAACTAATTAATTCAAATCATAAATCAATTTAAACTAAATGCAAAAGTCATAAAAAGAATTAAATAAATTCACCCATGTATGAAATTCGTCTTCCTCCGTCGTCCCAGTGTTGGGTTTAGCTACTCATGATGTAGACACTCTCAAAATATTTTTTATATAGCTCAAATGGTGTTTACAATGAAGCAGAGGAGAAAAATAACATAAATCGGGGAATTTGCAACGCTTGATGGACGTTACAAACACACCGTAACAATTTAAAGCAGCTGTTACAGATAACTATATTTAGGAACTGTCGTAGAATAACTGTCACTTAGTCGAGAAAAGGTGACAGTTCTCAAACGACAGGCCTGTAGCGTCTCTGTGTTGTTCGTCTTCTACCTCTCTGCAGTAGTAGAGAAGTTTCTGCAACCTCTCCTCTTCAGCTCTGTAGCCTCCCCAACCACTCGATGGCCTCTCTGAATTCACCCAAACTCTATTTATACTCAGCAGCGACAAGAAAACCCCGTAATAACTTCGGAATATCTTCAATATTTTCTCGGGAATTTTTCTTCTTTTCTCTTTCACGCTTCTGCTCGTGGTTACACACTCCAAACACATGAAATGCGTTTCTTAGGTAGAGTCAAAACTTATGAGAGAAGATTTCTTCCCTGTTTGATCCCTGTTCTTTCCATTTTCAACCCGAAGAAAACCCGAGAATATAACCTTCTCTGCATGCTACGAAAATAATCTCTTTGCGTATCCTGGATCCTCAAATATGTACCAATCAATGCATAATGCAACCTTAGGACAGTATCTTCTCTGAATCAATACGTATCTTCCAACAGGATCTCCAAAATATTCAACCTCTGGGTAACGATAATCAATATGGTCTTTCTTTTTCCTCGCCTGTACAGCTATTATCAACCCTGTTTTGATACAACAGAGCCATATCCATCCAAATCTAAGAGTATCTCCGACCAAATCTCACCCAAATATAAAAAATCAAACCGAGAATATATCCTCCCTGATATGACGAGAACTAATTGAAGACTCATATTTTATGCAGCCAAAGTAATTACCGATCCTGTTTCGTCATAACATCCCAATCCCAGTGACAGTTCACACACAAACCTACGTGAATATCGTGAAAATCCAAACCAGAATCCAAGCAGCTTTAGAAGTAAATCTTCCCGTCAGTATCCAGTTTTGAACGAAGAAGAAAGAACTCCCCCTAACAGAGATGGAGTGCGAATAGTTGTTGGCCGCCTGGGGTGCAAATAGTAATCGAGGTGCCCCTTAGTAATTGAGTGCCCCTTATCCAAAGTAGGGGCCCGTTTAGCAGTTCTCCTCTAGGGTGCAAAAACCACTTTTCGATCAACTTTCTCCATAAGAGCTTATTTCCTTGAAAAGATTTAAAACAAGTTTATTAGTGATAAAATGAGTCCCTGCTAATGTATTTATTGGTGAAAATACGTCGCACTTTCGTTCTTATCAAATTCCCCCACACTTACATTTTGCTAGTCTTCGAGCAAATTAGAAGAATTGACCCGCTACACAGCTAGTCATACAATAAGAGAGAGAGAGCCCACTACACAGCTGGTCATAACCCTAACAATCATAATTATTATTTTTTTAAGACCCACTATACAGTTGGTCATAGCATGCAAGAAAAAAGAAAAGACCCACTACACAGCTGGTTATAACCCTAACAATAATGATATTTTTTTTAGACCCGCTACACAACTGGTCATAATGTATATAAATCTTTTTTTTTTTTGAAGACCCGCTACACAACTGGTCATAACCCTAACAATCATAATTTCTTTTTAAGACCCGCTACACAGCTGGTCATATCATGCAAGAAAAAAGAAAAGACCCGCTACACAGCTGGTCATAACCCTAAAAATAATATATAAATATAAATATATATATATATATATATATATATATATATATATATATATATATATTTATTTATTTTTTAGACCCGCTACACAGCTGGTCATAATATATATAAATCTTTTTTTATTTTTTTATTTATTTTTATTTTTTTGTGGACCCGCTACACAGCTGGTCATAACATGAAAAAAAATTCATGAAAAAAGAAAAATAAAAAGTTAACCACTCACCACACTTAAACATTACATTGTCCTCAATGCAATTGAGTCATCCAACGCAAAACTTAAGATGGGAAATTCATAAGATGCAAAAAAAGTAAACAAAAATATATATATATATATACCTACTGGAATGTACAAAAAGGATCCCCATACACTAATAACCTGAAAATTTGGGGATCAACTCAAAATACAACATTTGAAAATGACAACTTCACACTTATGTTATAACGATGCGGAGACACTGAAACTATGAAAAACAGAGACTTACCTCCAAACAAAGTTTTCACAACACAAGGAAGTGTGTAAAGAAAATAATATGGGGATACTATTGGGACTGAGAAATTTTCAATTGGCTCATGCACGGTATTAGAAATAGGAAAATCCTCTGGGTATTTAGATGCAAAGTATTCCAACAAAATTTTAGAAGCACACAATTCTAACCCTAAACTAGGTAACTTTTGGAAGTTTAGGGGTCTAGTAACAACCTCTAAGTTGGGTGAATTATCTTGTGAGATAGATTCATCTACGGAATTAGGCAAATCATCTACACAATCATCCATAGGGTCATCTACAAATTCTGTCTGGAATAGAGAGTCACTACAAGACTAATCATCATTAAATAATTTTTGGCATTCCAGAATTCTCAATCTTTGTTCCAAACTAGGTGGTGTGTATTTGTAATACTTCTCATATATCATTATAGGAGATTCTCCACTTTCCTCATGTGGAGCAGAAACTCCATACCGTTGCCTATGCTTATATTCACCAAGCGTCATCTCAGATGGGGTTGCCTGATAATTTGAATTTCTACGTTTAAATTCCGCCAGCGTCATCTTAGGTGACGTCTCCTCAGAAGAAGTCATTATCCTCAAAAAGTCCCTACAAAGAAATACAAAAAGAAACGCATAAAAAGGAAAAAAAAATCTAAAGAAAAATGAAAATACTATACAAAATTAAAAACAAACCTAAAAATTAATCTAAAAACAAATCCGCGTCAGCGGCGCCAAAATTAATGAAATTTTTTATTTGTTGTAGTAAATAGGATTCGAACTGTAAGACTTGTGAAGATTAAATTTAAAGACTTAATGAAAATAAATATAAACAAAAGCGAGAGTTACTGGGACTAGGATTCCACCGGATTCATAAGGCTCAATTATTTATTCTCAACAATTATCGCTCAACAGAAAAACATCGACTCTGATTTTTCCAAGGTAGATTCTCAAAATATTAGTTATAAACCGTAAGCATGAGACATCAAAACATTTAAGCAAGCATGACCCATCAAATAAAATAATAACTAATTAATTCAAATCATAAATCAATTTAAAATAAAGGCAAAAGTCATAAAAAAATTAAATAAATTCACCCATGCATGAAATTCGTCTTCCTCCGTCGTCCCAATGTTGGGTTTAGCTACTCATGATGTAGAAACTCTCAAAATATTTTTTATATAGCTCAAATGGTGTTTATAACGAAGCAAAGGAGAAAAATAACATAAACCGGGGAATTTGCAACGTCTGATGGACGTTATAAACACACCGTTACAATTGAAAGCAGCTGTTACAAATAACTATATTTAGGAACTGTCGTAGAATAACTGTCACTTCGTCGAGAAAAGGTAATAGTTCTAAAACGACAGGCCTGTAGCGTCTCTATGTTCTTCGTCTTCTACCTCTCTGCAGCAGTAGAGAAGTTTCTGCAACCTCTCCTCTTCATCTCTGTAGCCTCCCCAATCACTCGATGGCCTCTCTGAATTCAGCCAAACTCTATTTATACTCAGCAGCGACAAGAAAACCCCGTAATAACTTCGGAATATCTTCAATATTTACTCGCGAATTTTTCTTCTTTTCTCTTTTACGCTTCTGCTCGTGGTACACACTCCAAACACATGAAATGCGTTTCTTAGGTAGAGTCAAACTTATGAGAGAAGATTTCTTCCCTGTTTGATCCCTGTTCTTTCCATTTTCAACCCAAAGAAAACCCGAGAATATAACCTTCTCTGCAAGCTAAGAAAATAATCTCTTTGCGTGTCCTGGATCCTCAAATACCTCCAAATCAATGCATAATACAATTTTAGGACAATATCTTCTCTGAATCAATACGTATCTTCCGACATGATCTCCAAAATATTCAACCTCTGGGTAACGAGAATCAATATGATCTTCCTTTTTCCTCGCCTGTACAACTATTATCAACCCTGTTTTGATACAACAGGGCCATATCCATCCGAATCCAAGAGTATCTCCGACCAAATCTCACCCAAATATAAGAAAATCAAACCTAGAATATATCCTCCATGATTTGACGAGAACTAATTGAAGACTCATATTTTATGCATCCAAAGTAATTATCGATCTTGTTTCGTAATAACAGCCCAATCCCAGTGACAGTTCACACAAAAACCTACGAGAATATCGTGAAAATCCAAACCAGAATCCAAGCAGCTGAAGAAGTAAATCTTCCCGCCAATATCCAGTTTTGAACGAAGAAGAAAGAACTCCCCTAACAGAGATGGGGTGCGAATAGTTGTTGGCCGCCTGGGGTGAAAATAGTAATCGAGGTGCCCCTTAGTAATTGAGTGACCCTTATCCAAAGTAGGGTTCCGTTTAGTAGTTCTCC
Source organism: Papaver somniferum (assembly GCF_003573695.1). Lineage (NCBI taxonomy): Eukaryota > Viridiplantae > Streptophyta > Magnoliopsida > Ranunculales > Papaveraceae > Papaver > Papaver somniferum. The sequence continues at coordinate 7,952,706 of NW_020622713.1, forward strand.
TTCGGGGTGCAAAAAGCACTTTTCGAGCAACTTTCTCCATAAGAGCTTATTTCCTTGAAAAGACTTAAAACAAGTTTATTAGTGATAAAATGAGTCCCCGCTAATGTATTTATGGGTGAAAATGTGTCGCACTTTCGTGCTTATCAGTAACAAAACATTCAATATTCACTGGTAGATGAAAACCTTATTAGATTCAAGCTAATATCTTTCAACTGTTAGATCGAACTTAGCTTGTTATACACACATGAAATATAACTTCATTTAGGTTTGAGTAACCGTACCTAAACGTGTACACTTAGTTGGCTCAACAGTAGTTAACCAATGGTTAGCTATATGAGCACTTTCATATCAACCTTATTCATATTTATCACAACTAGTTCAAATGACATCAAAAGAACTAGTTAGAGAGTTGTTCAATTGCTTAGATCTTATAGAAGTATACAAGACAAAATCAAAGCAAAATCGGCTTGATTCACATAAATCGATTCATGAATATTACGGTTTGCAAAGATTGCATTCATTATTATTTGAATGTTTGAGGTCATGAACGGACCGATTTTAGAAAGTAGCACACTTAAGTATGCGTACGGGTATGCGACGGAAGTAACCGGATTTGAGTTTGTTTTAGTTTCCAAACTCAACAGAAATTCACGGATGTAAACTTTCCGCCAGTATGCGTAGGGGTACGCATACTTACCCAGTCTCCATCAACCATTTTGTATACATACAAGTATGCATACTTTAGGTTCCTGGTTTTTGGATTTATACACTAATGTGCGAACACACTATGCTTATATCCAAAGATGGTTACATGTTATAAACTATCATTTCAATCATTGAAACTTTCTTAGAGGATGTTATACGTTATTCACAAACTACTTTTCATCAAAGTGATTTTCAAGTTATTGAAATATAACATGACTTTCGTTACGAGTAAAGATGAACTTGGCTAATGCGAAAGCTTACCAACACATATTTCGAGAAATAGATAAGCGAGATAAACTCGTCTCGAAATAATAATATGTATAATCGAAGTCTATATAGAAATACGATTTTTGTCTGAAGATAAGAGATAGAGTAGATAAACTTTTGAGTGATAGATAAGTTCAAGTCTCCACATACCTTTTGTCGACGAAGTTCCACCAGTTCCTTGAATAGTTCTTCGCCTTCATATGATGAACGTCGTGGAGTCTAGAGCTCAACTAAACTTAATTATCCTAGCCCGAGACTTAGATATAAGTAGACTAGAAATCAAGACATATATATAGTTTTGGTAACTAAACTTCACAAACAAGATTGAAATAGCAACACTTGCGAGTTCGACCGAGCAGTGCTCTAATAATCTCCACACTTTTCAATTTTAGTGGCAAAACTATCAATACATATGGAATACAAAATAAGTAAACTTTGTAGCTTCCGTCCACATGCTTGATATCCTTGGTTCTTCAACATTACTCGAAATATTCGTCACTTCCAAGTACTCCCATGATTACATAGATGCTCAATTCAGCATCATATTTGTTGAAGATTTGTAGCCATAAGAATGAGAAAACAATAGCTGATAGACGCATTTATGTGTCTAATTTGTCCTCAATGTTTCGTATTGTTAGTACTCGATTTCGTACTTATTATGGTGTTTTGTGTGTTTGTAGGAATTTTTGGGAAATAAACATTTTCTCGAAAAGTTGCCCGGGGCACCCTTGGAGGACACGTGTTATTCGGACTCTCACCGTTGGTTAAGGAGAACCTCAGTTTATAAGGGGCACCCTAACTGGACAGCTGCTATTTACACTCTACAGCTGGATAAGGGGTGACTTTCTTCTCAAATTCAAATTTTCAAATTGGCGGGATGATATTTTTATTCACTGTCAGTTTCAATCAAGGATTTGGAGGTGTTATAGGGAGACTAAATGGCTGAAAATTTAAAGGATTGTTCCTGGGACATATACAAAGCTATTACAAGTGTTTTGGTCTATCAAATTTGGCTTAAAAATCCGTGAGAAGAAATCAGGGCAAAACGTGCATGAGAGGGACAGTTCACGGGATTACATGAGTTTTGGAGAATTTAAACGTGTTATGCTCATGTATGATGACTCTAGCAACACTTTGGACCTTGAAAAAGATAAATGAGGAGATTTTGCAGCTGTAGAAACGCGTGAGAAGCTAAATCAGGGAAGAAAATATTCCCAAAATATTTTCTTTACTTCCCGAGTTCAATGAAGAATATTGAGAATCATGGCGTGATTAAATGAGTCTAAGGAGTATAAATAGGTGGATGGGATCATAGATAAGGTTATGGAGAGTTGGGGGGAGAAAGAGAACACAACAAAGACGAAAAATCATAGTTTCAGAAACCTCCATTGCTTCTGCTGCACCAAGAACACGAAGAACATAAGACCCACACTGAGCAGTCTTATTTTGCTACAAATTTTGCGACACAGCAGCAGCAGTCTTATTTTCCTACAATTATTGCGACACAGCGGCAGCAGTCTTATTTTCCTACAATTATTGCGACACAGCGGCAGCAGTCTTAGAGCAACAGTATCAGCGACACATACTGTGGGTCGTTCTGGTTTGTAACAAATATAATTGTTACAAACCCGGTTTTAATTGTTGTTCCTCCCTTTTCATCCTTGTAAGCACCTTTTTGAGCAATGAAAAATTCCTTTGAGTGTGTTTTCACCATGAGAAGCTAAACCCCACCACCGGGACAACGGAGGAAGCAACTTTTCATGATTGTGGTAAATGAATTAATTCTTTTATTGACTTTTTGCATAGATTTAATTGCTTTATGATTTCTGTTAATTACTTGTTATTTTGTTAGATGCCGCATGCTTAGTTTTAATTGCTTCAGATGCGTCATGCTTTTAACTTACAAATAATATTTTACGAAATCTATTTTTTGCAAAGAACTAGAGTCACAACTTCTTTTGTTTGAGCCATATTGTCTAGAAGTAATGACTGAACCACAACAATATGAAAAGTAGTGAAATCACGAGTCCCGGTCTCTCTTCATCATGTGACAAATTTTGTATATATATTTTTCCTTATTTTCTTTATTAAGTCTTAAAACAAATTCTCAACAAATCTGAGTGAACGAATCATCTTACTACAACTCAATTGAAAATCACATCAATTTTTGGCGTCGCCGACGCGGATTTGTTTATAAATTTGTTTTTAGTTTTTTTTTTATTTGTTCCTTTTTACGCATTTTGGTATTTCTTGTTTGCTTTCAGATTTGGAACTGAGCTAAAGAAAAGGGGAGAAAGTGATGAAAACAAAAGCGAAGCCAAAGAAAAAAATAAGGAGGAATCCAAAAGGAGTGAAGAAGAAAATTTCTGTATATAGATATTCTATTTTATTTATGTTATTTTTTTAGAAACTGTAATTAAGTTTTTTTTTATTTTTGTAAAGTTTTATTTTTGAACATTTTTATTTTTGGATATTGGAAATTTTTATTTATTATTATTTTTTTAAAACCCTACGGAAGGGTACTTTTAAATAAAATGTTTGCAGAGAAGGACGGCGATTACGATATCGCCTCGGCCCCTCGGGTTCGTACATGACATAGAAGTCGTGGACCGAGTCGACTTCAACGGTTCATCCCCCGTCTGGAACGGGAGGTAAGAATTCTAAACACCCATGAATCCCCTGTCAGCGGGTTTACTGGATGATTTTGTATGCTTATATGTTGAGGACCTGAAATCGGATTTAATTTTCTAGTAAAGGGCAAGGCCTGGCCAAATCAAGATAAGGACTCGGATTTCATCACCGTTTCCTTCTTGCCCGCCTTAGGAACACGTAACCTACGCGAAGCTAAACCTTAAAATTTGGACTAGAACGAGACCGATAGGGTAACGAGCTTAATAGGAAAGTCATTCGAAAAATATTGGTTACTCTTTTAAGCATAATTCAAAGTTCATGATGGTTTCTGTGAGTTGAATGCGTAACTGCGCCGCCTTGTAATGCGGTGAGGCCTTGGGTATCAAAGCTCTACGCATATTCCCTCGCCTCTATTCAACTTACTTTGACTCGGATTGATTCCAGAGGGGTTTGCTCAAATTGTAACGAATTCCCTTTCGAAGGATTAGAAGCTGGTCTAGAAACAATCTAAGTGGAGCCATCATGCTTTTTGTTTGCTAGATAAAATAGGCTTGTTGTGGTCGAGTCAGCCTTCTTTGTGTTTGTTTAGAATTCCCTTGCAGTTAGGATGTCGAACTGGTATTATAATAGCCAATACAATGAGTATCCAGCTGAGCAGCTTAGACATTATCCTTTTTATGACCATAGTGTGAATAGTAATTGGGAACGCGAAACCTTTAAAGGTTATGGTCCATACCATTTTGAGCCCAATTACTATCCACATACCCACAGGTCATACGAGCAAAACAATCCTTCTATTTCTCTAGAAGAGTCTCTCAAGAGTTTCAATGAGTCAGCACGAAAGTTATTTATGAAAGATACTTATAATATTCTTCTCCCAGAAGAGTCCGTAGAGCGGTCAACTAAGTTATCTCTAGAAGAGACCCTCAAGCAATTTACTAAGAATACAAATAGGATTGTGGAAAAACTTGCTCAGGATAGTCTTAATTTCCAGTGTAGTTTTCCCAATACCACCCTCGAAAATAAGGATAGTTTTTATTCACATAATCAAGATGACGAGGTTAGAATTGGTAACACTACTTTTTTTGATAAGGTTCGATCATTTTCATGTTATTATAGAGATGATTATGATGAGGATAGTATTGATGAAGAACATGAAATATGTAGGCATAGTGATCAGGAATTTGTTACTCCGATTGAGCTTTATAATGATAGTGTTGTTTCTAGTACAAATCCAAATAATTTTAATAATTATTCACCTATTCAAAAGGATGAGGATTTGACTAGAGATACCACCGTTTAGACGATGTAATTCATGATCCTTTAGCCTGCAGTATGTTGGATAATCCATTATTTGATGTGCCTATCAGTGAATCGGAGGAGGTAACTATGATTAAAACCTTAGTTGATGAGCCTTTATATGAAACTTTCTCTGATAATCCTTTATATGATTGTGATGATGGTTTAGAGGAAAGAGTCTACCCTGAGAATACTGTTTTAGAATCTAGCGATTTAGAAACACTAGTCTTAGAAGATGATAAACTCGTAGAAATGAGTGAGGATGAACCCAACTTAGAAGAATCTATTGACCATTTCCAGGAATCTAATGACCTAGAAATTAGGGAAGTTGTGACTAGTCTTTCTAGAGACACAGAAAACTCTAAGTTTGGGGGTGATTATCATTCTCCGTGTGCTTTAACTCTTATAAAGTACCCTCCTGTAGGAATTGACATTTGTGCCTCAACCATCTTACAAGATTATCTGCATACACGTTTTCCCGAACCTAATGATGTCCAGAAAGAAGCTCAGTTGTTAGAAACCCATCCTCTGGTTGATGTGGTTAACCCAGGTTATGATACCAAGATTGACTTTGTTTTCCCACCAAAAAATTTTCTTCCAATTGTGGGAACTTTTGATTTTAAGATGTGTCGGTTATTAAGTTTTGAGACTAAACCTAATCACTTTAGGATATTAGGGTCGACACATTTTCTTAAGGAAGACCACCTCTTTCATTGTGGTCAGCTATGTGAGTCAAATCTAATTGACTTAGAGGATCCCCAATTATTCAGGTTGTTGTTATGTGCTTCTAAGTTCTTAGTTGAGTTTTTCCAGACTCTAATACCTGAACCGGATCTTAGCTTTGAGGAAATCCAACCGATGAAAACCTGTTATCTAGACCCAGTTATAGAACCTGAACCTGAGCCACAACTAGATGTAGTTATCTTAAACAAGGGTATGTTCGGTATCTTTTTGATCTGTTGCAGTTTCCTCTTCTCGTGGGTAATACTTTTTGATCCAGATGACCCACAGTTCTTCCGGTTACTTCTATATGATTCTATGAGGTGACTAATTCTTCCAATGTCTGGCTGAAGACTTTAAACTTAGCACTTATTGGGAGGTAACCCAATATTCTTGCGACACGGTAATATGTTTCCTTATCTCTTTTGATTCAAGTGGTAACAGTTTCTCCTTGTTCATGCTTTTAATTTTATCTTTAGAACATTGAGGACAATGTTAGATTTAAGTTTGGGGGTATTTTAGTCGCATTTTTGAAACTTCTAGCGTCACATGGTATCCGGTTAGCTAAGTTTACATACTGTTTCTCACCTAAAAGATAGAAATTGGAATGCTAGAGATAACAATCTACTGATACATTAGAGAAAAAGACATTGAGATCCTTGAAATTCAGGAGAGAACTTGTTCCTTTTAGAGGGTAACCGTGATGGACCTAACCATCCATGATGGAAAGGCAAGTAGGTCAGGAAATGCCAGAAAGACAAAGCAACCTCACAATGTAGTCTTAGTTACTGGATTACGACTCTCTCTCAGTAGAAACTTATCATCATCAACAAGCAGAGCGACATCAAAATTTATGAAGAAAGTTGAAGACGTTTAAGGTTTAGAAGCAACAATAGAAAAGAATAATTCAAAAAAAAAAGTTATAAGAGAAAATGATATAAGTTGTTGAAGTTCATGATACCAAGACATCACAAGTTGCGAAGATCCAAGTTCTAAAGTCCTTCAATCATGACCATTTAAATTTTTTCCTTGTTATTTTTGTGTTGAAAAAAAAAATGAAAAAAAAAATAAATCATCGTTACGTTTTGTTCAGTAAGGCCAAAGGGAAGTAGAAATTTATAAGTCAAGCAAGAAATCGAAGAAAAGAGTTAATTTTCAAGGTTCTATGAGGTTCGATAGTTTATCATCAACAGTTGAAGACCGAAGAAGACGTTGTTTCTACTGAGCACTATGAGAGAGTCGAAGAAAGATACATTTGGTTGCTTTGTTAGTCCGCTTTCAATCTGGCACAAGATCTTTCTAGCACTGGTTTAACTCATCACACGTAATTAGTCCAGCTGTGTAGCAGATGTCCCTCTCATCTTTATCTCTCTCCTAATCTTATCCAGTTGTAAATCAGCGAACATATCTTACAATGTTTATCTAGCTGTGTAGCGGATATCTCTTTATCTAGCAGTGTTGCGGATGTGTCTCTCCTTTTCTTTAGTCATCTTTAGAGTTGGCACCTTTAATTTCTCTGGAAATTCTAGTTACTTGGAGATAGGTTGAGAATATGTATGTCCTCATAGCTCTTTGGATACTTGTGACCAAGTAGAAGTCATGGTTTTGTGGGTACACCTCTGGTAAACCCTCCCGAGATTAACTCGGTTTTATTTTTTATTTTCTTTTGCTCGAGGACTAGCAAATAATAAGTTTGGGGTATTTGATTGACGCATTTATGTGTCTAATTTGTCATCAATGTTTCGTATTGTTAGTACTCGATTTCGTACTTATTATGGTGTTTTGTGTGTTTGTAGGCATTTTTGGGAAATAAACATTTTTGGAAAATTCGGCTCGAAAAGTTGCCCGGGGCACCCTTGGAGGACACGTGTTATTCGGACTCTCACCGTTGGTTAAGGGGCACCTCAGTTTATAAGGGGCATCCTAACTGGACAGCTACTATTTACACTCCACAGCTGGATAAGGGGTGACTTTATTCTCAAATTCAAATTTTCAAATTGGCGGGAAAATATTTTTATTCACTGTCAGATTTCAATCAAGGATTTGGAGGTGTTATAGGGAGACTAAATGGCTGAAAATTTATGGGATTGTTCCTGGGACATATACAAAGCTATTACAAGTGTTTTGGTCTATCAAATTTGGCTAAAAAATCCGTGAGAAGAAATCAGGGCAACACGTGCATGAGAGGGACAGTTCACGGGATTACATGAGTTTTGGAGAATTTAAACGTGTTATGCTCATGTATGATGACTCTAGCAACACTTTGGACCTTGAAAAAGATAAATGAGGAGATTTTGCAGCTGTAGAAACACGTGAGAAGCTAAATCAGGGAAGAAAATATTCCCAAAATATTTTCTTTACTTCCCGAGTTCAATGAAGAATATTGAGAATCATGGCGTGATTAAATGAGTCTAAGGAGTATAAATAGGTGGATGGGATCATAGAGAAGGTTATGGAGAGTTGGGGGGAGAAAGAGAACACAACAGAGACGATAAATCATAGTTTCAGAAACCTCCATTGCTGCTGCTGCACCAAGAACATAAGACCCACACTGAGCAGTCTTATTTTGCTACAAATTTTGCGACACAGCAGCAACAGTCTTATTTTGCTACAGTTATTGTGACACAGCGACAGCAGTCTTAGAGCAACAGTATCAGTGACACATATTGCGGTTCATTCTGGTTTGTAACAAATATAATTGTTACAAACCCGGTTTTAATTGTTGTTCCTCCCTTTTCATCCTTGTAAGCACCTTTTTGAGCAATGAAAAATTCCTTTGAGTGTGTTTTCACCATGAGAAGCTAAACCCCACCACCGGGACAACGTAGGAAGCAACTTTTCATGATTGTGGTAAATGAATTAATTCTTTTATTAACTTTTTGCATAGATTTATTTTTTTTATGATTTCTATTAATTACTTGTTATTTTGTTAGATGCCGCATGCTTAGTTTTAATTACTTCAGATGCGTCATGCTTTTAACTTACAAATAATATTTTACGAAATCTATTTTTGGCAAAGAACTAGAGTCACAAATTCTTTTGTTTGAGCCATATTGTCTAGAAGTAATGACTGAACCACGACAATATGAAAAGTAGTGAAATCCCGAGTCCCGGTCTCTCTTCATAATGTGACAAATTTTGTATATATATTTTTCCTTATTTTCTTTATTAAGTCTTAAAACAAATTCTCAACAAATCTGAGTGAACGAATCATCTTACTACAACTCAATTGAAAATCACATCAATAGCTCTCAAACATTGTTATACAGTGTCATAATATTATTAAACAGCATCAAAGTTCAATTGTATCACAACTTCGACAACAATACTATGGTGATATGTATCACTCCCCCTTAGTTAATACTTCATCTCATATGAAAACCACTCCCCCTTACATAATGATCCGAAAACAATATGTATTTGTAGTGTGAACTACACATTAATTCTCACCCTTTTTGTCAATAAAATTGGCAAAGGTACGAAAACTAGTGGGATCCTAATGAAATTTCCATATAGATACTTCACGACCAAAGAAAAGCACATATCAACTTTTTAGATGCAATCACATAGTCGAAACTACATGCATTCATCAAGGAATTTATAAAGATACAAGATAACCCCTATAATATTCCACAGCCGGACTCCCCACAAAGATATGACAATTAAGCACAAGTTCAATTAAGAACTCTCCCCCATAAAATGTCATTCCCGAAAGAACAACAAGAGCGACCTTACTTTCACGAGAAAAGAAGGATTTCTTTGGATATCCACAAATCACATAAGAATACGAAATTGTATCCATAAATCTCAATTAAATTAACCACAAGAGAACCCGTGGTTAATTTAATAAGAATACTCAACCAAATTAATCACAAAAAAATTCATGATTAATCTAATTGGAAATGCTCACATAAGCAAACTTACGGAGCCGCACAGAATACACATAAAAATGAATAAGGGAAGATCAATACTGCGGAATAAACAAAGATTCATTCTATATTCATCACTATTTGCACAATGACATATAATAGACATAATCTTTGTAAACAAAAATTTATCCTATCTTCCATCAATGCATGATGACATAATAGGCTTAATTTTTTTTTGTCAAAATTTCATTAAATCTTTTATCAGTACTTGCATATCGACATATGAAAGAGATAACTTTTGACCACGTATGGGACAATAATTGTTCACGGACGTAAGTGATGGGTGTCGTAGGCTCAACAAATTATTTATCTTATTTCCACACAGTTAACTGGTAATATAAAGGAAGTAAGGATCGTTCCCACGAAGAGCAGTGAGTTTTAGTTGTCAAAGTGTCACAAAAGGGGGTTTTGCTTTAGAATGTGAACAAAATAAATAATCAAAGAAAATAAAATTGTATTGTAATCAATAGAGAGAGATATGATCGAGGAATCCTTCTTTGTTAATAAACTGTTAATGAGTTAATATATTCATCTAATCGTCATTAATCATATATTATTGCCAACCGTAGAATAACAGGTACTCTTAGCTATTCCCAAAATTCCTTATGTCACTGGATAGCAGTTACGCTTAGTTACCAGATTCTATTCGTCTAAACCTCCTTGAGGTACGCTTACAAGATGTAATTCAATCGAATGCCTTAGGGTTTGTGAATTTAGGTTTGATCCTAGTAGTTAAACTCAGTACGCTCGGTCTACATGCTAGGGTTGTGTCTACACACGATTGCTTTACAGAATCCCTCTGCAAGGTCTCGCATTCTCTACTTGTGTAAGGAATAATTCAACAATTACGGATATCCTAACCCTTACTAGCAATAGATTAGATTAACGTACCCCAAATTCCAGCAAAAATTTCGGAACTAGGGTATGCGTACCCGTATGCGTACGTACCCTACTATCTTCCGTATTCGATAAAATTCGTTTTGGCCACAACTTCTTCGTCTGAACTCAGAATGACCTCATTATTTTTGCATTATTTTTATTTTTCAATTATATTCAAGATGGTGATGAGAAATCCTTAATTTGAATGAGTTAAGATCGGTTTTTGGCATGAATCTTAATTTTGAGCGTTTTGCTCCTTTTCGTCGCACTTCTTCCATTTCTCTTGGACTTGGGCACTTGGATACTTGGAATAATTCTATTATTATCTATTTTCATCACTTTGTAGCTCCTTTTTGGATGATTCACCTATTAGAGGCAAATAAGAGAAAACAAGAATAATAATACGAAAACATGCAAGAATAATAGCTTGAACAAGTATGGAATGGATACTAAAATCATATGAATTATGCACTTATAAAATTCCCCCACTCTTATCTTTTTCTAGTCCTCAAGCAAACTAAATAAAACTAATCCTAAAGACAACAACTCCATGTCGTGAGGATACAATTACTCTTAGCATGAATAACAGGCCTTTAAACTCCTAGGTGTGCCTAGTGGACGAGTTATAGTCTCGTGAGGGCTTACAATAGGTATACAAAACTACTCCAATCTCTCGCCTTGGAAGAACCACTAAGGATAGACACAAAGTAGTGGCTAATAAGATAATCAACCAACATAAGTTCTTTAGCTGCAAACATCTTACATACATTCCAATCATCACACATAAGCAATTACTTGTGTGTGTCATTCAACCTGATTGAAAAACTCTACTAAGATAGTCATCGTACTTGTTGCAACGTTTGTCACAACACTCGCATTCTGAAATCACATGGATAGATAAGAAAATGGAAATATAAAAGTGAAGTGTGCAAATGTTGACTAAAGTGAAAGATGTTACCCACAATAGTTGTATGAATGTCGTCAAAGGATTCGATTTATAGCGCAATAGTTTAGAGAATCACCCATTTAACTCGACCACATGATTAGATACTCTAAGCGCATGTTCCTTTTCAGCAAGTACGTGATAGTTGCCTTGGATCCTGCATTCCACGCTTGTTTAGGCGACGGAGACAGGGACAACGTTTCACACATACTTCTATCCAAGTGTCAAGAACCTCATCAATAGTCATTTTTACTTGCTATATAATGATGGTATGGTTTTATTTTCATCGGCTATGATTAGTCCGCAATTTCGGACCTATCATTTATTAGTGTCGATAAATGAAGATGAGCCTTATTTATATATATATATATATATATATATATATATATTTAGCCCACTCTTTATGAGTGTAAGACAATTGTCTACTTTCTACAACATCCACGGCAGTATCAGGATCCCACCAAATCACTTTAGAGAAACATAATACTGCAAAAATAAAAAGAAAGTGATTCAATAATAATTAATTGCGAGAATGAATCTTTCAAAAGACTACCATATCTTAGTTTCTCAATCAATTATGCACGTATATTCAAAAGGATTGTAAAATGACAAAATGGAACTCAATCAATATCCATAAGAACTGTTTCAACCTTAAAAAGTTTTAGTGTGTCATCCTACATAACTCATAATTAACTCCAAAAGATGAAGTCTCAAGAATGCAAGAAATGAAAGAGTAAATTTTTGATTTTTGATTTTTTTTATATATGCAAACTAATATAATATACTTTCCAAACATGCTTAACTACTCCCCCACACTTAAACTCAACATTGTCCTCAATGTTCAAAACCGAAAATTATGATTTCTGACATAACAACCTTGAAAAACTCAAAACCTGTACAAATGGGTAGGGAACTAGGAAAAACATTCTAAACGAAAGTTGTTTTCCTACGTCTTTTCTATAGGGGGTCAAAAGGGAACAGTGTTTCGATAAAATGTCTGACTTTGATGGCCTCCGTATTGACTCACATGCAATCTGAAAAAGTTCTGGAAAAATCCAAAACTCAAATGTACAGGCCTATATCTCCAACTTAACAGACTCCGAATTACGATTTTCTTTTTTGAAAATAAATGTGAGTCTGGTATCTTTAAAAGTTGGGGTCAACCACTCAAATCGGACTCCGTATGAAGTATCGAGAGCTATTTTCATAACAAATGCGTAGTCAGACTTTTTCTGACGAAAATGGTTTCGTCAAAACTTTTATTATAGATATAGGACTTTGTAAAATATAAGATGGGAATGCAACATATGATATGCAAAACTAAGAAAACTAAAAACAAAAGGGATAGAGATACAAAACCGATGGGTTGCCTCCCATTTAGCGCTTAGTTAATGTCCTCAGCCCGACTTGGCATTCCATCAATTACTCCTCTAGAGGAAGCAAATATTCAAGTCTCATTACTTCTACATTCTCTTTAGAGAAGTTTTTATAATAAGGCTTCAATCTATGGCCGTTGACTTTGAAATTTGTTCCAGTTTTCGTACTAGTGATCTCAACTGCACTATAAGGAAAAACATTAGTAACAACATACGGTCATATCCATCTGGACCTTAGCTTCCCAAGAAATAATCGAAGACGAGTATTAAATAAAAGAACTTTTTGACCCACAACAAAATTCTTTCGAGAAATCATTTTGTCATGAAAAAGTTTTGTCTTCTCCTTGTAAATACGAGAACTTTCGTAAGCATCATTACGTATCTCCTCTAGCTCGTTAAGTTGTAACTTCCTTTTTTTTCCCGCATTGTCATAATCCATGTTGCACATCTTTATCGCCCAATAAGACTTGTGTTCAAGTTCAACCGGAAAATGACAAGCTTTCCCATGTACCAACCGATATGGAGACATACCAATCGGTGTTTTATACGCCGTTCTATACGCCCAAACCGCATCATTAAGCCTATAACTCCAATCTTTCTGTGTAGTGTTAACGATTTTTTCTCAAGAATGGATTTAATCTCTCGGTTTGAGATTTCGGCTTGCCCACTAGTTTGTGGGTGGTATGGTGTACCAACCTTGTGTGTTATGTGTACTTCTTGAGTAGAGTATGGAAGGATTTCTGAAAATGTGAGGCTCCATCACTGATAATCACTTTTGGTGTACCATGCCTAGAGAAAATATATTCCTTCACAGACTCACAAACAACTTGAGAATCATTAGTAGGGGTGGCTTTAGCTTCCACCCATTTCGAAACATAACCCAGAACAAGAAGTATATAATATTTTCCATTATAATTGACAACAGGACCCATAAAATCAATTCCCCACACATCAAATACTTCAACAACAAGAATTGGTGTGAGCGGCATTTGATTTCGAGCACCTAGATTACTTGTTCGTTGACATCTATCACAAGATTTGCAAAAAAATATATGCATCCTTAAATAGGGTAGGCCAATAAAATCCACTTTCAAGCATGAAATCAGTATGTTTAGAACCAATGTGACCACCACATGCATAAGTATGACAAAAAGTAAGAATTGATTTAAATTCAGAATTAGGTAGCACCTGCGAATGATTTGATCGGAACCGTATTTCCACAAGTAGGGCTCATCGCACACATACTGCTTGGATATTTTCATAAGCTTAAGCTTTTGAAAATTAGACAAAGTACTAGGTACTTGCCTCGTAACCAAGTAGTTCACTATATCCACGTACCAAGGTGTTGAATCTTCAATAAAGAAAAGTTGTTAGTCTGGAAAACGATCTTGTAAAGGAAGTTCTTCTTCGGAAACAACAAGTCTACTAAGATGATCAGCAACAGTATTTTCAACACCTCTTTTATCCTTGATTTCTTAATCAAACTCTTCCAGTAGTAGTATCCACCGTATAAGTCTCGGCTTATCTTCTTTCTTCTTTAGGAGGTACCGAAGTGCTGCATGATCATAATATACAATCACTTTTGTACCCACCAAATAGGATCTAAATTTTTCTAGTGCAAACACTATAGCCAGAAACTATTTCTTGATGGTAGAATAGTTGATTTGTACATCATTTAGGGTCCTAGATGCATAGTAAATCACATGAGATAGCTTGTCTACTCTTTGACCCAAAACGGCTCCAACTGCATAGTCACTTGCATCTCATATTAGTTCAAATGGCAAACTCCAATCCGGTGACTTGATAATTGGTGCAGTTGTCAACAATTCTTTCAATTTATCAAAGGAATCCTTGCACTCCTTGTTGAAGTCAAAAATAACCTCCTTTTGCAATAATTTGCACATCGGCATTGAGATTTTGGAGAAATCTTTGATAAACCTCCTGTAAAAACCTACATGACCAAGAAAAGAACGAATTCCCCTCACCGAAGTGGTATATTGTAAGTTTCTTATCAATTCTGTATTTGCTTTGTCAACTTCAAGTCCTCGAGAGGACACAATATGACCGGGCACTATTCCATGGTTTACCATAAAATGACATTTCTCCCAATTAAGAGCAAGGTTAGTGTCTATGCATCTTTTAAGCACAAGTTCAAGATTTTATAAACAAATATCAAATGAATCACCATAAACACTAAAATCATCCATAAATACCTCAATTATACGTTCCACGTAGTCAGAAAATATACTGACCATACATCTCTGAAAAGTGACAGGCGCATTGCAAAGACCAAACGGCATCCGTCTATAGGCAAACGTACCAAAAGGACAAGTAAAAGTAGTCTTCTCCTTATCCTATGGTGCAATAACAATCTGATTGTACCCTGAATAACCGTCTAAAAAGCAATAATTTGAATGTCCCGCTAACCTCTCTAACATCTGACCAATGAAAGGCAAAGGAAATTGATCCTTTCGGGTTGCTGTATTAAACTTTTTATAGTCTATGCACACTCTCCATCCTGTTTGAACTCTTTTAGGAACAAGTTAATCATCTTGATTTCTAACAACAGTGACACCTGATTTCTTAGGCACCACTTGTACCGAGTTATCCCATTTGCTGTCAGAAATTGGGTAAGTCACCCCCACACTTAGTAATTTGAGGATCTCTTTCTTCACGACCTCCATCATTGGGGGGTTCATCCTACGCTGAGCATCATGTACTGACTTGAAATCATCTTCCATTAGGATTCTATGCATGCACATGTATGGACTAATGCCTTTGATATCAACAATTGTCCAACCAATAGCCATTTTGTGCTCTTTCAGGACCCTAAGTAGAAGTTCTTCTTGTATTGGTGTGAGGTTCTTTGCAATGATCACCGGAAGTTCTTCTTTATCACCCAAGTACGTGTACTTTAGGTGGTCTTGAAGTGGCTTCAATTCAAGTTTCCGTGCATGCACAATAGAAGGTAATGAAACCTCATTAGTTACGGGTAAATAAATATAAGAAATATTACCCGGCTTAGCTTCTTGTAATGCTGTTAAAGCCCCACACATATCCATTAGCTCTTTGGCTAAGTCAACGTCCAGGTTCGGCTTCCCGTGAACCTCTAAATCAATACTGTTCCGTAACACAAATCCAAGTTCATCTTCAGCATTCAAGTCAAACATTTGTTGTGCTAACGAACCAATAACATCAATGGAGGAAGCTGAATGAATATCACTAGGATAGCGCATGGTTTCAAAAATATTGAACCGTATGATCTCCTTATCAAATTCCATAGTGAGTGCACCGCTATCAACATCAATTTTCGTCTTTGCAGTTTTCATAAACGGTCTCCCAAGAAGTAACGAAATAAATGAACAATTATCTCCATCGTGCATATCCACAATGTAGAAATCAACCAGAAAGATTAACTGATTCACTTGAACTAACACGTCCTCTACGACTCCCTTAGGATATATATTGGATTTGTTAGCCAATTGAATAGTAATCCTTGCCTCTTTTAAAGGTCCAAGATTCAAAGAATCATAAACATCGGCTGACATAACACTTATCGATGCTCCCAATTCAAGCAAAGCACGCTCAAATCGTCGGTTACCAATGGTAACGACAACCGTGAAACCGTCAGGATCTTCACACTTTGTAGGCATCTTCTTTAGTAACATAGTTGTAGCACTTTCATCCACTTGAGTGATCTTATTAGCAATCAACCTATCCTTCCTTGTACACAAATCCTTCAAAACCTTAGCATACCTGGGTACGGTTATGATGGCCTCAATAAATGGAATGTTGATGTGTATCTTGCTGAAAATATCCATGATCTCCTTGTCTTGAGCTTCTTTCTTAGATTTGGCAAAACGACTAGGAAAAGGAGGTGGTATGGTAAAAGTGGGAACTGTGTCCTTAGGTTGGCCGGTTGAGGTTGGCTTTTCCTTTGCTACAGTTTCCTCATCTACTTCCTTCTTAATATTGTAATTAGGTACGCGTACTGCCCCTGTATCCATATTAGAATTTTCCACTTGCCTTACACTTCTTAATGTTACTGCATTGACGTGCTCTATTGGGTTCACAAACAGTTGAGATGGGAGTGTTGTAGACGCTTTTGCTTTCAGTTGATTCACATCTGTAGCCAATTGTCCCATCTGAGTATGTAAATCCCTAATAGCATTATCAGTTTTTAGCTGATTTTGATCAGTTTTCTGCATGAATTGATCAGTTTTCTGTATGAATTGATCAGTTTTTTGCATGAATTGATCAGTTTTCTGCTGACTTTGTTGAAACATAGATGAAAGACCTTGTATTATGGTAATCGTTTTCTTAGAGGCGTCCGCCTTTGGATCTTGCTGTTGTGTTTGGAATTGTTGTTGAAAACCACCTTGTCTCCCATATGGATTAGGAGCTGCAGCTTGCTTGTTGGCATAACTGAAGTTAAGATGATCTTTCCAACCTGGATTATAAGTATTAGAGTCACTAGTCCAGAAGGGGCTATAAATCACGTTTTTAAATAACAGATTAATTGTGTGATTATGGTATGACAAACAAATTATGTCATATAATATAAATATAGTGGGACCCATTATTTAACACAAAAAAACCGTTATTTTCAAATGTGATAAATCTGTAGGTGTGTGATTTTTCAAGAACCATTAAATCACGGATTAAAATTGTTGGATATTCTAAGTTTTAATACGCCCAACTAAATTCTGTTGCGCACCATAAAAATGGCTAACCACCGGCTGAGCAAAGACACCGGCTTACTTTCCATAGGTCTATAGAGCCGTATCGGTTCCGGGTTCCATTCTAGAAAACCCCAACATCAAAAAGGATAAAACTTCAGAGAACCAAAATAGAAGTTCTAAGTTCTTAGTTCATCTCTTCCGGCCGCCGTCCGTTTTTCTCCCTCCAGAAACCTAACTACTTGAGGAGATTCTAACTTAGAAGAAGAAGACATGACGATATTAAGTAAGTTTCAATTCATTTGTATCTGGGTTTTTTTCCAGTTTCTCTGTTCCTTAAATATTTGATTCTTGAGACCAAACTTGTATATGCAAAGATTTTGATCTGATACATTGGTTAAATTAAAAATTAGGAAGGAATAATTTTGATTAATTTGATTGCATGATAGTGGTTTCTGAATTCAATTTGTCAAACCATTCTCTCTGTTATTTTGCTAGACTAACCTAAGTGGAGATCAAAGAAGAAGATATCAAATTAAAGTAAATTTCAAATCCCTTTTCATCTTTCATTCAGTTTTTTTCCTTAAGCTTCTTTCTGGTTAATCAAAAGTTGATTTTTGGAGACCAAATTATTATCTAATAAGATCCATAGATTTTGGTTAATTTGAAAGCTTCTGTCTAGTTAATTGGTTAATGTAGAAATTGGAAAGGAATGAATTTGTTTAGTTTTATTGCATGAATTGGAAGGGAATGAATTGGGTTTTTAAATCTCTATTAAGAATCGATAATTGCAGAGATTTTGGTTTGATAAACTGGTTTGATTTTTACAGGAGAATTGGGTTTCATGACTGAGTACTCACAATAGGTAGTACTGAAGCTTTACTTTTTTCTTGCTTTTTAGTGGGATTGTAAAGATCCCCTTTAACCCATTATGTCATGTCGTTAACTCAGCCAATTGCCTCCCCATGAATCTCATCCTACCTATGCTTATCAGAATTTTCACATGATATCACATGAGCAATCAGGGATTCTCAGTGGATATTACTATATTTTCTGCGTTTTCCACTTCACAAGCTTCTTGAGCACCCATGGATCGTACAAAACGTTGATCCTTAAGGAATCTACCGAGTTTGACCTTTTGAGATGGAAATCCTGTCCATTGCTTGGTATATAGTAATTACTTTTTACATTATACATAATTGTTACATTCTTTTTAGTAGTGTACTGTCTACTGTCTAGGTTTCGTTTCAGGGACATAGTGTTGTTCCTGTTAGTAACTTTTTTGTTGTAATAGCGTTTTGAAACTGTCATGGAAGTTCTAATTTGGATATCGATGTTGTCTTCCTCACTGGTAAAATAGTAAGCGTGAATGAAGTTCTCCTGTATTATTTCATTACATTTTGGGAAATCACTGTGGTTAGTTTATGCATTTCAACTGAGCACTCTGTATTAACTCGTGAAAGATACTACAAAATGTGATGTTTTTGACGTGTTTAGGATTTTTTAAGGCTTTCTACCGAATGATTACGAATTACCACATGTAGCATAGTTATTTTTTTGGCTGTTTCCTGGGAAGTTAATGTCATCCGGCAGCAAAGAAAACCTAGCGCCTATAAGGACTAGTCAAGGACTAGGAAGATATCATTCTTACAGAGAACAAAACCCCATGAAGATTGCAATTAGGAGATAACGGGTAAGTTCCAATTGATTGTGTGTAGTCATAGTCAATAATGGGCATGTTAATTGGTTTGTAATACTCTCTGGTCTATTTTGTAATGTTGAGTGCCTTATTTTAACTGACCTTTGCACTCTCTTCTTCTCCTATATAAACTATGACGCAGTCTCTTGGGACTAGCGGTTCCTCTTCTTTAATCATCAATTATTGTTTTGGGTTCTGTGTTTATATGACCCTTTGTTGCATAGTAAAATTCTGAATTCGAATCTTATACTGAATGTGCACTCTCTGTCCATCAGTTATATTTTAGCGCCTTTGCTTTTCGCAGCAGCGACGTTCCTTATAGGATCTTTGTGTAGCTGGTTTGAGAATATATGTTAAATTTGTACCAGATGCAAGCTGCTAGTGATGTCTGTTTTATTCTTCTAATTTCTTCTTTGGTCTTTCAGTAACTAAGTTTCACTATTCGCTGCTCCTTTAGTTTTATCACTTTTATTTTTAACATGTGTTGAATTGTAAGAGAAGCTGGCTGTGTTGCGTTGTCTGGCTCTTGTGGTACATAATTTTTGTAGTATTTGTAGTTTCTTTTTGTAGGATGCTCTTGATAATAAGCTTGCTGCATTTTGTTGTGACTGCTACATTCAAAAACATGTGAAAAACTATTAACACAAGCCATTGATCCATACACAAGCCAAATTTTCCTTTTGACTTGTAGTATGATGGATGAGAAGGTTTGAGCACATTTCCCAATTCAACTAGTCTCCCTGAAGAAGTTGAGAAAGTAGTCGATGCTGAATGAAGTCGGAGAGGGGGACCTCAGAACCAATTGTACACACTACCTGCAGCTGACAAACACCAAAACCTTATGCAGCAGTTAAAATTTAACACCAGTAAGCGTCCCAACAATGGCCCGCCATAAAATTTATCAGTACTGGATTTTGAGTGGAATATTTCATTATAATAAAATTGCTACTTTGAAATTTGAAATTAATTCTTTAGATATTTTATTCAAAAAAAAATATATTTGTTACTCAGTACTGGATTTTGGGTGGAATCTTTCATTATGATAAAATTGTTACTTTGAAATTTGAAATTAATTTTTTAGATTTTTTTTCAATAAAAATATATATTTGTTACTCAGTACTGGATTTTGGGTGGAATCTTTCATTAGGATAAAATTGTCACTTTGAAAATTGAAATTAATTCTTTAGATATTTTTTTCAAAAAAAATAAAATATCTGTTACAATTGAGAAATGGATTTTTTTTTATTATAATTACACAATTCTGATGCAAATTGCAAATCGCGTCAATCCGAAAGTCGACAAAATTTTAACTGAAGTGTGGAGATATAAATCGACTAAATTGCTCGAACTCGTTTCAACTCGATCCAATTTTCGACTGAATTGTCCAGTCTTGATTATGTAACTATATTTTGACCAAATCGTCTCAATTCGAAAAGATGGAGTTTCAGTTTCTTCAGTTATGCTCGAGATCGTTCAACTAGATCAAATTCTCAACTCAACTATCGAGTCCTGATTATGCAACTACATTTCAACTCGGTCAAATTCTCAAATCGTCCCAATTCGAATTGATGAAGTTTTGGTTTCTTCATTTTTGCTCGAACTCGTTCAACTCGATCAAAATCTCGACTGGGTTATCGATTCTTGATGATGTAACTATATTTTGACCAAATCGTCTCAATTCGAAAGGATGAAGTTTCAGTTTCTTCAGTTATGCTCGAGATCGTTCAACTCGATCAAATTCTCAACTGAATTATCTAGTCCTGATTATGCAACTATATTTCAACTCGGTCAAATTCTCAAATCGTCCCAATTCGAATTGATGAAGTTTTGGTTTCTTCATTTTTGCTCGAACTCGTTCAACTCGGTCAAAATCTCGACTGGGTTATCAAGTCTTGATCATGTAACTATATTTTGACCAAATCGTCTCAATTCGAAAGGATGAAGTTTCAGTTTCTTCAGTTATGCTCGAGATCGTTCAACTCGATCAAATTCTCAACTGAATTATCGAGTCTTGATTATGCAACTATATTTCAACTCGGTCATATTCTCAAATCGTCCCAATTCGAAAGGATAAAGTTTAGGTTTTCTTCATTTTTGCTCGAACTCGTTTCAACTCGATCCAATTTTCGATTGAATTGTCCAATCTTGATTATGTAACTATAGTTTGACCAAATTGTCTCAATTCGAAAGAATGAAGTTTCAGTTTCTTCTGTTTTGCTCGAACTAGTTCAACTCGGTCACACTCTCAACTGAATTATCGAGTCTTGATTATGCAACTATATTTCAACTCGGTCAAATGCTCGAATTGTCTAAATTCGAAAGGATGAAGTTCTGGTTTTCTTCATTTTTGCTCGAACTCGTTCAACTCGGTCAAGCATTCAACGATTTGTGAAATTGAAGTACCGACTTATAATTATAATCATGTAATAAGAGACAAATTTTAATGATAATATGTGCAAAACTCGACAAATATTCAGGATTGAAAAATATCATGTAATTAAAAGTCAACATGATTATCACCAAGACCGGAAATTATCCCAACGACTGAATTTTTTTATGTAACTATAATTTATAATTTTAATCAATTTTGTGTGGTGCTATAATTTTGATATGCTCCACAAAATAATTTAACAATATTTTTCTTTTTCTAATTGATAAAAGTCAACCCTGGTCAAAGGATCACTAATTAAAAATAAAAGACCAAATCTTTACTTGTGCCATGGTCCGTGACTCCATGGATGGCCAACTTAAAAGTTCCCCAAACTAAAAAAAAAAAAAAAAGAAAGAAATAGACGCGTGTTTTGATAAACATAGTTTTCTCCTCAGAAGCCAAGTCCAGATGTAGCATCATCCCCATCTCTATCTTAGATAGAGAAGATTTCTCCACATCTGATATTTTGGCTGAAAATTAGGTGTTATTCATTGCAGTTTTGTTCTGCGATTTTGAAAACATTTCTGCATCGCCGTAGGATGATGGTGTTGATTATATTGAGAAGGAATTGAAGAAGAATGTCAAGAGGTAATAATCTCTGTCAAAAATCTTTCGATTTGAACTCTAACAATTTTTGGGCGGGATGAAAATCAAAACAAAATTCTTTTGGGCGGGGATTATTCCCGCTTGGTGTTTTTTGGAATGGCTATAAATCTCAACCCTAAAATCGATTCATAGATGTTCAGAGATATATCTTTTTTGGGAATTATCAGAGATAAAAAACAGCAAGGTATATCTTTTTTATGCTTATCTATAGCTAAATAATTTTTCATTTTTGATTTGGAAGATGCATGAGTTCATATTAGACTCTTTGATTGAATCTGAAATTGGGGATACATAAGATTGATCTAGTTTGTAATAATACAATTTTATTAGATTATCTCTTGTTTGCAAGGTTTGCTTTTTTGCTCTTTTTAGTTTCCTGTATGGTTTGACCTTTACTCGTGTTGATTGACATAGCATAGAATACTTTAACAGAGAATCGCCTTCTTAATAAGAAATGTTGAGTTAGTGTCAGCTGGGGACACTATAATCCTTGGGAATATGTATACCCCCTATTCGACATACGTAATTGTCTTTTATGATCTATGCTGCAATAATTATACCATGAATTTGCTTTAAGATCCACTGTGTTCTATTTGAAAAGACCCCTGCTCTGTTGAAGTATTGGAACTCGTAGTTTTAAAGTTGTCTATCTAAGATCTCAATATTTTCGATCTTCATATCTTCATCGTCTAATATGAGTTCTTGTCGGTGCTGAATATCACCAGATAGGAGTCTAGAGTAGTGGTTCCACAATTCTGGATTTGTTATTCTCAAAACAAATGCAGAACAGTGGATACCCATGCGGCTGCCTCTTGCCATTCTCCGTCGTCATCCGTTGTTTTGGGATTTTGGGAATGTAGAACAGTGGGTTAATTTGGTGGTTTGCTGTGTTGTGTGATTGTGTTTATAGTGTTACCAAGCGACGTGTTATGATTTCTGGCGGTCAGAAAAAGAGCAATCTTTTGGTTTGTATGCGACTTTTGGGAATCATATCATTACCATTACGAATTTTTTGTTTCTTTTGTCTGAAAAGATGCGATTTTTGTGTTGGATTAACTTCAACATAGAAGTCACTAACAAGTTGGTTAGGACAAGATTAGGAAATTGATGTAATCCTAAGGGAATTAGAAGTCATCTAGTTCTAAGAAAAGGAAAGACATGTAATAAGGTAATAGGACTAGGAAAAGGAATTCATAGTTCTATATATATATGATCACCAAAGTTGTGGTTGATCATATGAGCAAGATTAGAGCTTGTGTTTAGTTTTGAGAGATTTTCTAAACATCAATAAAGAGAGTTGTCTTTATATAAGCTAAGTTTCATCTTGCAGTTGCCATTAATTGGTATCAGAGCTTGTTTCTGAGCCATGGAAAACGAAACCACCATTGTGGGTGCAAAACAGTTCACGCCACCATCAATACAAGTTCCAATCCTCAACGCCACAAACTACACAGTATGGTCCATGAGAATGAAGGTACTGATGAAAATCTACAAAGTTTGGGAAACAATTGATCCTGGTACATTGGACCTAGACAAAAACAATGTTTCCATTGGATTACTCTTTCAAGCAATACCAGAATATCTTGTTCTACAAGTTGGTGAACAGGAAACTTCAAAGAAAATTTGGGATGCAATAAAGGCACGTAATCTCGGAGCTGATCGATTTAAAGAAGCCCGTCTGCAAACCTTAATATCTAAATTTGAAAGAGTGAAGATGAAAGACACTGATACTATTGATAGCTTTGCAGGAAAGCTATCAGAGATAGCCTCAAAAGCTGCGTCACTTGGACAATCCATTGATGAAGATAAACTGGTAAAGAAGTTTCTCAATAGTTTACCAAGATCCAAGTATATTCATATCATAGATTCTCTCGAACAAGTCTTATATTTAAAGAAAACTAGCTATGAAGATATAATTGGAAGATTGAAAGCATATGAAGAGAGAATCCTTGATGAAGAAAACAATGGAGAAACTCAAGGAAAACTGATCTTGTACACAAACTCTTACCAACAAAACTATGCGACAAGAGGAAGAGGTCGTGGAAGAGGTGGTAGAGGAAACAGAGGCCGAGGAAGGGGAGGAAGGTTTAACTCACAAGATAGAACAACAAGTCAGAATGATAAAAACCAAGGGAAAGAAAAGAAGGATAGATCAAACATTATTTGTTAAAGATGTGATAAACCAGGACACTTCTCCTCTGTATGCCCTGAAAGAATACAAAAGATGGAAGAAACAAACAAGAATGAAACAAGGGAAGCAGATACAACTCTTTTCATGCACGAAGTTGTATTCTTAAACGAAGGGAAACTAATACCAAAGAACTACGAATCAAAGGATGGAGAAGAAGGAATATGGTATTTAGATAATGGAGCCAGCAATCACATGACTGGTAAGAGACACTACTTTTCTGAACTCAATGAGAAAATTTAAGGACAAGTGAAGTTTGGGGATGGATTTTCTGTAGAAATTGAAGGGAAAGGATCAATTATATTTCAGAGCAAGACCGGAGAACATAAGCTTGTCACAAACATCTACTTCATCCCAAACTTACAAAGCAACATTCTAAGTTTAGGACAAGCTACAGAAGTTGGATGTGATGTTAGAATGCGACAAGATTATCTAACAGTTCATGACCCAAGTGGAAGACTTTTAGTTAGAGTCTCACGCTCACAGAATAGACTCTACAAGATAAGTCTCATGATTGGAAGGCCATTGTGTCTGAATATGAGACTGGAAGATCAGACATGGAAGTGGCATGCAAGATTAGGACACATAAGCTTTAGAACTTTAAAGGGAATGTCTCAGAACAAGATGGTTCGAGGGATACCAAAGATAAACAATGAATCAAGGATCTGTGAATCATGTTTAGTTGGGAGACAAACGCGTCAAGGTTTTCTAAAAGCAACAACATTCAGAGCCTCAAAGCCATTAGAGCTTCTTCATGCTTATTTATGTGGTCCTATTATACCACAAACCCTTGCAAATAACAAATACATATTTGTTATTATAGATGACTTCTCAAGATATATGTGGTCTATTCTTATGAAAGAAAAGAGTGAAGCATTTGACATATTCAAAGCTTTCAGAAATCTGATAGAAAAAGAGTTAAAAGAGGAGGTCAAAATGCTTAGAACTGATAGAGGAGGAGAGTTCACTTCCGTAGAGTTCAACAAGTTCTGTGAGTCAAATGGAATCAAAAGGCAACTCACAGCACCATATACACCACAACAAAACGGAGTGGTGGAGAGGAGAAACAGGACTCTAATGGAGATGACAAGAAGTTCCTTAAAGGATATGCAAGTACCTAATTATCTATGGGGAGAAGCTGTACGACGCTCCACATACCTAATAAACAGGATACCTGCGAAAGCTCTGAAAGACATGACTCCATATGAAAGTTTGCGAAAGAGAAAACCAAACATAGATCATTTAAGAGTGTTTGGTTGCAAAGCATACGCAAAATTTGATTCTGCAACTCTTAAGAAACTAGATGATCGATCTCAGACTCTTGTGAATCTAGGAATTGAGCCTGGATCCAAAGCTTACAGATTATTCAATCCAACAACGAAAAGAGTAATAGTGAGTCGAGATGTGGTATTCGATGAAAAAGCAAACTGGAACTGGAAAGAAACTAACGATGGACCAAGTAGGGATCCAGGAATGTTTCACATGAGATGGGGTCAAGTAATTGATGACGGCGAAGGACCCATAATCATCAATACCAATGGAAACAATGATGTTAATCAAGAAGAAGAAGAGAATAATGAAAATACTGAGAATAACGAAGAAGTAGTAGAAGAAGAAGAAGAAGAAGAAGAAGAGGAGATCGATGAAATAACTCAACCCATTCCACTGCGAAAATCAATAAGACAGATACAAAAGCCACAGTATCTGGAGGATTATGTTCTTCAAGCTTCAGAAGAATGTGAGATTATGCTACTTTCTGTTAATGATGAACCAAGGAATTTTCAGGAATCAAAGGTCTCGACTAAATGGACAAAAGCATGTAGAGAATAAATTATTTCAATCAACAGAAACAAGACTTGGTTTCTAGTTGATAAGCCAGGTGGGGTAAAAGTGATTGGCCTCAAGTGGATCTTCAAGGTTAAAAGAAATGCTGATGGAACTATTAACAAATATAAGGCAAGACTTGTAGCTAAGGGATACGTTCAAGAATCAGGCATAGACTTTGATGAAGTTTTCGCATCAGTGGGAGTAGCAAGCCGTTATATGCAGAGTCCACGCAAGTCTCATGGTGATGTAATAAAGCAGATATTGAGATATCTAAGAGGAACAATCAGCTGTGGATTGAAGTATGGTCGAGGAGGATCAATAGGAATTGTTGGGTATAGTGACAGCAGTCATAATATTGACCAAGATGATGGAAAAGGTACAACTGGTCATATATTTTATCTAGGAGAAGCACCTATTACATGGTGTTCACAGAAGCAAGACACTGTTGCCCTCTCATCCTGTGAAGCTGAGTTTATGACTGCAACAGAAGCAGCTAAACAATCAATATGACTTCAAGAATTATTGGGTGAAATCAAAGGAAGAGAACCTGAAAAAGTTCTCATCAAGATTGATAATAAGTCTGCAATTGCACTGACTAAAAATTCAGTGTTTCATGGGAAGACGAAACACATTCACAAAAGGTATCATTTCATACGAGAATGTATCAAGAAGGAGATCATCAACGTTGAACACATACCAGGAACTGAGCAGAAAGCAGATATATTGACAAAGCATTAGCTCGGATCAAGTTTGAAGAAATGAGGAAATTAATAGGAGTACAAGATTTTTCACAAGCACAATTGAAGCTTAAGGGGGAGAATGTTGGATTAACTTCAACATAGAAGTCACTAACAAGTTGGTTAGGACAAGATTAGGAAATTGATGTAATCCTAAGGGAATTAGAAGTCATCTAGTTCTAAGAAAAGGAAAGACATGTAATAAGGTAATAGGACTAGGAGAAGGAATTCATAGTTCTATATATACATGATCACAAAAGTTGTGGTTGATCATATGAGCAAGATTAGAGCTTGTGTTTAGTTTTGAGAGATTTTCTAAACATCAATAAAGAGAGTTGTCTTTATATAAGCTAAGTTTCATCTTGCAGTTGCCATTATTTTGTTACTTGACGGTGGCAATATTTCCTCTCAAGATGCAAAATCTTGCAGTTGCCATTATCTTTATCAACGACTACCTTTCCTCTCAAGATGCAAAATCTTGACCGCCGAAGGTCACCACCGAGCTGGAAAGTCTCCCAATCTCAACTTTCCAAACAACAGCAACATGCTATATGATTTCCACGAAAGCGCTCGAGATATAAACACATGTCACAAACTGAGGGATGCTCATTGGGTATTGGTTTGGCGTTTTACAGCGTGCGGCGTACACTATGCCTGTTACAAGATAGTGTCATAAGGATGAGGCGGTTAGTAAATACAGGGAATAATGGTGGAACACTTTCTTTTATAAAACATCAATTCCAGGCGTTACCGCTTACCACCTCTTCTCATTTACTCATCTGTTTTCCATTTCTTACGAGACCAGAGTACATTTCACTTCGACTTGTATAAATAGGTCTTACCTATTTCCACCGAACAACAAGTGCAGGTCAGGAGCATACAACACTCAGAAAAAATTTGCTAGCTTTCCATCTGTTAGCTTCCCACTTTCTGATACAAGTCGTGAAACAACTACTCTTCCAGAATCAACTATTCTGGTATCAACACTCTCTTCGCTTCCCTCCCCAAAACCAACCCTTCTCCTTCACTTTGTGACCGAAGCAAGTCTGGAACGACCATTTATTGGTTTAGGCCGGATTTGTACAGATTGATCTCTCGAATCTAAAGTACTCCCTTGCAGTACATTGTTAAGGGTTTAAACTCATTTCTCACCCACACACCCGAAA
Source organism: Papaver somniferum (assembly GCF_003573695.1). Classification (NCBI taxonomy): domain Eukaryota; kingdom Viridiplantae; phylum Streptophyta; class Magnoliopsida; order Ranunculales; family Papaveraceae; genus Papaver; species Papaver somniferum. Next base: position 7,980,788 of record NW_020622713.1, read on the forward strand.
TTACCAAAATCAGCAGAAACCGTTTTCACCATCAAACAATTGGCGACCACAGTGGGAGATAAATCTCTCGGTTGCAACATAGATTTCCAAATTTCCGCACCTTTCACTTCCAATTCCAACATGGTGGAACTCAGATCCGGATCTGCTGCCGAAAACACCAACGTAGAATCTGTCCCTGGTGTTAACGTCATTTCCAACGACATCATTACGCCACGTACTGACCCCAGCAGCACCGAAAGCACTCCTTCAGGCGTAACACCACCTATCACCAGGGCTAGAGCTGCTGCCGCCTCTAATGTTCCTGTGTAACTTGTTAATCCTGGCAGTACTGAAAGCGCTCCTTCAGGCGTTACGCCGCCAGTTACCAGGGCCATAGCTGCCGCTACCATTCCTAACGCTTTGTCAAGCATGGCGCCTCCAACCGCCACTAAGATTCCAATTACCCCGCCAACGGGACGAGAAACCGGAGGAACCAGAGGAAGCCGACCCTATATCACCATCGCTGATTTGATGGAACGACAGGAGATTCTCGCTAGAACCCAGACGGACATGGTCTCGACACAAAAAGAAGTACTCGTCTTTCTCAAAGCCCTGACAGAGCGGCTGCCGCAGGAGTCACGCCCTCCATAGCCGATGAGAAACGCCTCCAACACCCCCAGTGCCAGCACCTCGGCGTAACGCGTCTCCGCGGACGAGGAGATTCGTGCCAGAACCCTATTGGAAAGAAATCAGCCGTCCAATTTTGTCACACGAGAGGATCTGGAGAAACTTCTCCGGGACCGAATCAAGAATGATGAAATAGATATGCATCAGCATCAACCTCCTTACCCACCTGAAATACAAAGAATTCCTCTTCCAAGAGGATACTCCTCTCCTCAATTCACCCTGTACGATGGCACCGGAAATGCACGTGAGCATGTCTCTCGATTCCTGGAGTCCCTAAGCGAACATGAATACAATCACGTTCTTCGTCTGAGGGAGTTTCCGAAATCGCTCACCGGAAGAGCATACACATGGTACAACAACATCGCGCCAAACAGCATCCCCAACTGGGGTGACATGGTTACCGCATTTTACAAGAAGTACTTCTTTGTGTCTGAACAAGTTACCTTCTCGGACCTAGGAAGTATGTACCAACGGGACAACGAGCATCCAAATGATTTTGTCAAGAGATTCAGGGTTCATGCACTAGACTGTCATGACCCAAACGTGACCGAGGAACAGTTGATGAATTCATGCATCAACGGTATGGCTCCCATTTACCGCGCCTTGCTAGAGAACCTGCGTTTCCAGACATTCTCTGAACTCCATGAAGCTGCCAAGCGATCAGCAACGACAGCAACACCATTATTGGAAAGAGATATACCAACCAGAGCCGAAGACGTGCGCTAAACTCGCGGGAATAGACTTTTCATCAACAAAAAGTACAACGCTGGTCTCTCCTCTGTGAGCGTAGTAAACGAAGGAGGAAAAAGGAAGGCCCCAGCTGCAGACCAGCAGCCTAAACGCGAAGCACCAGCACGACGAGCAACTCCGCCATGGAAGGCCGCCACTAAAGCTCCCATGCGTCATCACGAAGATGAAGGAAATGCTATGGATTTCCCGTTTCCCATTTAGGAGGTGATCGATCTCTTAGAAGCATGGATTCAAGATGATGTTATCAAACTACTATCTCCCAGACGCCCACCGACTGAGGCCGAGATGGCAAACCCCAAATACTGCCACTACCACAGATTTGTTCATCACCCAACCAGTGATCGCAATAGACTAAAGCATATCTTCAAATAAAAGATAAAAGAAGGGGAACTTAAGATGGGGAACGAGGGAGTACATCGAGATCCACTTCCGGTGAGGAATTGTGGAGCCTCTTGGGACTCCATGCACGAGACTGTACAATCCTTGATGCAGCATGTATGCAAAGTTCTCTACCTTTCCAAGGTGCAGCGCCAAGATATCTTCATGGCTCTCAATCGTTTCGTGTCGGGCAAACGGCTTTTCCCATTACGGAAGCCACACCAAGATCCCAAGCTCTCTCAGGAAGCGGAACTGAAAAGGACAACTGGGGACTGTTGACCACGTCATATTTAAGAGGTATTGAATTCTGCAACACGCTAATCGACGCGACCTCTGACTTCAACATTGTTACCTGCAAGACTCTGAAAGCTGCAGGATTTTCGAAACAAGAAGCTACCCATTCCCCGTCCGTGATTGAGAGCCCGAAAGGGGAAGCCTTGAACGCGTACGGCTACGTCAACCTCGATATTAGGATGGGAGACGCTTTAACGCATAACAAATTCCACATTGTCAAAGAACTAGGGTATGACATGATATTGGGGCACTTGTGGGTACTCGACAACAAGGAGAAATTGGGAACATCCCCTCTACCGATAACGCCCGAAAGAATCTCCAACAAACCGTCCCACCTGCTGTCGTGTCGACGATTTACCAATGAAACTCGGTCGCCTGGAGAAAACCTGTTGGCGCTAACTCATAGATTCCAAACACAAGTAAGTTTGGTCGAACGATCTTCTCTACAACCAGTCATTTCTTCTCCTATTCCGTCATGGGGACTCAGCACGACTACCGGCGCGGACGCTGTCAAGAGATGTGAGTGGGGCTCTGGGACATTCAAACGCTTTGATAAGAATTTGGAAGATGCAATCGAAACCGACGAGACCAAGATTCAAGCAGTTACACAACACCCGAACTCGTTTCAAATTAGAGATATGGTGGTAAAAGCGAACTCGTTTCAAATCGGAGATATGGTGGTAAAAGCGAACTCGTTTCAATTCGGGAAGATGATGGTGAAGATAGTTGTTCGGACCAACTTAATTACCCAAGGAAAAACAAGACGAGCCATATCTGGTGGCAGACGTCCTTCTGGGGGGTTATTGCAAGATCATCAGCACAGACAAGCTGGGAGGTGTGATAGTTCACTCGCGATGGCTCAAGCCTTTCAATCCCTAAAACACTGTACTACTTTCTCTTCCAGCACTCTCCCTTTAGTATTTTCTTCAGCAATTTCTCCTTCCACCTGATATTTGTATCCCCCGAGATGAATGCACCGCTTGCATTCTTCATTAGGGTTTCGTTTTTTATTTAAAAGCATACCTTTCTTTTTGAATGAGTTTTCCGAATCTCAGGAAAAAAAGAAGAGAGATGATATACCAAATAAATCCCAAATCATTGAGAAACCATTAACCATCAGATGACAACTAGAAACACCAACCCATTCTAATGGAAGACTTGGGCCTTTCAAAATGAGGATTTTTATTAAAAGATAGAAACCGCAAGCGGGATGCTAATTTGTGAAACCCTAACTTCGCCACGAATACAAGGAAGGTAAAAAATGAGTCTGCAAAGCATCAGGAAAATTAAGAGACGAATAGAAACAATAAAAATGGAGAAGCTAGGCATTGAAATCTAATGCGTGAATTGCCAATGCCTCGGTCAAAGCTCTTTCAAACACTTTCCCCAACAATATTTCGGGAAGCAAAGATTCCATCCGGAAGCCACATCAGCAATAGAAGCCTCAACATCCCACCCGAAAGTCGTATCCGCCTCAATGACCAACCCAGCATATGCCACCACGACTTCCCCAATATCACTGACAACAGTTTCGTCGTCTTCTCCGAAAGTTGTTTCAGTTTCATCAACCGCAGCATCATCATCTTCCTCGGAAGTCTTCTCAGTGACCTTTCGAGGAGAATTTCCCGATTCATCCGAATCAAGGGTTATGACACCGTCCTGGACATAGGAGCTACGTTGATTTTCCCCTAAAAGTTTCACAAACTCGGTCTTCCGCCGTTTCAACTGAGAAGCAAACTGTCCCTCCCTAACAGGGGGCCGTGAAGAGGTTTTGTTGTACCAAAGACTCTCAACGCACTGGAATGCTTCGCCGCCTCCCCGTTCTTCCTACAAAGGTATGTCCCGAATAATTTCGCCATCTCACGGAACAGAGATTCAATTTTATGCAATGCCTTCCCATGAAAAGAAGACTGGTTTTTGCTGATTCCAAAGTTTCTCCCCGAAGAGTTGGAGGCACGTCTATCACTGGAAGATCCCATTATGCGCTACAAAACCAGAGAAAGGATAGAGGATAGGCACGATTTCAGGACGACCTGTCCGAATGAAGGATTCAAGATCATCTCTTATATCCAGCAGAGCGATGAGGTCCCGAAAAGGAAAGCCTCCTACTAGCCGCGGATTGAGGCGTGACATCAGATTCTAATAGAACCGTTTTCTACTAGCGAATATAAGCAAATGCCTGGACACATGATCTAAATTAGGGTTTGGTGAGAAAACATGGAAGTACATGTTTAAGACACGCTTGACCGCGTTGTTACTTCTTTGCCGCTAGCACCGGGACTTGAAAAAAACCCGACAAGGTGACATGAAGAGAAGGAATAATGCCCCCTTTATACGGGCATAACACTTTCGTAGTTTTGAATAAGGAAAAGACTTCCTATTTGAGTCAAGTAAGGAAAAGAGGGAACCGTGCCCGCGAAGACAAGCCACCACCTTACCAAGCCGTCCGTGCCATGCTTGCCTCGCCAAACCGCGTCATGCCTTGCGCCACCGTGCCGCGCCATGCCTTGCCACGCCAAGCCATCGACCAAGCCCATTCCCACACTCGCGCCGTACCAAGTTTAAGCCAGCGCAATGCCTGCGGCCCCCTTCCAAACCGCACCAACACCAACAACTCGCCAAGCCAGCATCTCGATGTTCCCTAATCCATCCAAGGTGATGCATGGCCAGACTAAGCCGACAATCTTCATCTCACCACTTCACGATCTACACCACAAATAGAATCTATGCAAGGTGTTGTAGTTTTGAAAGTGGTAGTAAAAGTTCGTTGCTCGGACTTGTAAAGATAGTGGATTTTTAGATTTAAAAATATATATACAAAAATATTGACAAATTGGTAGAGAGGTACTGGGACTAATGATTCGGCCAATTTTCATAACATAGGGCTCAATGATTTATTCTCAACAATAATCGCTCAAAACATAAATTATATGGACTCTTATTTTGCCAAATTAGATTCTCAAAACATTGATTGTAAATGTTAAGCATGGAACATCAAATCACCTAAGCTAAGCATGACCCATCTAATCAAATAACAATCAATTTAATTAAATCATATTTCAATTAATTTTTAATGCAAAAGTATTAAAAAGAATTAACAAAATTACCCATGTATGAAGCTCGGCCTCCTCCGTCGTCCCAGTGATGGGTTCTAACTCCGCATATTGGAAACACGCTCAAAGGAATTTTTCATTGCTCAAAAGAGGTGTACAAATGATGAAATGGAGATAATAATGAAAATCGGGTGTTTGCAACGTTTATAATTGTTGCAAACACCGTTAAAAAGAACGATAAATGAAAAGTGCTGTAGTATATAGAATACTACGACCCACAACTGACAGTCGTTGTTGCTGTAGAATGAACGACTGTCTCTGGTTGTCCAATGTTCTTCGTGTTCTTGAGTTGCAGCAGCAGAAATGGTGGCTCTGCAACTCGATTTTTCTTCACTCTGTAGCCTCCAAAGCTTCCCCAAACTCTCGACAGCCTCTTCCCAATGACCGATACTTGTATTTATAGTGTTTTGGAGCAAGAAATCCTAACATCAATGCGTATAATTTCCCATTAATCCTCTAATTGCTCGCTGCCCAGAAATAGGAATAATTACCAAATTTAGATTCTCCACACGTTAACTCACTCCCTGTACGCTCCTAATCAGCTTCTCCACGCCTCAGAAGCTTTCCCGCGCCTCCACATCACTCCATGCATAGCAGAAACACGATTGAGCTCGTGTTCAGTTCACGTTGCTCTGTTTTGAGCTCGTGAATTAAAACGAGCTTTCCAGCCAATGTCGATCAAATTCGATGCCCAAAATGTCTTCCCTATGTCATATCACATCTTTATGCCAATTTTCAGCGATTGAATCGCATTCCAACTTCTTTATTTTCTCGATCAAACATCATGCAGAACTGTTCTTCGTTTCCCGCCAATTTTCAGTTTTCAAACGAAGAAGAAAGGGTGTCCCCCTATCCTGAACTGGGGTGCGAATAGCAGCTGCCTTGGGGTGACCTGGGGGTGCCCCTTAGTAATTAGGTTACCCCTTATCCAAAAGCGAGATTCCGAATAACACTTGTCCTCCGGGTGCCAAAATCAACTTTTCGAGCCGAATTTTCCAAAAATATTTATTTCCAAAAAATACCTACAAATACATAAAATAACAAAATTAGTACAAAATCGAGTGCCAACAATATATAGTATTGAGATCAAATTAGACACAAAAATGTGTCTATCACAAGGCCGCCAAACACGAGGATCATGAACTCTCCTTACCTCTCGAAAAAGTTTATTCGGACCTTCCTGACCATCTTTTCACGACTTGTCGTTTCGATTTTTGTCCTTGCCTGTCACCATCTTATGCTTACCTCGCAACAAATGTTCCTGTTCCGAGCTAAGCAGGGACTTAATGTTGATGGTGTTTTCTAGCTTAGGGTTAAAATCGTAAAACTGTACATCTGACATGACGTCACTGTGACCATTAGCACATTTATTGAATCAATCATCATGCCTACGTAAGAATTATAGGGGTACATTTTTTTACATGGGTCATGTTCCACGGCAGAACCCTTAACATTGACTGACATCATCTATGCCAAACCCTAATTCTCATGCTACCGCGCCCAGGCATACCAACCATGCCAGCCGCACCACCGTGCCAATGTCAAACCATGCCAGCCACGTCTCCGCGCCAAGGCATACCAACCATGCCAGCCGCACCACCGTGCCAATGGAAAACTACGACAGCCACGTCTCCGCGCCAAGGCATGCCAACCGCACCACCGTGCCAATGGCAAACCATACCATCCACGTCTCCGCGCCAAGGCATGCCAGCCCCACCACCGTGCCAATGGCAAACCATGCCAACCACGTCTCCGCGCCAAGGCATGCCAACGATGCCAGCCGCACCACCGTGCCAATGACAAACCATGCTAGCCACGTCTCCGCGCCAAGGCATGCCAACCATGCCAGCCGCACCACTGTTCCAATGGCATGCCATGCCAGCCACGTCTCCGCTCCAAGGCATGCCGACCAAGCCAGCCGCACCATTGTGCCAATGGCATGTCATGCCAGCCACGTCTCCGCGCCAAGGCATGCCGACCATGCCAGCCGCACCACCGTGCCAATGGAAAACCATGCCAACTACGTTCCCATGACAACGCCATGCCGTCCCTGCTAAATGCCGCTGGCTGCCAAAACGAAGGCTTGCGACAATCAACGACCATCCTTCTATCTGAGATGCCAATCTTAATCGTCCAAGGTCGCCAACCAATGCATGGTAACCTTCGTACCAACGCCAAAACCCTAGTTTTGGCCACGCCTAAACCGCGCCAAGGCATGTCGGCCATGCCACATGTGCCAATGGCATGCCAGCCACCTTGTCGCGCCATTGAATGTCGGTCTTCCCTTTACGGCTGCCAAAACAAAGGGTTGCAACAATCAAAGTCTCAGATGCAAATCTTAGCCGTCCAAGGTCTCCAACCAACGTATGGTAACCTTTGGCCCAACGCCAAAATCCTAGTTCGCCTAAACCACGCCAAGGAATACCGACCATGCCACATGTGCCAATGGCATGCCAGTCACCTTGTCGTGCCTAAACCCTACCATGTCAGCCTTCCTTTGCGGCTACCAAAACGAAGGCTTTCGACAATCAACGACCATCCTTCTATCTGAGACGCCAATCTTAGCCGTCCAAGGTCACCAACCATCGCATGGTAACCTTTGGACCAACGCCAAAACCCTAGTTTTGGCCACGCCTAAACCGCGCCAAGGCAAGCCGTCCATGCCACATGTGCCAATGGCATGCCAGACACCTTGCCACGCCATACCATGCCGGCCTTCCCTTTACGGCTTCCAAAACGAAGGCTTGCGATAATCAACGGCCATTCTTCTATCTGAGACACCAATCTTAGCCGTCCAAGGTCGCCAACCAACGCATGGTAACCTTCGGCCCAACTTTAAAACCCTAGTTTTGGCCACGCCTAAACCGCGCCAAGGCAAGCCGGCCATGCCACATGTGCCAATAGCATGCCATCCACCTTGCCACGCCATACCATGCCGGTCTTCGTTCCTTCCCTTTATGGGTGCAAAAACGAAGGCTTGCGACGATCAACGACCATCCTTCCATCTTAGATGCAAATCTTAGCCGTCCAAGGTCACCAACCAATGCATGGTAACCTTGTCCCAACGCCAAAACCCTAGTTTTGGCCAAGCCTAAGCCGCGCCAAGGGATGTCGTCCATGCCACATGTGCCAATAGCATGCCAGCCACCTTTCCACGCCATACCATGTCGGCCTTCCCTTTACGGCTGCCAAAACGAAGGCTTGCGACGATCAACGACCATCCTTCCATCTTAGATGCAAATCTTAGCCGTCCAAGGTTACCATCCAACGCATGGCAACCTTTGGCCCGACACCAAGCCATAGTTTTGGTCGCGCCCAAACAATACCAAAACCCTGACTTTTGGCCGCGCTTAAACTATGCCATATAAAAGCCACGCCGGCCATGCTTTCATGCTACTGGCTACCAAACGAAGGATTGCAATAATCAACGGCTACCTTTCCTCTCAAGGTGAAAAATATTGACCGTCGAAGGTCACCACCGAGCCGGCAAGTCTCCCAAGCTCAACTTGTCAAACAACAACAACATGATATATGTTTTCCACGAAAACGCTCGAGACATCAACACATGTCACAAACTGGGGGATGCTCATTGGCTATTGGTTTGGCGGTTTACAGCGTGCGGCATACACTACGCCCGTTACAAGACAGTGTCATAAGGATTAGGCGGTTAGTAAATACAGGGAATAATGGTTAAACGCTTTCTTTTATGAAACATCAATTCCAGGCGTTACCGGTTACCACCTCTTCCCATTTACTCATCTGTTTTCCATTTCTTACGAGACCAGAGCACGTTTCACTTCGACTTGTATAAATAGGTCTTACCTATTTCCACCGAACAACAAGTGCAGGTCAGGAGCATACAACACTCAGAAAATATTTGATAGCTTTCCATATGTTAGCTTCCCACTTTCTGATACAAGTCGTGAAACAACTACTCTTCCAGAATCAACTATTCTGGTCTCAACACTCTCTTCGCTTCCCTTCCCAAAATCAACCCTTCTCCTTCACTTCGTGACTGAAGCAAGTCTGGAACGACCATTTCTTGGTTTAGTCCGTATTTGTACAGATTGATCTCTCGAATCTAAAATACCCCCTTGCAGTACATTGTTTAGGGTTTAAACTCATTTCTCATCCACACACCCGAAATTACCAAAATCAGCAGAAACCGTTTTCAACTTCAAACAACTGGTGATGGTGTTTGTGCCTTTATTCCGGGGCAGGCTATTTCGAGAACAATTACGCGCAAGCGTACTAAATATTTGTCTGATTGTGTTGCTCATGGTTACGGTTTGGGTATCTTAGCTTTTACTACTTTAGGAGAGCTTATTGAGGATTTTATTTGTTTTTTCAAGCGTCTGAAAAATTATTTACTTAGCAATGACACTGGTAGTGGATTAGGCAGTTTTATTTTCCATAGGTTGGGTGTTGTTATTCAGAAAGGGGTTAGGGCTCAGCTGGTTGCTCGACTACCAACCAAAAGTTCTGTAGTTTAATCAAAAACTAAGATACAATATTAAGTAAAAAAAAAGGCCGCATGTGCTATATGGACCTGCTTTTTAAAAAAAAAATAGAAGAAAAATTTAAAGAATTTGCAAACCTGATTTGCATTACCCATCCGAGATTCAATAGTGGGAGATGATGTGGTTTTTTAATTAATCCTATGTTATCTACATCCTCTATGTTGAAATCATCATCTCTTGTACTTCTGGCTCTGATCTCAGTGTAACAGACTTTACCTTCAATTTGGGTTTGATTGGTTTCAGAGTTGGTGCAGTTAGGGTTTCTGGTTATTGATTTGGGAATTCTGCTTAATTAGAATGTAGTTATCTTCGATCATCATCTCTTAATCTCTTATTTTTTTCTCGGGTCGGGTCATTCCTCATCTGAATCCACCAGCCCGTTGTTCGATTTGCTCAGCTCATCAGCAGTATTCGAGATTTTAGTTTGCATCATCTGATAAACTTTATTTTCATGCTTAGCATAGAAGTATGCAAAAAGTTTTTCTGTCATACGATAAATGAATAAATTCCATGTAGTTTCTTCACATTCCTCTTTATTATGTTCTAGGATAAAGCAGTGAGGACAAAAAAAAATTGGTTTCTTTTTGAAGTGGTGTTTAACCCACACCGGCCCTTTCCTTTGCAGCAGCTAGGAGCCAAACACCTCGTTGGAGAGGTTTTCTCAAGTCCACTTCAATTCGTATATACACCAATCTTCCTTTAATTGTGAAACCCGACATGGAGTCTTCACCAGCAATTCTCCTCCCAATATTCTTGCACATCTTGTCAATTATTCCTTTGTCAAGATGTTTTAAAGCTAGCCCACTTCTTAACACTGTAAATACTTGATGTGTGATAGAATTATCCTTTAGTTGAATTGAGGCATCATATTTTTTCAGAAATAACTTGAACGATATCAAAAACCAATATCCAAGTGTCAATCAATTTAATCAACAACCAAAGGTTGGATTCACAATTGATTGAACTTACGCACGACCTGTGATGTTTAAATTATATAAACAAATATAATACGAGGAAAAAAATAACACAGACACCAGAAATTTTGTTAACGAGGAAACCGCAAATGCAGATCGAAAAACCCTGGGACCTAGTCCAGATTTGAACACCACACTGTATTAAGCCGTTACAGACACTAGCCTACTGCAAGTTAACTTTGGACTAGAATGTAGTTGATCCCTAAACAATCTCACACTGATCAAGGTACAGTCGCATACCTTACGCCTCTGAATCTCATCAGGACTCTGCGCACTTGATTTCCTTAGCTGATCCCACCTACAACTAAGATTTGCTACGACCCAAAGTCGAAGACTTGATAAACTAATATGTCTCACACAGAAAAGTCTATTGAATAGATAAATCTGTCTCCCACAGAAATACCTATAAGTTTTGCTCTGTCTTTTGATAAATCAAGGTGAACAGGAACCAATTGATATACCAGACTTATATTCTCGAAGAACAACCTAGAAATATCAATCGCCTCACAATAATCTTAATCGTATGGTAGCGAAACAAGATATTGTGGAATCACAAACGGTGAGATGAAGATGTTTGTGACTACTTTTTATCTGGCCTATCAGAGATTAAATCTCGAGCAAATATTGGAGAAGATAGTACTTAATCACGATAGAAAACAGCAAGATCAGAACACGCAACTATATAGAAATTGTTGGTTCCGGCTTCACAATCCCAGTGAAGTCTTCAAGTCATTAACCTACAGGTTTTTGGAGAAAACCTATGGTTAAAGGAGAATCGACTCTAGTTGCAACTAGTATCACACATGAGGTGTGGGTATTAGGTTTCCCAGTTGCTACATATCTCCCTTATATAGTCTTCAAATCAGGGTTTGCAATCAATGCTACCTTGGTAACAAAGCATTCAATATTCACCGTTAGATGAAAACCTGATTAAACTCAAGCTATTATCTTTCAACTATTAGATCGAACTTAGCTTGTTACACACAAATGAAAAGTGACTTCATTTAGATATGAGTAACCATACCTAAACGTGTGTACCTTTGTTGGCTCAATAATAGTTTTTTTTTTAATAAGAAAGAAGAAAATCCATTGATAATTTTAATAAACTACATCAAGTTTTCTAGAGATCAAAGATGATAACCATTGGGGCGAATTCTCAGAACAAAAAACAGCACTATTACTTAGCCTTGCATCTTTGGCTAATAAATCAGCTACCTCATTTGTTTCTCTAAGGACATAAACACATTCCCGTTTATTTAAATTCCTAAGAAGCTCTTGACAGTCAAGAATTATACTATTCGTAGTCCATTTCACTGAACCTAGTTTGCCATTAATGGCATTCACCACATTAACACAGTCTCCTTCAAGTTGAAGATTGATGAACTGATTTGCAACTGTCCACTTGATTCCTTCCAAAGAAGCTTGCGCCTCAGACTTCTATGCATCCTGATCTACTGTCAGAATACACCCTGCTGCTTTCCAACTCCCTGCATCATCAACTATTATCAGTCCAATTGCCATAATCTTAGAGTCCTTTGAAAAGGACGCATCGAAATTAACTTTTGTAAAATTCACAGGTGGTCTAGTCCAAGGAATATTGAGCCTCACTGTATCCCCATGTTGATTACCAGACAACTGATTACTATTACTAATAATCCAATCATTTTTACCCTAATTAATCAGACTAACTACATTAGGGATATTGACAAGAGCATTAACGAAAACCACTGCACAACGCAGCTTCCAAATATGCCACAGAGTAAAGGAAGCAATTTCTACCAATTCTTTATTAGATGTTGTTAATCTATCATTAGTAGTATACCAACTAGTGACCCAATCATTGAGATTTACCCAATTGCATATCCCTGCAATATTAGAATTCACAGCAAGCTAAATGGATTTAGAAACATCACAATCAATCAATAAATGTTGTATATCCTCATATTCTCTATCACAGAAGGGGCATCTAGGATTAGTCTCAGCTACATATCTAGCTAAAGTTTTCCTAACCGGAAGACATCCATGCACACATTTCCATATAAAATGCAATATCTTAGGAGGTAGACTAGTTTTCCATAACTTAACCCATGGAAAGTGCTCCATCCTAGGATTAGTAACAACATTTCTGTTAGGTGAATCAAGGACTCTATAAGATGTCTTGACTGAAAAAATACCATTTTTAGACGGAACCCATCTCAACTGATCTGTACCTGCAGAAGGAATTAATTCTAATATTAAGAATATCTTTAACAGTAACATCATTAAACAGAGAGGTTAAAATATCAAGTTTCCATGTCTTGTTGTCATGATCAATGAGTTGGTCAACAAACTGAAAAAAAGAAGAGACAAATTGGGAAGATGAGGAGTTTTTTCACTTCTAGCATCAAAACTTACTAGACAAGCTATACATCTAGCATTCATATCAACCACATCAAACTCAAAGCCCTCCTTCCACATTAAAAAAAAACCACCAGATAATCCTATTGGGTTGACAAAATAATACTTAGTAATGTTCAAACATCTAGTATATCTAATCATTTTTTTATCTAGATTTTTTGTTTCAGAAAGGAACACAATATCTGGGTCATTTGACCTGATCAAATCCCTAAGGTGATATCTAGTATGTTTATTCCCATACCCTTGCACATTCCAAGATAATAACTTCATATTGCAATTTTCCACAGAAAAGCAAGGTATTAGATAATACGAAATATGTAAACTCTCAGTACTATAATGCAAAACAAGAAAGTTTAGGAACAACCTAAAACTAAAAAACAAGGCACTAAACCTAATTCTAGCACAAAAATGGATATCAGGGACCTTAAAGAAACAATCAAATTTAAAGTTGATGCTCTTAACTTCACAGAAAGAGAGTACTTTAAGAACCCTAGAATCACAAACAAGTTTCAGTTTCAAACCCTTAAACTCACAAACAAAAACTAACTTAGTAACCCTAAAAACACAATAAAAAACTAAATGCGAATTTAAGACGTATTTGTCAAAATTGAAACCTTTTGAAAGATTGGGATACTTGGTGTAGATGGGGAAAAACGATTTGCTGGTTTTTAAGGAATTGAGGAGACGACCGTACGGAGGAGACTCCTCGAACCGAGCGAAATATTAAGCCTCACACAGATGCACCGCTGCAAAGGGGGTGCTTTAGATTCGAGAGATCGATCTGTAGTACTCCGGCCTAAATCAAGACAATGACCGTTCCAGAGTAAATTCGGTCACAAGAGAGGATGGGTTGATCTGTAGGAGGGAAGCTGGGAAATGTGTGGAATCAATGGTAATCAAAGATTGTGGGTGTGTGAATTCCGAATATGATAAGCTCTGAATAATTTAAAATTCCTCAATTGAGAGTAGTTGCTCAATTGATAAGTTGATGATCTCGTGTTGTTGATGAGACGTGAGATTCATGATACCGTTGATGCTGATGATTCAATCATGATTCAGAGACTTATTTATATTGCTGGAATTGTAGACACCGTGATTCCATGAAGTGTGACAGTTGATGGAATCAAGGAGTGGGGAAGTGGAGATCGTATTTGAAACCAATTGCTCAATGTGTGGAGCCTTGGTCGATTTTCCACCCACTACCTCGTGAATTCCTTCAACTGATTGCACGACTTGCTCACATTCCATTGTGTGTTTGAACACACGTGCCGTAGACACCAGACCAAAACCCTAAGTGATATCCCCTAAGTGACACGATTGACGTCTCGTGGTTTGTTAGTCAATTGATAACTTCGTGGTTTGATGGGACGACGATTCCATGTAGTTGCTGAGTTGAACATGATGTTCTGAAATTCATGAATTGAACATGTCATGAGACAGAGGTATAGTTCTTACGATGAAGTGAGCAAGTATTGCTTATTCGATGGATCGTTGAATATTGATTTTTGAACTAATATCCCTTGGTTTGAGCAAATATTTATCATCTGAGCAAGTATTTCTCATGTGATGAATTGTTGAATATTTGATCTTCTGAGTATGTGTTGCTCCTGATGGATTATTGGTAGCGTACCAAAAATATTAATTAGAATATTGGTCATTGAACCGAGAATAATTAATAAAATTAATGACCATGAGGTGGTCGTAAAATTATTAAGGTTGGAATCTGGAATGATGATCCTTGGATTCAGAAACCCTAATTTGATCAATTGATGATCAATTCATGGTTCGTCAGAATTTCAACCATGGGATGAAGAAGGAAGCAACTACATGGGACTGTGGATTAACCGTGTAGTGTCTATATGCTTACGTGAGCGAATACGAAGAACTCCTGAAGATTTGACGATTTTTTGGTGGAAGAATGATTAAATGCTGGCTTAATCATTTATTCAAAATGCTGGTCTGAGCCTTAGGCGAGAAAACCTAATTAATTATGACGAGGCGAGGGACCGACCATGGAGTCATGAAACCGTCCTTGTGTTGTCACATGACCGCTTGATGATCACTTCATGAAAATCCAAAGTGTTTGGAAGAGTTTTGGACCTAATACGAGCAATTGTGCAAATTAGGTCAAAACTGTGAAAATTGATGGGACCGGCTTCTGTGACCAAAGAGCCAATCTTGGTCGGTCAAGATAGCGTGCTCGTGTCCCCAAGGCGTCCGCGTCTCAGTCCTGAGAATTTTGATATTTTCTGGCGTGCAATTGAGCATCCATTCGAGAAAATATGCCAAAATTAGGGTTTCGACGAAACTGAGGAAAACACCATGAGATGATGAAAAATAATTATAAAATTAGGAATGAGGAGGCGTGGGACCGCCGTGGTCAAGGCATGGTCGTCCGGTCGTGACCACGGTCCCGAGGTGCCTTTTCCTTAATTTTATAATATTTTGATGATTTTATGAAAAATTCATGAATTTTGAGAAATTTGATGAATTTAGGGAGTTTCCATGAATTGAAGGAGTTTTCACGAGTTCAAGGAAGCAAAAAATATTAAAATAATAAAAAAAAGGGCATGTGGGACCGTGGAGGCGCGGACGGCCGGCTAGGGCCCGGTCCCACGAGTTTCCCTAATTTTTTAATATTTTTAGGTATTTTGATGATTTGAGGGAATTTTTCCTAATTTGAGAGAAATACCATAAAATCAAGAAATTTGATGAATTCAAGGAAAAATAGGATAAAATAATAAAGCAAAGGGCGTGTGGGACCGGCTAGTGGCCCGGTCCCACAAGTTTTTCATAATTTTATTTTATTTATTATTATATGATGATTTGTGCAAAATACCATGAAATCAATGAGTTTTTTCATGAAATTAGAGAAATAATAATAATAATAAAATAATAAGAAACCATGGGGTGTGGGGCCGGTTGGCCAATGGTCACGCCCCACACTCCTTTCCTTAATTTTATATTATTTTTATGGATTTATGAAAGTACCATGAAACCGAGGAGTTTCCTCGAGACAAATGAGATTTGATAAAATGAGAGAATTTTCATCGAATCATGGAAAATAATAAAAATGCATTAAAAATATAAAACTGGCATGGGATTGACCACGACACGGTCGGTCGGTCGTGTGTCCATGCTCCCAGCACCCTGGTCAATATTTTTAATTATTTATTATTTTCTTCTCTATTTTGCATAGGTTCATCGTTTCGTTGTATTTTTGAAATACTCGTTCGTGCGGTGACTGTTAGTGTATCGTCGTTGAATACACCTTCACCATTTGAATCAGGTCTTACTTAGAGGTAGCTCAGACACCCAGTTGTTGATTATTTATTACTAATTGTGGAATTCAGTGGAGAATAATTCACAAAACTGAGTAATAAGATGTTTATTATTAATTCATAGGATCAGCTGAGGATTCGACTACGAATTCAGAATAATAAAGTGAGCATTACCATTCCATGGGATCGTAGATTCGACCATAGAATCGGAGTAATTAAGATTTATCTGTTACCATTTATGAGACCAGTTGTGGATTCGATCATGAAATCGGAGTAATGAGATAATATAGTTATTGCTATTTTGTGAGATCAAGCCGTGGATTCGATCATAGAATCAGAACAATTGTTTATTTCCATTCCGTGGGACCAGTCGCAGATTTGACCATGGAATAGGAGCAATTGTTATTGCCATTCCATGGGACCAGTCGTGGATTCGACCATGGAATAAGAGCAATTGTAATTATGAATAATTAACTTTGTGGCTCTATACTTGCAGAGCAAGCTATCTAGGAGCCGTCCATCTCGTGATACTATATAGAAATAATCACTGAAAGTGTTCAGTATTCATGAGATATGTCGTTGTCCAGTCGTGAGACTACATATCTACATGTACTATGAGAGAAAGTACTCTCCATTGAGAATTCGATGAAAGAACCATGTCTCAATACTCACGTATGATTGCTGGATCAGAGCTTCGTATAATTATGAGTTTACGATTTTATCCCTTGTCGAAAATCCACCATCTACATTAAGTCCCCTGCTTACTGAGGAAAGCTGTGTTCCTCAGTCAGCATTAAATGGTGATTTTCCGGCCATAAATAATACCAGTAATTGAACTTAGTCGTAAGTTGAGACGTTACCGGATTTAGAGAGCATGAGCAAACCACGACTTGATGAAGGCTTCAATGTCATGATTGGAGCGTCGTTTGATGAGCATAAATTGGTGTTGAACTGCTGGTTTGGACGATGAGTCCTTGGTCGATTAGGATTCGCGGGCGGGGCCTAATAAGGAAATCCTTATTTTAGGAATAGACGCTCGTTTGTTCATTAGTTTAAAGAAAAAACAAAATAGACTTGAATCTAATGATATAAAGTTTTGTTTATCATCTTTCCCGAAAACCAAAATTTTATCTTTGTGAGATTTCACAAAATGGAATAAACTCCCGTTCCAAAGGTGAATGCTCGCACGAGAGAAAAGTTTTTTTTTTTGAAAAGACGTGCGTCTGTTAATAAAATTTTTGTCTATGAGCTTTCATGAAAATTTTTATTTTCGATATGTGAGCGTTCACAAATTTTTGAAAGTATACTCTCGCTTCAAAGACAGATGCTCGCGCGAAGGAGAAAAAGTATGTAGATATATTTTTCAAATTTACATGGGTTTCACGTTAAATATTTACATATTTTGTAAAATCATGTTTTGATTTTGAACAACTGTTGAAAGTAGACAATTATACATGGTAAAATAATGTCTGTGAGTTTTCACAACTGTGGAATGGACGTCTGTCCAATTTTCGAAAAACAAGTGGATGTTCACTCAGTAAAAACTTTACGTGGGTTGTCCACGGTTTCATGAAAATCAATTTATGATTTTTGAGAAATTTCTGGAAGCAAGCAATTGTATACATGATGAAATAATGTATGTATGAGTTTGGCGATATTATAGTGTATGCACATATGTAGAGAACCAGCGAATGTTCATATGAAATGTTATGTGAATTATTCATAGTTTCATGAAAAGTCAGGTGCTGGTTTTAAATAATGAATTTTGCTCATCTTGGCAAGTTTGAAGAGGCGAGCAAGTTTTTTGAAGGTTTTACGTTAGTATCACTAAGTTCGTGAAACGTAAATAGGTAAGAGTGGAGGATTACCATTTTTGTAGACGCTGTCGTGAGCACCTTTAATCCATGATTCATTGTTTTGTCGAATCCGGCGCTTTGTATGAACGATGTGCTCTGAGTGGTGAGATATCCTTCATACTGAGTTGTATTCCTGGTTATTCCGTTAGCTTTACCATAGGATGACCGTGTAGTGAGATCCCGGATCAATGTAGACTCCATGGAAATGGAGGAAAATCTACGGGAGCGGAGATCCCAGAAGTAAGGACTATAGGGTGTTAGCAAATAACGTGTAGTCCCCAGCCGCTCCTTGTGTCATGACTTTACTCGTGTAATTAGGATCATGAGATCAAGGTTTGTTACTTATTTTCAGACTTTTGCTCCATCAATTGATGGTCTTCAATTTTTTCCCGGGTAAACAATTCATGAATCTAGCACTGATGAAGAAGTCGATGTAAGTACCCTTTTTCGTGCACGTGATCGTGGCATCTCCTTGAATGACATAATAATACTTGTTGTTGACGAACCCAGGAAGAAATCATGGTATATAAGCATTATGTTGATGAAGCGTGCTCTTCTTTGGGATATGAGAATATGGAGAGTTCCCAAAATCCCGAACCGAACGAAGATAATGGAGTTTCCAACGGAGATTCCAACATTGACGAACCCTCAAATGGTTTAGAGACTCCCCTAGTAAGTATATCTCCTGTGACCTCTTCATAGAAGTATGAAATTTCTGATTTGTGAGTGAATGAATGAAAACCCATGTGAATACACGAGTAATTTTGCCGAAATACGTCACCAGGAAATTTCAGACTTCATCCTTTAGTAAAAACGCTGTAGAATCTTCGTTTGGGGTCGTATTTTCGACATCTGCATATGCATCCTCAAGCCCAGGAAATTTCCAAGCTTTAGCAAATAAGTTTTTTTGAGTTTAGAGCTTGTTTAGGATCCGAAATCGACGAAACAGTAAACTTCCAGGAAACCTTCAGAAAATTTACAGCTGGCATGGGGTCCAATATTTTGGCCACAACTCTTCGCTCGTTTCTCCAATTGTTGTGAATTTTGGATATGTTGTAGAGGACATCCATATGAAGAAAATGTTATATTACCCATACCTAGATTATTCACCAATTTCTCCCTTGTTGTAAAACATTCATGTTGCGTCTTTAGACCATTCGCTTGTGTCTTGAACGGTTGGTGAAGGATTGATGTCATTGATTCAATTGAGATCAGGACTCCTTGATTGGCACATGAGCATGGTGCTTGATTACCACCTTGTTTCTGTCAGTCGTAGAAACATTACTTCTGAAACCCTGGTCATGGGACCATAACTGAGGTTGCTCTCAAGAGGGGATGATGTAATGACCATGGTTTCATGTCCCGGTGGTAGCATTCATTTTATGATGAATGATTAGCAGTGGATAGCCCGGCACCACGAGTGTTGGGCTTTGAAATTGATCGTCATGATCGGTGGACCGACAGTCCCCAGTATATTGTTGAATCTCCCTCTTTCGTTTTCCCTTCTTCTGTCAAGACCTAGATAGAGGACCCGGGTAGAAAAATCGATGTAAAGACCTAGGTGGTCTAAGTTGGAGGTAACTTGATGAAGGAATTAGCGAAAAGACCTGGTGGACACCGATCGACTGTGGAAGTTATGAATCCCGTCCACAAATCTCTGGTTGCGCGTTGTATGCTCTGGAAGCTGTAGAAACCTCATACGACGTCGAAATTCGATGATTAACCCCAACTTTTGAAGCTAAGAGATTGAGGTATCACATGAGAAAATAATCACTCAATTTGGAGTTGTAGAAATCATCCAACGAGGCGTGTACATTTGTAATTTGTAATCCCGTACAGATTTTTCAGATCTCGTAGACCTGACAGTAAAGGCCATATCTTTTAGCTCGTATGTCCGATTGATGCGCCCTTTTGGTATGTTGTAG
Source organism: Papaver somniferum (assembly GCF_003573695.1). Lineage (NCBI taxonomy): Eukaryota > Viridiplantae > Streptophyta > Magnoliopsida > Ranunculales > Papaveraceae > Papaver > Papaver somniferum. The sequence goes on from NW_020622713.1 coordinate 8,000,942, forward strand.
AAGAGACATAGACGAACATCTTTTGTTGAGGAAGTATTGTCCTATTCCTCACTTATTGGTACTTTTTGTAAACCCATGGGCTGAAGTATGTTGTACTTTATCTGTAGAACATCTTGTAGAAGACTTTGGCTTGTGATCGTCCACCATGTAATCTTTCGAAAGATGCTCATGCTAACGTGTTTTCACATCTAGATACCTTGATATGAATCATTAGTGCTTGGATAAGCCCGCTTCATGTGTAACACTTCAGAGAACGGTTAGTTGATGAAGCCATGTCATGAGGATGTTTCTCCCGTTGTTGATGCTGAGATCACGATTGAGTTTTCTCCATATATTCTTATTGATGCTGAGACCATGGAAGGATTTCCACCAGATATCCTTGCTGATGTCGATGCTATGGTTAAAGATGCTTCAGAGATCGAAAAAGGCTTGAACCATGATTATTCGTTGCTCCTCCATTAAGTGAGCATTTATATTGAAGAACTAGTTAGTAAGTTGAGAATCCGGTATACTGGGAGTTCAACCTGAGTGCTCTTGAAAGCATGACTGTATCGTGAAGCGGCTTTGTAAGTGAATCCACATTGTTGTTGAAGATAGCAGCATAAATCTCCATTCTGGATCGGTGAAGGGAAGAAGCTCCTCAGTCATGCAGGGTTTTGTGATGTAGAGAAGTCCTCGTTGATGAAGTTTCACGGAATCACCTCAGGTTGTCCATTGTATGTTGAAGGAGTTAATGCCATCCATGTATGAATGATGTTGCATCTGCTTCAGAAGTATTATCATGGGATAATGAAGACTTATCGATTGTAGTTTAGTAACACTTTGATCGTGATGGTGTTGAATCAGTGTAGAGATATTTGTGTTGAAGCCAGATACGCCATTATCGAAGGTGTACTCTTTGATTGGGAGTACAATTTAAGGCTTCTTAGATGCTTGATTTTTGAAGAATCATATCCCTTAAGAATCAAATGTCGTATCTTTGATCATCTCGGCCCTGAGTATCTTCTGTTGATGCAGCATTCTTCTCGTTGCGGTAATAAGATTCAACACTTGTGCATCCATCAGAGTTTTCTGATTTTGTGGCACACATGGACGCTCCTGCAAAGCTATGGAGAAACGCCCAACGTATTCTTTGCCATGCTTGGACATCCTCTCGGTAATGAATGTTCGGTGCTCGATTTGGAGAGGCTACCATTCACAACGTCTTGAAGAGTTTCTAGTAGAATTGAGTCCCCATGCTAGGATAGCATGTGAAGAAATAAATGACGTAGACACGGGAGGAATGAGACTTTCCTAAGTGTGGAACCTCTTGATGAATGTCTATGCATCTTTTGCAGGTTCTTGCTTCAATCTCGTCAAAGTTCGAAATTCCTCCAAGTGTTCTGATGATGGTATGTCCGTAAAATCTTCTGGATCAGAAATTTCTTCGTTGGAGAGATGTGTAACCAGAGGCGCTTTGTAGGTACCCATCTTTTCAGCATGGATCCACGTTCTTCTGAAGGACATGTCATGTCCTGGATCTTCCTTCATGTTCGAATGATGCATGTGGATCTGATGGTTTTTAGTGGAATATTGTTGATGGCGGTGTCAGCATCGATCAACGTTCTTCCAAATTTGTTTCTTCTGAGATTGATTGTGGTAAGCGGTCCCCAGTCGTACATCTCCTGGTCTGTGGCTGGAGACTCAAGAAATATTTCCGGAATGGACTTCTTGACACGATGTGGTTCAGTACTGTGAACATGTCTCTCCTTTGTGCCTTCGACAGATAACGCAATTCACGTTCGAACAAAGATTGAACTGTCGCTTTGATAGGTTGTTCAGAGAGTGTAAAGATTCTGACTGGGAGAGGATTCTTTTGTATTCCTTCAGTCCCCAGTTGAAGCTATTGTGGATCAACCTTCTCTTTGAAAATGTGCTTCAAAACTCGGCAGTCGCTTGTGGGATGATTGACGAACCTGTGGAAGTCACCTCTTTAATAGGAAAAGGAAAGTCAGGTGCTTCTTGATCAGGAATTCTTGTGCGTTGGTCAGAGGCTTGTGCATTTTTCTTATCCTTCCTTTGTTCTTTTGAAGGAGCTAAGGTATGCTTGCGCAGCGGTTTGGATTTCTGTTTTCTCCCTTCTGCAACAGTGTTTGTGAAAGGCTGGAGGTTTTACTTCTTCTTGATCAGACGTCTTCTACCTCGAGTGTCTTGCGGTTCCTGCATTTGTAGCTTTTGTTCTTTCTAGTAAAGCAGGCGCAGTAGTTGACGATCTCTTCGAGGCTTCGTGAAGCTCTGAGAAAGTCTGGAATCGAAGATTTTCCAGTAGATCTCTATAAACCGGGAGCATTCCATTGATGCACAAATCTACTAGTTGTTGCTCCGTGACATTTGGATCATGACAATCCAAGTCTTGGACTCTGAATCTTTTCACGTAGTCATTGGGGTTTTCACTGACCCTCTGAAACATTCTTCCCAGGTCAGAGAGAGTGACTTTCTTTGACACAAAGAAGTACTTCCTGTAGAAGGCATTAATCATTTCTCCCCAATTGTTGATAGTCCCTGGTGCGATGTTGTTATACCAGGTGTATGCTCTGCCTTTCAGAGACTTTGAGAATTACTTGAGACGAACGACATGATTATGTTCATGTTCTCCCAGGGCTTCGAGAAAACGAGAGACATGTTCCTGAGCATTGCCAGTACCATCATATAAGGTGAAGGTTGGAGAAACGTAACCTTTGGAGAGTGGAATCCTCTGCGTAGCGGAAGGATAAGGAGGTTGATGATGATGGACATGCGATGTTTTGTCTTTTCCACGGTTCTCCAAGAGGTGCTCCATATCCTCGCGAGTGATGAAATTCGATGATCCCTTCGCTGATGAATTGTCTGCAGCAGTTTCTCGTACTTCTTCGTCTTCTACTGTATGGATTGGAATTACTTCAAGATCGTCGTCTGAGGATTTCTCCTTATCCTTTCGCTTCTCTTGAGTTTTCTCTGACATCTTGTCAGTAAGAGTTTTGAGATAATTACACATCTCCTTCTGTGTAGCAGCCATGTCAGTCTGATTCTTTGCAAGAGTCTCCTGCGCTTTGATAAGATCAGCAATGGTAGGTGGTGTATCTCCTCTGACTTATTCATGGTATCGTCCGGACAGTGGATGACCTTCGACGTGAGGAGGATTAATGTCACCACCATCAGTGTTGGAGGTCGGAATTGTCTTCGGGATATTCTGTTTGTTGTTGTTGCTAATGCTCGCACGGTTTGTGTTAGGATTCGTAACTGAACCTGACCTGAGATCAACCATCTTGTGAAATTGTGAGATTGCAACCGAGAGAATGATCTCCCACTGTGGTCGCCAATCTGTAGATGGGGAAAATTGATTTTCTGGTTTTTAAAGAATTGAGGAGACGACCGTACGGAGGAGACTCCTCTAACCGAGCGAAATGTTAAACCTCGCACAGATGCACCGCTGCAAAGGGGGTGCTTTAGATTCGAGATATCAATCTGTAGTACTCCGTCCTAAATCAAGACAATGACCGTTCCAGAGTAAATTCGGTCACAAGAGAGGATGGGTTGATCTTTAGGAGGGAAGCTGGGAAATGTGTGGAATCAATGGTAATCAAAGATTGTGGGTGTGTGAATTCCGAATATGATAAGCTCTGAATGATTGAAATTGCTCAATCGAGAGTAGTTGCTCAATTGATAAGTTGATGATCTCGTGTTGTCGATGAGACGTGAGATTGATGATACCGTTGATGCTGATGATTCAATCATGATTCAGAGACTTATTTATATTACTGGAATTGTAGACACCCTGATTCCATGAAGTGTGACAGTTGATGGAATCAGGGAGTGGGGAAGTGGGGATCGTTTTTGAAACCAGTTGCTTAACGTGTGGAGACTTGGTCGATTTTCTACCCACTACCTCGTGAATTCCTTCAACTGATTGCACGACTTGCTCACATTCCATCGTGTGTTTGAACACACGTGTCGTAGACCGCTAGACCAAAACCCTAGTGATATCCCCCAAGTGACACGATTGACGTCTCGTGGTTTGTTAGTCAATTGATAGCTTTGTGGTTTGATGGGACGACGAGTCCATGTAGTTGCTGAGTTGAACATGATGTTCTAAAACTCATGAATTGAACATGTCATGAGACAGGTATAGTTCTCACGATGAAGTGAGCAAGTATTGCTCATTCGATGGATCGTTGAATATCGATTTTTGAACCAATATCCCTTTGTTTGAGCAAATATTTATCATCTGAGCAAGTGTTGCTCATGTGATGAATTGTTGAATATTTGATCGTCTGAGCATGTGTTACTCATCTGATGGATTATTGGCAGCGTACCAAAAATATTAATTAGAATACTGGTCGTTGAACCGAGCATAATTAATAAAATTAATGACCATGAGGTCGTCGTAAAATTATTAAGGTTGGAATCTGGAATGATGATCCTTGGATTCAGAAACCCTAATTTGATCAATTGATGATCAATTCATGGTTCGTCAGAATTTCAACCATGGGACGAAGGAGGGAGCGACTACATGGGACCGTGGATCAACCATGAAGTGTCCATATGCTCACGTGATCAAATACGAAGAAATCCTGAAGAGTTGACGATTTGTTGGTGGAAGAATGATTAAATTCTGGCTTAATCATTTATTCAAAATGCTCGTCTGAGCCTTAGGCGAGAAAACCTAATTAATTATGACGAGGCGAGGGACCGACCATGGAGTCATGAAACCGTCCCTGGGTCGTCACGTGACCTCCTGAGGATCACTTCATGAAAATCCAAAGTGTTTGGAAGAGTTTTGGACCTAATACGAGCAATTGTGCAAATTAGGTCAAAACTGTGAAAATTTATGGGACCTGCTTCCGTGAGCCAAAGATACAATCTTGGTCGGTCAAGATAGCGTGATCGTGTCCTCAAGGCGTCCGCGTCTCAGTCCTGAGAATTTTGATATATTTTGGTGTGCAATTGAGCATCCATTCGAGAAAATATTCCAAAATTAGGGTTTCGACGAAATTGAGGTAAACACCATGAGATGATTAAAAATAATTATAAAATAAGGAATGAAGAGGCGTGGGACCGCCGTGGTCAAGGCATGGTCGGCTGGTCGTGACCACGGTCTCGTGGTGCCTTTTCCTTAATTTTATAATATTTTGATGATTTTATGAAAAATTCATGAATTTTGAGAAATTTGATGAATTTAGGGAGTTTCCATGAATTGAAGGAGTTTTCATGAGTTCAGGGAAGTAAAAAATATTAAAATAATAAAACAAGGGCGTGTGGGACCATGGAGGCGCGGCCAGCCGGCTAGGGTCCGGTCCCACGAGTTTCCCTAATTTTTTTAATATTTTTAGGTATTTTGATGATTTGAGGGAATTTTTCCTAATTTGAGAGAAATACCATAAAATCAAGGAATTTGATGAATTCAAGGAAAAATAGGATAAAATAATAAAGCAAAGGGCGTGTGGGACCGGCTAGGGCATGGTCGGCCGACTAGTGGCCCAGTCCCACAAGTTTTTCATAATTTTATTTTATTTATTATTATATGATGATTTGTGCAAAATATCATGAAATCAAGGAGTTTTTTCATGAAATTAGAGAAATAATAATAATAATAAAATAATAAGGAACCGTGGGGTGTGGGGCCGGTTGGGACCAAGGCATGGCCGGTTGGCCAATGGTCACGCTCCACACTCCTTTCCTTAATTTTATATTATTTTTTATTGATTTATGGAAGTACCATGAAACCGAGGAGTTTCCTCGAGACGAAAGAGATTTGATAAAATGAGAGAACTTTCATCGAATCATGGAAAATAATAAAAATACATTAAAAATATAAAGCTGGCGTGGGATTGACCATGACACGGTCAGTCGGTCGTGTTCCGTGCTCCCAGCACCCTGGTCAATATTTTTAATTATTTATTATTTTCTTCTCTATTTTGCATAGGTTCATCGTTTCGTTGTATTTTTGAAATACTCGTTCGTGCGGTGACTGTTAGTGTATCGTCGTTGAATACACCTTCACCATTTCAATCGGGGCTTACTTAGAGGTAGCTCAGACGCCCGGTTGTTGATTATTTATTACTAATTGTGGAATTCAGTGGAGAATAATTCACAAAACTGAGTAATAAGATGTTTATTATTAATTCATAGGATCAGCTGAGGATTCGACTACGAATTCAGAATAATAAAGTGAGCATTACCATTCCATGGGATCGTAGATTCGACCATAAATCAGAGTAATTAAGATTTATCTATTACCATTTATGAGACCAGTTGTGGATTCGATCATGAAATCGGAGTAATGAGATAATATAGTTATTGCTATTCTATGAGATCAAGTCGTGGATTCGATCATATAATCAGAACAATTGTTTATTGCCATTCCGTGGGACCAGTCGCAGATTCGACCATGGAATAGAAGAAATTTTTATTGTCATTCCATGGGACCAGTCGTGGATTCGACCATGGAGTAGGAGCAATTGCAATTAGGAATAATTAACTTTGTGGATCTATACTTGCAGAGCAAGCTGTCTTGGAGCATTAATTATCGCGATATGAGCTTGTCGGTAAGTCATATCCTTTATATAGTCAGGGTAAACTCGTTGTTTGTTCCTGAAGACGTTATCGCTCTACACTAGCAGAGCAAGCTATCTAGGAGTCGTCCATCTCGTGATACTATATAGAAATAATCACTGAAAGTGTTCAGTATTCATGAGATATGTCGTTGTCCAGTCGTGAGACTACATATCTACATGTACTCTGAGAGAAAGTACTCTCCGTTGAGAATTCGATGAGAGACCCTTGTCTCAATACTCACGTCTGATTGCTGGATCAGAGCTTCGTATAATTATGAGTTTATACGAAGATCCACCATCTACACTTGGAATTTTTAAAAAGACTAACCTGATTTGCAGAAATCTGAGCAACTCCAGAAACTATGTAGCAAACAGACGTACCACCATTCTTTTATTTCCCCACAGTGTTGTCCATTACCACCATTCTTTTCTTTCCCCACAGTGTTGTCCATGCTCAATCCACGATCTAATTGAGAATCACTGATTTCCTTGATGTGACAATCGTTACCACTCATATTAGTTTGAGGTATAGATTGATTTGGAGGTTGTATTTGAAAGAGGGGATTTTCGAATGAGTTATGTATTTGGGAAGGAAGAACAGAAATTTCTTTCGATACAGCCGAGTAATTATCTGACTCATCCTTTCTAGATCTCTTAAGCCTCCTTGAATCTTCTTCAACGTTTTCAGCCATAACAGGCCCAACACCAAGCCCAGCCATATCATTCGTATCCACATAGTCACGTTATCATCTGAGACTTCCTCCATACCTTCAATGAGATGCTTATTCTCTCCATAGTGTCTATTCCATTGTTCTGTTGTTATTCTTAGAACTCTATGTTGATCTTCATACTCCTCACAAAGTTCATCATCGTGTTGAAGAACGAAACATTTAGGCCATATTTTTTTAGGTTGTTTTTCATAGTGATAAATCACCCATTTTCCCCCTAAAGCTGCTGTGAGCACCCATGTACCTCTTCTCAGTGGCTTTGTAATATCAACTTCCACATTAGCCTTTAGTAATTTTCCCACTTTAGGCCTTGCATCTTCTGGTTCCTCCTACATCTTCTTACCAATCTCCTTGCACAATGCACATCTTATCGACCAAATTATCATCTAAATGCTCCAACTTCAAGTTCCTGAACTACACACAGAATATTTGGTGTGTGAAGTGATATCTGACACATCTTTCGCAGAATCGTAATCATGAAGAATCATCAGATACTCCATAATTGTACATGGAGCTTGTTTCATGATCTCCTCCACAGTACATTCCTTTTCAAACTTGAATACAAACAAATTTGTGCCCGTCGTTTTCATCTCCCACTTCTTGTAGAATCTCCATTGCATACTGATATCTTTCTTAATTTTCTTGAGATCCAACATATTTTTCTCAATTATCTTCCCATAAGACTTTTAGACCACTTAGTTGCCACTGCACTGACCTCCTCAACGATATTAATAGTTCTTCTAACAGGCATATGAAACTTCCTACTGATTGAAGTTCCTTGCATTTTCTTAGTAATCGTAGAGAGTTGAGTTTAAGAACTTGAGGCCATACTGATAGCGGTTTGTTTATGGAATACCTCTTGATGTTTCTTCGGCTTTATAGTATGATGCTCTAAGGGTTTTAGGGTTTCATAGAAATAAACACGATAATAACCAAATAATTTCTTTCCTAAGATGACTAACGCATATCTTTTGCATATACCAGTGCTTAACATATTTGGAAAGGATTTTTCTGGACAATTATGCGCAAATGGATGAAATATCGGCCAAAGAGGAGGTTTTGATTCTGGAGATGCAGATTCGAATTTTTGAAATTGCGTTGATTGCGCCCTGTATACACTAGAATTTCCAAGAATATATTTTCCTTCTAGTATGCAACTTCTCGCCATAAATAGATGAAATCTCGGCCAAAAGGGAGGCTTTGACTCTGGAAAAGAGAATTCAAATTTTTGAATTTGTATTGATTGCTCCTTGTAGACACTGGAGTTTCCAAAAATATTTTTATCTTCTAGTATGCAGCATTTCTCCATGAAACTTCTTATGTTAACATCAATGGTGATGATGGAAATCTTGATAAATTGAGGACAAACATTAAGAGGATTGGTAGTTTGAGTGGTAAAAATTGTCACAAAACTTAGGATAATTTCCAAAAGCACGACTACTGCAACCACAATGATTCTCTCCAGCTTACTCATTTTTGCACATAGCTAATTGGAAGAGACACGACTGTTTGAACGTAGAAAGAATAATGAACAATTGCTACATAAACCACGACTGGTTAAGTTTCTTGGAGATTTCCGAGACACTGCATATCAGAACAGAAATTAGTTTTCCATAAAAATTAAAGAAAAGAAAGAAATTTTATAATCAAAAGAAATAAAAAGAAAACTGAGAAAATTTAAAAGTTTGCAAAGATTGGATTTCCTCGATAAGAAACTTAACAGAAATCTACTTCCTCAGCTGATGTGAGATTTACTCATGCTATGACTTCGTTCAAAGAAATATTTGACCAGTGTATGCTCCAAAGTTGGCCACATGAACACTTTCATATCAACCATATTCATCTTAAACATAACTAGTTCAAATGACTCAAATGAAACTAGTTTTAGAGTTGTTCAATTGTTTATATTCTCATAGAAGTATACAAGACACAATTGAAGCAAAGTCGATTTTGATTTACTTGAATCAATTCATGAATATTATAGCCACGGTTTGCAAAAAATTGCATTCCTAATTATATAAATGTATTAATTCATGAAGAAACCGATTTTAGAACATAACCTACTCAAGTATGCAAACGGGTACGCATATCTAAGTGGTCGGACTAAGTTTGGGTTCGCCAGTATGCGAACGGGTAAGCATACCTTACAAACTCAGTTGAATTTCCGAGACTTGAACCTCACGCCAATAGGCATACCGGTATGCATACTAAGTTCCCGAACTTTCACTAAACCAACTAGTACGCATATGAGTATGCATACTATGGTTCCCGGACTTGGACTACATATATGCAAGTACGCATATTATACTATATCTAATCATGGTTATTTGTTCTAAACTCCCATTTCAATCATTGAATCATTCTTATAAGACGACAATAGTTGTCTCACACAAACTATTAGCTCCGAAGCAATTTTCAAGTGATCGAATGATCAATACGAAACATTCTGATTCTACATCAAATGACTGTCTCACACAAATCATGTAAGATGTTACAAGGCGATTTTCACATGATCATCTTTTGACTTTCATCAAGAATATAAGATGAACTTGGTTAAAGCGAAATCTTACAAACACATATTTCGAGAAATATGTAAGTGACTTAAACTCAGCTCGAAATATCAAATGTGTATATCGAAGTCTATATAGCTATACGACTTTTGTCTCAAATAGGAGATATAATAGATAAACTTTTGAGTGATAGATGAGTTCAAGTATCCACATACCTTTTATTGATGGAGTTCCACAAGCTCCCCTTAGTAGTTATTCATCTTCAATCGATGAAGACCGTGAAGTCTAATGCTCATCTACACTTACTATCCTAATCCGAGACTTAGCTATAAGTAGACTAGAAATCAAGACTTATAGTTTTGGTAACTAAACTTGACAAACAATCTTGAGATAGCAACGCTTGCGAGTTCGACCGAGCAGTGCTCTAACATAAGTTTTCTAACAAACCTCTTCATCCATATCATCTTTGTGCAACCATCTGTAGCTGCAATGTAATTTGACTTTTTCATATACAATGACACACATCTTTGTAATTTGGATTTCCAAGACACAACTCCCTATGCATAGGTAAATAAACAACTGGATGTTGAATTAAGAATCTTCAAAGCACATGTCAAGTCTAAATCTATGTAACCTACTAACTCTGAATTATCACCACCATATCATATACATATTAGAAGTACCCTTTAGATACCATAGTATCCATTTTATTACTTCCCGATGCTCCATACTATAAATGGATAAAAATATGCTTACCACTCTAACTGCATAAGCTGTATGCGGCCTTGTAAACACCATTTCCTACATCAAACTACCAACTGTGAATGCATAAGTAATTTTCTCCAACTTTCGTTTCTCAATATCATTCGTAGGAGATTGATCACGAGTTAACTTAAACTGATCTGCAATTGGAAAACTTATTGGCTCAACCTTGTCCATGTTTTAACTTTAGCAACACCTTCTCAATATAAATGTCTGGTGATAAATATAGCTTCCTTGCTTTCATATCATGAGAGATTTACAATCCAAGAATATGCTTTGTCGTATTTAAGTATTTCACAGCAAAATACTTGCTCAAATACGAATTCGACATGTCAATGTTTCAACATATCATAAACATATAACAAAAGAATAGAAAATCACTATCAACAAATTTTTGGATGAATACACGATGATCTGTAGTTGTTCTCTTGTACCCATGTTATTTCATGAAATATGCAAACTTCTTGTACCATATAAACTCTTTTTTTTGCTTGCACACCATGTGCTTATTGCCTTTAACTTCAAAACCTTCGGGTTGTGCCATGTACACATCTTACTCCAAATCACCATGAAAATGCTATCTTGACATCTAGTTGTTCTATCTCAAAGTCCATACTAGCTTCTAATGTCAAAACAACCCGAATATGAGGAAATTTCATAATTTATGAAAAATCTCATCAAATCAAAACCTTTTCTCTGCTCAAAACCCTTCACAACTAAGCGTGCTTTTTACCTTGGTTGTGAGTTTTCATCTTCAGTCTTGATTCCATACACCCACTTGTTCTTCATAATTTTCTTGTTCTTTGCGTTGTCTAAGTAAATCAAAATTGTCATTCTCATCCAAAGAACTCACATCTTCTTTCATGTATTTCAACCACTTTTGACTTTTAGGAACATTAAGTGCCTCTTCATAATACTATGGTTCAATTGCATCTGGTGTATACTTTTTTGAAGGTAACTTGGGCATGCTGGATCCTTTTAACTCAGTTTCTTGTTCTTGTTGCATTTCTTGCTCACAATAACCCCATGGAACATCTTCATGATTGTGTTCTCATTGTTCGTCATCATCAATACCATTATCATGTTGTTCAAGAGAATGAGCAACTGGATTTGGATCCAAGGCCATGTCATCTTGAAGTTGTGGCATATCAGTCTTCTTAAAGTCTTTAACAATTTGGTCTTTAAGGTGTACAACATCCGTACTTATGATAATCTTATTATCAACTGGTTCCCAAAATATGTAACCATACTTCTCTATCCCATAGCCTAGGAACACACATTTCTTCGCTTTACTTACCGGAAGAATGTATGGTACGCCTAATTCTTCCCTGGTTATTAGCATTTAATTATCCCTTGAAAAGTCATGGAAATCTGCTCTAATTTGACATAAACTTCACTCTTATGGTTTTGCTTTGAAACCATGAACCTGAAATGATGCAGGAGGTGGTAAGCTCAATGTCAAACAAGTGTAAAGTATTTTTATGCCTCGGTTTTTTTAGAAGTTAAACTGCTTAAAAAATACATGATTACCGATGGCAACATCTGTTCTTTTGTTTTAAAATTTTTATTTTCTCTAACCATATAACAAGAAGTATGGGATCCTACGATCTGATGCCAAACCTCAAGGTCTGATTTTGTACTTACTCTCCCTATGATACTTATTACATTTTCTATCTGTGCTATCAGATTTATTTGTGACATAACACTAGTAAAATTTTCTATTAGTTCATGACGGTCTTTGAGAAGTGAGATATTCCGTTTGTAATAAACTGTTACAAGATAAAATAGAGTTCTATAACAAAATTTGAATAACATTCTCCCAAGTATGCGAAATAAGATAGACATTTCTCTGCCTAAAGTGTCATCGTTGCAAAACACTGTTATTTGAAGTTGCTAGTAGTATTAAAATATTGTGCATCCCTACTAAGATTTTAATATATGAAATATAAATTCTGCAATTTTTCAACATTTCCCACATCTGGTCATTTGTAGGTGACTCTTATCTTGACAGTCTCTTCACGAAAATATTTTTCTAAGGCCTCGAAGCTCTTTGTTGGCAAATCTCTTAGGATTCAAAAAGACATGGTCATACTACCCGTGGTTTCATTTGATATCATATTTCAAGGATATAAAAATTAAATCTGTATGTGATAAATGTTTTTTTTTTTTTTTTTTTGGAAATCACATTTCAATTCATTCAAACCAAAATGATGATTCCATGATTGCTTACAAGATTATCAAAAACACCAAAATACAAGATAATCAAAACCCAAATACAAATGATGACACCAATTGCAAGTACATCGCGAAGAGAAAGTGCCATGAACCGCAAAGACATCCAATTTTTGAAGATGTAGTAGTGATGAATGATGGTGTGAACCTGAAATAACTCCGACCATTTAAAATAATTATCTCCTTCAATAAGAGATGCTCGAATGAAATTGAGTATTTTGCCCAAAATCTTGTAGATCCAAACGAATCCGGGTGCCCTAAATCCCTCTTGTTGAAGAAGAATCCAAAGCGACGCCGAGCAGAATCGTTGATGTTCTTGATGAATCGAGAATAACAAGCCAAGAAACATCATGAAGATTTGAAAGAATTTCTATTAAAGCGAAGAGAAAATCGTCCAAAAGGAGAAGAGAAAATCTCCCAAATAGCGAAGAAATGTGTCCATAGATACCAAAAACAACAAAAATAAAATCTAAAAACACAAATTAAATTATTCTCATTCATAAAAACTTAAAAATCCTTGCTCAGATCTAGCCCAAAGGACTAGATCTGAGCAAGAAAAAGGGGGAAGTTCTAAGTTTTTTTTTTCTTTTAGGAGAGAGGAAGGAGAGAAGAGAAAAAAAGCCCCGTATGTGATAAATCTTTGGAACACCTTATTTGAATACCATCAGCTTATGCTTTTCTTGTCTATTTTTCTTCGACTTTTGTATATTATGTTTGTATAGAATTTTGTAGGAATCTTGGAGTCATGTGGCATGAAGGCAAATCAAAAATAGGGACTCAAAGCATTACTCGACAACCTTTGTAGCAGCAGGGACACAAGTCTGTAAGGCAGCAATAGTTCACATAAGGGGCATTCACTTGGGTTTGATAAAGAATCACTAGCGACATCGCACTTAATGTTCAAGGCTGCCTCTCCAGTTTCAAAATTATTGGGAGGAGATCATTTGCTGCTGAAGGCTCACGATTTATAAAGAGGGATACCAATATTATTTGGGGGTGATACCATTCCATACAGGACAAACAAGTGATAACAGATCCTGACTGTCGGATCGCTCAATTGGTATCACCCCCACTAATAGTGGTATCCCCTTATAAATCATGCTGAAGGATGCCTCTTAAGTTTACTAGCAAGGACACAAGTCTCTGGGGCAGACGCATCTTTCACTCTCTGTACCATAAATAGAAGCCAATCAGATAAATTTAGGTCGAACCTAATTTCTATCGAGCAGTTAGAACTCAATTCTTTACCCTAAGCTTCATTCGGCCTCCAACTTCAATTTCTGAAAGAATAGATTTCATTTGGAGTCGAAATCACAGAGAAATCACCTAAGAACTGTCATGTTGCAGAGTTTGGGTAATGAACAGATGAGGTGTTGCCGTTGATCTTGGTGTTGAATGGAGGGGATTAACAAGTAAAATTTTCAAGAAGTAGAGAGCTCTGAAAAGGAATTGAACTACAGAGACGACACCACTTTCACATTGCGTATCACGGTAAGATGGCCAAACCTTGTTATCACTAACTTGCTAAGCATTATAGCTGTTAGCCTACAGTTAATCTGATTATTCTATGGTCAGCATCATGTTATGCTTGGTATGGTTCTGATTCGGTGATCTGTAGAACATGTTAATACTAGGTGGAAGTCTGATTCAAGGATAAGGATATTTTTCTACCATGTTTAACTTCTAATTGTGGTGATTATGGAGTTGAAATTCCAACGTATGAACCTTTTGATGTCATTACATTTGCAGTCGATTATGGCACTATGGCACATTATTGTTTCCTTTTGATTGATTTTACAGATCCAAAGATTCCTAACCATACCAAATAAAATTGATAACCTTCTGAAATGGGTTTGTAACTTTACACAATTTATATTCCGTTTGATATTATCATCACGTTCAGTTTTGGTCACGATAATTGGGCATGATTTTGTGAAACTGCCTTTTTGTTGGATATTTTCAATATTGTTTGCCGCTGTCTGGGGTGGAAATTTTTTCGGTTAATAAATTTGAAAACCTATTCGATTTTCCAGAAATTTCCACAAAACATGTCTGTTCGCATAGGGTTTCTTCAAGAGACACCATTAATGGATTCCCGTTGAAAGCGTCTGTTCGTGATGGAAAGACATCATGAAAAGGCATGACTACCTCTTTAAATAGCGAAGGCTTTCTCCCATTTCAATCATAAAATCATCAAAAACTCTTTCTCTCTAAGCATCTTCAGAAACAAATACAGTGTGTTCTTGGTTGGGTCAAGGGAGTACAACCTTTGAATTAGACAACATTGTTAGGGCTTCATTGTATGCTGACAGCAATATTTCGCTGACCGATTGTACTCGCCAATTTATTGGGAAGGGTCGAAATAATTGCTGAAAAGAATCGCAAGGCCTTGAAGCTCTAGTGATACAACATTCTTTTCTTTCTTGTTTTCATCCTTTATTACCCAGATTTTCCAACACTTTTTACTTCATACAGTTCATTAAATGCTTAAACTGATTTAATGTCTTAATCGACTTCTAGTAGTCAGGAGCTGGAACATTCGCATGAAATCTATGTTATTTCTGTAGGTTTTAAGATTTCTTTTTACTTCTCTTGTTGATCTACCAATTATTTTATAGCATGATACTTCAAAAATAGGTTAGACCAAGAATAATCTCAAACTGGTTGGCCGGGGTTAGATCGTCCTTGGTTATTTCCTGGTGTATATAACGCATACCAGGTGGAATTATCTCTTTTGATTTATTAAATTCCTTTGCAGGAATACTCAGTTTTGAGGGGACATTCTTAAAGTATCAGTTCATTTCAGTTTTTGTTGGACAAGGGAAGTTCTTCGTTTGCTGTACTTATTTGGGTAATATTTCTTCCATAAGGCAAACCTGCATAAATTCTTAGGATTTTGCATCTCATGCATGTCTAGTCTTGTTGCTTCAGTGTTAATGGATCACACTAGTTATACGATTCAGAATTGAGTAATGTAAGATTAGCTTCATCAAGGAACTTGCTCATTTGAGGGGTACTTGAGAATACTTTACCTAGGTTCCTTCCATAATTTCAGGAATATGAATGACGTACATTCCAGATTTATTTGCACAAAATGGGCCTTAGAGACAAACATGATTTATTATAGTAGGTGGGTACATGATATTCATATTCTCACTGCTCTTCAGTGGGGAGTATTGAATTTCAAATAAGTAAATATCTTTGTTGTTAATTGTCCCTTCGTGGTTCCAGCTATGTTTTTTGAGTAGGAAAATTTTCATATTATCATATACTGGCTTAATTGTGTTCTGCTATTTGCTATATGCCTAGGTCTACTGCAGAATCAGACCTCTGGATATTAAAACCTTGTCTTCATTACGGTTCTCTTCATAGTGTTTCCATTATAATTGCCCTTAAAACACAAATCAAAAACCAAAAAACAAGATGTAGGTTTGATGAGTGTGTTTAGTTCGTCTGAATGTTTAATTGCTCAGAATTATCCTTAGTGGCATCAATCTCCTATTTAATTTTTTCATTTTGTATCTTCCAAGGTTTATATACATTTCAGTACAACTCCTAATACGATGCCTAAGTTTAAAATTTTTATTCCTCGAATGTGGTCTACTGATGATAGGGTTTCAGCTGATCTGTGTTCCTCAACTTAGGGAACCATGTCTTGGATAAAAATAGTTACTTCATAACACTGAGCAACCGGCCTAGTCGAAACGAAGTGATTATTTTTCTTTAGTTTTATTTTCTTGATTAAATGGATTCACTATTTTTCATTATTTCTTGATAAATCATTTAGTAGTATGTGGTTAATGCATTCTGGTTCTGAATTTGTTCAGAAATTCATCGGAGAATGCTCTAGAATCATTAGTGAGAGTTCTAGTCAAGGTACTTCATATTTGGGTTGACATTATAATATTAAAATGACAGTCAGATATTGTGTCTAGTGAATCTAACCTTCGAATCGCTTGTAGTATTCTCACTGCAATCTGTATGTAAATACTAGCCCGGGGCTTGGCTATATCCTATAATTATGTTTGCTGTGTGTTTTTGCTCCTTCACAGGGAACACGGGCCTTCAAACATTTTCATGGATGAAACTATTGGATCTGCTCGTATGGAATCTGGGACTGGTACTGGCGATAGTACAGTGCGGTGAACGAGCTCGAGCTTGTCAATCAGCTGATGGATTTGTATCATCATACAAGATTATAGTACACACGATATTTCTTGAAGTTTGGATATGCCTCCTTGGTGCATCTTAAACCTTAACAGGTAAATCTTCCTGGTTCCTGCCAAAAAAAGTTGCTCTTCAAAGGGTCAAGTGTTTATGCAAGATGACTCCCCCACCCACAAAACCAAATTCTTGTAGTAGCGAGCCCTTTTCCCGAATCACTTGCTCCCTCAACAAAACTCTAGCAGCCACTATTTGAAATTGCCATGAGGTAATCGGAGATAAAGATATTCTTACCTCAATGGATCAATCATTCAAGACCTTTTCATCATAGAAGTCTAATCCTTTTAAAAAAGAGTCCCACATCGATAACAAAGGCCTTGTAACTCTTTAGTATCTCTTGGTCTTCTGATTTGTTTCTAAGCTCTTAACTTAAACACCCTGGAAATTCTTCGCCTGTCTTCACTCATGTGCAATACCAGAACAAAGGCCTCAGCTTGGGATATTCTTATTATGTGTTCTGATTCACAAATGTTAATAAGACGATCAACCTGTATACATATTATTTGGGTTCTTAGATGTTATCAGGTAACTAATTGTGCACCTTTCCTGTGTTTTCTTCGTGCAATGGATACATCATTTCATGACATTGTGCTGGCTTCATTCTTGCTTTGATAATCCTGCAGCAAAAATTGGCACAGATTCTTTGAATGTTGTACATGGCCAACCAAAGTTATAACAACATAACACAACCTTCTTTGTCACATGAAATTCAACCCATCATGTTGCACTCTGATTAGTGTTTGAATCCGAACCTTCGCTTTTGGCTGAGCCAAAAACTGCTGCGCTGTGGTTTAATTAAATTAGACTTGCAAGTTCATGACTAATGGCAACACAGCTGCTTACAGTATAAACAGTGGATAATAGCAGTTATTGCTGCCTGACCTGCTGGATGTATTTTTGTACCAGATCCAAAGAAACTGCCAGGGAGCGCATGTACATACTGGCTCAAGCAGCAGCGGTGCATCATTACAAAAATCACCCGAAAGAGGAAACACATTAGGAATAAAACATCTTTCATCTCTGGACAATCAAAGTGGGGATGAATTTTTTTCAGCTGATGAAATAAAATATTTTGTAGATAGATGATAGCAATAAGTGAAAACTACAGAGAGACCCATTCTCTCAGATTTTTCCACTGTCAAACCCACGCACAGAAAAGTTCAGGCGCGTACCCATTTTCCCGTCAAAAATTCGTAGCAGACCCATAATTTATGAAATTCTGCTTCTCAGTTTTTAAAAGGCCAAACTACCCTTTTCTTCGAGCGACGAACAGAGAGAAACGAGAAGAAAATAATGGTGAACTCCGATTCTTCGTTTTTAACATTTGGATTTTTCCCTTTGTCAAATCTTTTCCCAAATCCTTTTCTGAATAATCTTCTCAATAAAACTAGGGTTTCTGTTTCAAAATCTGCGGTTTAAATCTGGGGATTTCGGGTTTCTGTTGTCTTTGATTATTCGAGAAGTAAAAAGAAATTAAAATTGAAGTTGAAAAGGGTAAGAAGTGTGTTGCAGTATTTCGATATCAACTGAATTGGAAATTTTCATACCTTATTTGTCTCCATGTTTTTAATCTCAATCGGAAATTTATGATTAGATTTGAATTAAAGATGTTATGCATAATGTCTTATGCATAACATCAGTTTTGTTTAGATGCATAAAACATTATGCATTATTTTGTTTTAGCTGCATAATGTCTTATGCATTACTTTTTCACTTTTCTGGTCATCAGTTTTGTTTAGATGCATAAGACATTATGCATTATTTTGTTTTAGCTGCATAATGTCTTATGCATTACTTTTTCACTTTTCTGGTTATGCATTAGTTTTTTTTAGATGCATAATACATTATGCATTACTTTTTTTCACTTTTCTGGTTATGCATCAGTTTTTTTTAGATGCATAAGACATTATGCATTATTTTGTTTTAGCTGCATAATGTCTTATGCATTACTTTTCTCACTTTTCTGGTTATGCATCAGTTTTTTTTTAGATGCATAAGACATTATGCATTATTTTGTTTTAGCTGCATATTGTCTTATGCATTACTTTTTTCACTTTTCTGATTTATGGATTTTTATGCACGTGCATAATGTCTTCTGCATCATTTTGTTTAGTGCATAAGACATTATGCCATTATTATTTCTGCATAAAACATTATGCATTATTTTTGTTTTAGCTGCATAATGTCTTATGCATTACTTCTTTCATTTTTCTGGTTATGCATCAGTTTTGTTTAGATGCATAAGACATTATGCATTATTTCGTTTTAGCTGCATAATGTCTTATGCATTACTTTTTTTCACTTTTCTGGTTATGCATCAGTTTTTTTTAGATGCATAAGACATTATGCATTATTTTGTTTTAGCTGCATAATGTCTTATACATTACTTTTCTCACTTTTTCTGGTTATGCATCAGTTTTTTTAGATGCATAAGACATTATGCATTATTTTGTTTTAGCTGCATATTGTCTTATGAATTACATTTTTCACTTTTCTGATTTATGGATTTTTATGCACGTGCATAATGTCTTCTGCATCATTTTGTTTAGTGCATAAGACAATATAAGGGAAAATTTAGCTGCATAACTTTTTTTCTGTTTCTTCTACTTGATTTTTTTTCTTCTTCGTCTGTTTCATCTATTTTTGTTGAAATGTATTCTAGGGTTTAGTCAAAAATGATTTACTTCTTTGAATCATCGATTTTAAATGATTTATTTCTTTAAATGATGGAGAGAAAATCTTTGCAGATCCGTTACAGAGATTAATGGAGGAATAGGGAAAGAAACCGGCGGAGAAGAAAAAAAATTATGCCCAAAAACGATGAAGAGTAATAGATTCTTTCAATACGTTTTAAATATTTTTAAATAATTATGGGTGCGACTGTATCAGAAATTAATTGTGAACCTGGCGGTAAGAATTTTTTTTTTTGGGCCTGCGCCTAAGTTCACTCCAGTTCAGACTAGGAGCCTAAGAAGCGTAAAACTAAGCTCGAACTCATCATATTTCTTATTAAGCCGTCACTCATCTTATGCTGCTCTTCTTTGAGAGAACTTTTTATCGGTTAGCTCAACTGCTCAAGTGGTGATGCACTACTGTAGTCGTAGCCGTACCGAAAGTAAATCATAGCCGTCTATAATAGATACTTGGGTCAGCAATTACGGTCAGTCTTAGATTACATGTAAGCCGTTAAATGAAATAGTCAAATCCGATCAACAATCACAAAATTGCCCTATACTTCACGGGCTAAATCTCTAAGCTTATAAGAAGAATATCCGTATGAAAGAGAAAAAATCCAAACCTTAACCCTAGAAATTAACAACACCAACCAGATCTCTCATGTTTTTCTTGGTCTTCATGATAATCCATCAATGGAAACAAAAACATCAAATAATCAACCACAAATTTTCAAGCACAATGATATTTCCTCTCAACAAACTATCATATTGCTGACTTCTAGCTCGACCATATTTTTAGATTCTTTTCTGTTGAATTCATAATTTTCCACTGCAACAGATGCGGTAGAGGTCCCTAAAGAGGATCCAATCCTAATCTTTCACTGGTACCCGGGTTTACGAATAGAATCTGAACATTGGTAGATTTCAAACAATTGGTTGGCAGCTGATCTATTGGACATACTCCTTCAGTATATGATGTTTCTATGCTCCATATATATTATATGTATCTGGGTTTATTGTCTCAAGTCAAGATTCTTTTTTTTTTTTTTTTTTTAATTATTTGCTCTTTGTTAAAGATCCATCCGGTTTGTATGTGAAAAGCAGGTTAATGTAATCATAATTTTAATTGTTATCTGCATCTATGAATTGGTATCTGAATAAAATTGGAAACCAAAAAAAGGTGATATGCTTGTAACTAGCAGGAAGGGTCTGCAAGAGCAATGTCTCTTCCAAAGGACCAGATCCAACAAAAGACAGTATTTGTTTCTCCACAACCTCTACCCAAGCATGAGAAAGGCTACAGCTGTCATTATTTCTTAGCACTGCAACCATTTGTTTGTTTTCTTTCTCAAATGCTAGTTTTGCATTTTTGGTGTTTTTCATGTTACCTCGTTTTCGGGACTCCCCACGTTGGTGGAAGGCACCCATTTTGCTCAGAACTACCGTTTAGCCGACTCTAATACTCTAAAAGTGGGTTATGGTACTATAAGATTTAACCCATGGACTAATAATTACCGAGCTAATGCCACTGAAACACCAGGGCACCTTCTTCTGTCAGCACCACAACGGATGAGCTCAAAATCCTGACCTCTACCAGACAGGATTAAAACGATCCTTCTATAACCAGGAATAGAAATGTTTTTCTCCTTATTTGTCATTCTTATGCAATCGATGACTATGTCATATGGCTAACTTGTTGTTTTTATCTTCTTTGGGTGTTGTTAGTATTTCAAGGGGTGTAATAATCTTGGGTGCCTAATCCTGTAGGATGTGGACAAGTGTCTGGCATCTGTTAGTTATTGTCTTCCACACCTGAGTGGATTAGGGCTCTAAATCTGTCTTGAACCTGCCGTCTTGCGGCTAAGGAATAATTGAATGAAGTTTAGTTTTCTTAGTTAGCTCTTCTTTCTCCCCGGCTAGTTCTAAATCAGATTCTTCTTCTTCTTTTCTTAATTGATTTAGTAGATCTTGTTGTGGAAACACAACAATTGGTATCACGAGCAGTTCCTTCCTATCATGGTGGTCGAAAAAAATCCCACAGTTAAAGAGGTAAATGAAGAATTGCACAAATTCGTAGATTCAGTTAAAGATCAGATGCATAACCTTACTGTAAGAATGGACGATATCGCCGCGCAAAACGTCGAACTCAAAAATGAATTAAAAACATCGGTATTGTCAAAGGAAGATTTCTTTAAGTATATGGAGACCTTTTCAGGGAAGAGGAATGAAGAACAACGCAACTCAAGGGTGGAAGGTTTTCATTCTAATTATCAGCGTCCAGAAGGGAGGATGTTCAAATATCAATCTGGTAATCATGATTCAAACTCCAATCCACGAATGCCTAAATTAGACTTTCCTAGGTTCAATGGTGAGAACCCAAAAGGGTGGATTCAAAAGTGTGATCGCTATTTCTTCCTCAACGATATTAGAGATGAAAGCCAGAAAATCACCATGGCAGCTACGTATCTGGAGGGTAAAACAGATAAGTGGTTAACCAATTTTCAAACTACTAGATCTATTACTTCTTGGTATGAATTATCTCAACTTGCTTGTTTTCGATTTGAAAATCCTGCAAATGAAAATATATTAGGGATGTTCAATAGGTTGTCTCAGACCACCACAGTTGATGAGTATTTTGAACAATTTGAGAATCTTAAGGCCTTGTTGTACATGTAATACCCCATGCTTAATAAACATTATTACGTGATGAGTTTTATTGGAGGTTTGAGAGAGGATATTAAGCATTCAGTCAGTATGTTTAATCCTACCAACTTGATGCAAGCTTTTTCCCTTGCTAGGATGCAAGAGCAAACCCTCAATAATCAAATGAAAACCCACAGGGCCCCTACTAATATTTTTTTCAAATGCTTTCAACACTACCAGGCAACCCTGATCTCAATCCTTATCACCAAAAGCACCCCCCCCCCTCCCTCCCTTACTGCCCACCCCAACAACACCCACCCTACCTCCTTTACCCATCAAGAGATTAACTCCTGAACAGATTCAAAAAATCAAGAGTCAGGGATTATGTTATAATTGTGAGGAAGTTTACAGACCAGGGCATTTCTGTAAGAAACAACAATTGTACTTGATGGTAGCCACTGAAGCTGAAGCTGAACATTGTGAACCAGAAGAAGAAATTTCAGAGGCTGAAGATACACCAGCTTTGGACAGTGACATGGAAATCTCTCTTCATGCCCTCACTGGTACTTTTATAGGTGACCCCATAAGGATTTCAGGGTTTATCAAAAAGCATGCTTTCTCTATTCTTATTGATACTGGAAGTACTCACAGTTTTATTGATTATGCATTAGCCAAATCCTTGGGTTGTTCTATCCAACCTACTGCCAACATGTTGGTTACTGTAGTAAATGGGGAAAAAACTGTGAGTTATGGAATTTGTGCTTCCTTACAATGGACAATGCAAGATTATACTTTCAATGGGGACCTGAGACCGTTGCCTTTAGGTGGTTGTGATATAGTTCTTAGAGATGATTGGCTCAGAAAGTTAAGGGATAGTCTTCACAATCTCTCTACCCTGAGTATCTCTTCTATGCATAAGGGAAAGCAGATCACTCTAGTTGGTCAAAACTCAACACCTTCTCTCCAGGAAATATCAGCAACTGGGTTACATGATTATTTTCAGAAGAACTCTTATGGGCTTATTGGTCAATTATTTTCAGTTTCTACTTCTATCAGTCCACCACCCATTCCTCCAGAAATATATGACATCCTTACTGAATTTCAAGATGTTTTCTCTGAACCCACTTCCCTCCCACCTCACATATCCCTTGACCATTCCATTCTCCTTATTCCAAATTCCACACCAGTAAACCAAAGGCCTTATAAATGTCCTTATGTTCAGAAAGGTGTCATTGAGCGACTGGTGCAAGAGATGCTAAAAA
This sequence comes from Papaver somniferum, assembly GCF_003573695.1. NCBI lineage: Eukaryota > Viridiplantae > Streptophyta > Magnoliopsida > Ranunculales > Papaveraceae > Papaver > Papaver somniferum. The sequence continues at coordinate 8,024,550 of NW_020622713.1, forward strand.
CTGGAGTAATTCAACCAAGCCATATCCCATTTGCTTCCCCCATACTTCTTGTCAAGAAAAAGGACAACAACTGGAGGTTCTGTGTGGACTATAAGAAACTCAACAACATCACAATAAAAGATAAGTTTCCCATCCCTGTTATTGATGAGCTATTAGATGAATTGTTTGGTGCTTGTGTGTTCACTAAGATTGATTTAAGATCAGGATTTCACCAAATTAGGGTGAGCCTAGATGATATTTACAAAACAGCTTTCAGAATACACCATGGCATTATGAATTCAATGTTATTCCTTTTGGCCTAACTAATGCTCCAGCCACTTTTCAAGCCCTTATGAATGATATTTTCAAGCCTTACTTGCGCAAATTTATCTTAGTGTTTTCTGATGATATACTAGTCTATAGTCCTGACTTGGAATCTCATGCTAAACACTTGCACATTACCCTTTCTTTGTTGAGACAACACCAACTACATGCCAAGTTATCTAAGTGTTGCTTTGCCCAACCTGAACTGGAGTACTTCGGCCACATCATCACTTCCCAAGGTGTTATGGCTGATCCTTCTAAGATTTCTGCTATGACCAGTTGGCCTGCTCCTACAACTACCAAAGAACTCAGAAGCTTTCTAGGATTAACTGGTTATTACAGAAAATTTGTGAGACACTATGGCACATTGAGTAAACCTCTTACTGAATTATTGAAGAAAAACTCCTTCACTTGGACTGAACAAGCTACTCAGGATTTCAACACTCTAAAGACAGCAATGACAACCACTCCAGTTTTGGCTCTCCCAGACTTTTCCAAGCCTTTTATTCTTGAAACTGATGCTTGTGCATTGGGGATTGGGGCAGTGTTAATGCAGGAAGGGAAACCAATTGATTTCTATGTCAAGCCCTTGGGGCCTAAGGAACTTGCACTTTCTACTTATGAAAAAGAACTGTTATTTTTGGGCTCATCTATCACTAAATGGAGGCATTAATTACAAGGCCATCCCTTCATTATAAATACTGATCAAGAAAGCATCAAGCACTTCTTGGAGCAGAAAACTCATAATGGTGTTCAACAGAAATGGCTTATGAAATTGCTAGGCTATGACTATTCTATTCAGTATAAAAAGGGTATAGAAAATAAGGTTGATAATGCTCTCTCTAGGAGGCAACACCCTGATTCTCACATTTCCAGCATTACTCTATCTCAACAATTGTGGGTACAAGAGGTGATGTCAATCTATGAACAAGTTCCCAAGGCTCAGGAACTGTTATCTCAACTACTTCTCTCTCTGACTCCATCCCACCATATACTTATCAGCAAGGAAATATAAGATACAGATCAAGACTTTTTATTGGCACCAACAATATTGTCAGGAAGAACATTCTTTTGGCAATTCATGGCTCTGCTATGGGGGGACACTCTGGAATGCAAGCTACATACATGAGAACAAAAACTCTTTTTTTTCTGGCCTGGTATGAAACAAGAGGTTTTCTCACTGGTCTCCACTTGTGATGTATGCCAAAGACATAAGGGTGAACACACTTTACCTGCTGGATTGTTACAGCCATTACCAATCCCTGATCATGCTTGGCAGCATATCAGCATGGATTTCATTAAGGGTTTACCCCAAAAGTGACAAGAAAGATGTCATCTTAGTGGTGGTGGACAGATTCACCAACTATAGTCACTTTATTCCTCCCCAGCATCCCTATACAACTTCTTCCATGAACAAGGCTTTCATGCATCAAATTTTTAGACTCCATGGATTACCATCTTCTATTGTTTCAGACAGGGACAAAGTATTCACCAGCAATTTCTGGCAGGATTTGTTCACTAATTTGGGTACCAGCCTCAAGCTTAGCACTGCTTACCACCCCCAGACTGATGGCCAAACAGAAAGGGTAAACTCTTGTTTTGAAAACTATGTCAGATGCATGACAAGCCATCAAACAACTAAGTGGATGATTTGGTTAGACTTAGCTGAATGGTGGTATAATACTAGCTACCACACCAGCCTGAAGATGTCCCCTTTCAAAGCTCTATATGGGTATGAAGCTCCACATTTGGCTTTCTCACCTTCTGTTGGTACTTCTGTGGATTCTATTGAAAATTTTCTTAAACAAAGGGAAGGAATTTTACTTGTTCTCAAAGACACACTTTCTAAAGCTTAGGAGAGAATGAAGCACTTTGCTGATTCCAAAAGAACTGACATGGTGTTTGCTGTTGGTGATATGGAGTATCTCAAGCTCCAACCCTACAGACAGGCCTCAATATCTCTCCGAAAGAACTTCAAAATTTCAGCAAAGTACTATGGATCTTTCCCTGTCATTCAAAAAATTGGGTATGTTGCTTATATGCTACAGTTGTCTGTTGAACCTAGAATACACCCAGTATTTCATGTGTCCAGCTTAAAAATAGAATTGGCTCTATTCACACCCCTGTACCAACACTCCCTGTAGTAGACCATGAAGGCCAGATAATTCTTACCCCTATTGAAGTGTTGGACTCAATACAATTGGTCAAAGGAGATAACTCAGTTCAACAATTACTTATCCATTGGTCCAACTCCACAGCTGAGGAAGCCATTTGGGAAGACTCTGCCAATATTGATGCTCAGTTTCCTTCCTTCAATCCTTGAGGACAAGGATTTTCTCATGGGAGGGGTATTGTCATATGGCTAACTTGTTGTTTTTATATTCTTTGGGTGTTGTTAGTATTTCAAGGGGTGTAATAATCTTGGGTGCCTAATCCTGTAGGATGTGGACAAGTGTCTGGCATCTGTTAGTTGTTGTCTTCCACACCTGAGTGGATTAGGGCTTTAAATCTGTCTTGAACCTGCCGTTTTGCGGCTGAGGAATAATTGAATGAAGTTTAGTTTTCTTAGTTAGCTCTTCTTTCTCCCTGGCTGATTCTAAATCAGATTCTTCTTCTTCTTTTCTTAATTGATTTAGTAGATCTTATTGTGGAAACACAACAAACTATTTGCGACTAATTCAGTTGCAAATAAAAAGCAGTCACTGTACATGTGACCCATAATCCAGCTTAAGGTGTTGCAATCCAGTTTTTGGTCATATGGGAAATTTGGGACCCGGAGCCATTTCCGGTCACTAAGTAAATTCTTTGCATATCTTGTGGTGAATATCAACTTTCGTCTGTCACTTACTTGTTGAGCCAATCTTTTGAAGTTCTCCATTTTATTTCGTAATGGTTACTATAATTACTCTATTTTATCTTATTTTCTTAGGTAGTCAGTATCATGAGTATTGAAAATGCATCTTATATACAACATCAAATGAGTGTTCTTTTTCTCCTTATTTGTAGGTGACTGTTGATGGTGGTTTTTAGCTTAGGGTTAAAATCGTAAAACCTTACATCTGACATAACGTCACTATGACCACTAGCGCATTTATTGAATCAATCAACATGCCTACGTAAGAATTACCAGGGTACCTTTTTTTATATACATGTGTCATGTTGCACGGCAGAACCCTTGGTATTGACTGACATCATCTTCGTATATACAAAACCCTAATTCTCACACCACCGTGACAATGGAAAACCATGCCATCCACGTCTCCGCGCCAATGCATGCCAACCATGCCAGCCGCACCACCGTGCCAATCGAAAACCATGTCAGCCACGTCTCCACGCCAAGGCATGCCAATCATGCCAGCCGCACCACCGTGCCAATGGAAAACCATGTCAGCCACGTCTCCGCGCCAAGGCATGTCAACCATGCCAGCCGCACCACCGTGCCAATGGCAAACCATGCCAGCCACGTCTCCACTCCAAGGCATGCCAACCGCACCACATGTGCCAATGGCATGCCATGCCAGCCACGTCTCCGCGCCAAGGCATGCTAACCATGCCATCCGCGCAGCCACGCCACATGTGCCAATGGCATGCCATGCCAGCCGTATCTCCGCGCCAAGGCATGCCAACCATGCCAGCCGCACCACTGTGCCAATGGAAAACCATGCCATCCATGTCTCCGCGCCAAGGCATGCCAACCATGCCAGCCACACCACCGTGCCAATGGAAAACCATGCCAGCCACGTCTCCGCGCCAAGGCATGCCAACCATGCCAGCTGCACCTCCGCGCCAAGGCATGCCAACCATGCCAGCCGCACCACAGGTGCCAATGGCATGCCATCCACGTCTCCGCGCCAAGGCATGCCAATCATGCCAGCCGCGCCACATGTGCCAATGGCATGCCATGCCAGCCGCGTCTCCGCGCCAAGGCATGCCAACTATGCCAGCCGCGCCACATGTGCCAATGGCATGCCATACCAGCCGCATCTCCGCTCCAAGGCATGCCAATCATGCCAGCCACACCACTGTGCCCATGGAAAACCATGCCAACCACGTCTCCGCGCCAAGGCATGCCAACCATGCCAGCCGCACCACATGTGCCAATGGCAGGCCATGCCAGCCACATCTCCGCGCCGAAGCATGCCAAACATGACAGCCGCACCACGTGTGCCAATGGCATGCCGTGCAATATTTCCACGTTAAGGCATGCCAACCATGCCACATGTGCCAATGGCATGCCATGCCAGCCGCATCTCCGCGCCGAGGCATCCCGACCATGCCAGCTGTCCCAACATGCCAAAGCCATGCACGACGCTGGCTGCCAAAACGAAGGGTTGCAATAATCAACGGTTTCCCTTCCTTCTGAGGTACAAATCTCAGCCACACAAGTTTGCCACCTAACGCATGGCAACTTGCGGCCCAAAGCCAAACATCATGGTTTTACCAAAACCCTAATTTTGGTCGTGCCTACATTATGCCAAAGCCATGTCGGCCCTAAACCATGCCGCTGGCTGCCAAACGAAGGGTTGCAACAATCAACGGACACCCTTCCATCTGAGGTGCGGATCTCAGCCGTCCAAGTTCGCCACCAAACGCATGGCAACTTGCGGCCCAAAGCCAAACATCACGGTTTTACCAAAACCCTAATTTTGGTCGCGCCTACACTATGCCGAAGCCATGCCGGCCCTAAACCATGTCGCTGGCTGACAAACGAAGGGTTGCAATAATCAACGACCACCCTTCCATTTGAGGTGCGGATCTCAGCCGTCGAAGTTCGCCACCAAACGCATGGCAACTTGCAGCCCAAAGCCAAACATCACGGTTTTACCAAAACCCTAATTTTGGCCGCGCCTACACTATGCCGAAGTCATGTCGGCCCTAAACCATGCCGCTGGATGCCAAACGAAGTGTTGCAACAATCAACGACCACCCTTCCATCTGAGATGCATATCTCAACCGTCCAAGTTCGCCACCCGAGGCATGCCAACCATGACACATGTGCCAATGGCATGTCGTGCAACATCTCCACGCTAAGGCATGCCAACCATTCCGCATGTGCCAATGGCATGCCGTGCATCATCTCCGCGCCAAGGCATGGAAACCATGCCGCATGTGCCAATATCATGTCATGCAACATCTTCGCGCCAAGGCATGCCAACCATGCCGCATGTGTCAATAGCATGTCATGCCAGCCACATCTCCGCGCCAAGGCATGCCAACCATGCCGTTGTGCCAAAACCATGCCATCCTTTCCTTCGTACCGCTGGCTGCCAAAATGAAGGGTTGCAACAATCAACGACCATCCTTCCATCTGAGATGCAGATCTTAGCCATCCAAGGTCACCAGCTAACGCGTGGAAAACTTTGGCCCAACGTCAAGCCCTAATTTTGGCCGCGCCCAAACTATGCCGAAACCCTACTTTTTGCCGCGCCTAAACTATGCCAAAATCCTAGCTTGGCCACGCCTAAACTATGTCAAAGTCATGCCGTCCATACTTTCATGTCGCTGGCTACCAAACGAAGGGTTGCAATAATCAACGGCTACCCTTCCTCTCGAGATGCAAAACCTCGACCGTCGAGGGTCACCACCGAACCGGCAAGTCTCCCAAGATCAACTTTCCAAACAACAACAACATGCTACACGTTTTCCACGAAAACACTCGAGACATCAACACATGTCACAGACTAGGGGATGCTCATTGGGGTATTGGTTTGGCGGTTTACAGCGTGCGGCGTACACTACGCCCGTTACAAGACAGTGTCATAAGAATGAGGCGGTTAGTAAATACATGGAGTAATGGTGAAACGCTTTCCTTCATTATGGAACATCAATTCCAGGCGTTACCGGTTACCACCTCCTCCCATTTACTCATCTTTTTCTATTTCTTACGAGACCAGAGTATGTTTCACTTCGACTTGTATAAATAGGTCTTACCTATTTCCACCGAACAACCAGTTTTGGGTCATGAGCATACAACACTCAGAAATCACTTGTTAGCTTTCCCATATGTTATATTTCACTTTCTGATACAAGTCAAACAACTACTCTTCCAGAATCAACTATTCTGGTCTCAACACTCTCTTCGCTTCCCTCCACAAAACCAACCCTTCTCCTTCACTTTGTGACCGAAGCAAGTCTGGAACGACCATTTCTTGGTTTAGGCCGGATTTGTACAGATTGATCTCTCGAATCTAAAGTACTCCCTTGCAGTACATTGTCTAGGGTTTAAGCTCGTTTCTCACCCACGACACTCGAAATTACCGAAACCAGCAGAAACTGTTTTCACCCTCAAACAGTGACCTATCGTGCCGTTATGTTTTCTGATTCACGAATGTTAATAAGATGATCAATATCTATACATACTACAGTATTTAGGTTCGTAGATGTTAACATCAATTAATTGTCTCCTGGCAGATAGCTTGTTCAACCATAACTCTGGTTTGAGTTGATGTCACTGAGGAAGGCAAGCTTGCTGAGCCAGGTGATAAGTGCACACCTTTCTTGTGTTCTCATTTTGCTAAAAATACTTCATTTCATGACATGTGCTGGCTTCATTCTCGCTCTGATAATCCTGCAGCAAAAATTGGCACGGATTCTTTGAGTGTTCTACATGGCCAACCAAAGTACCAAAAACTTAATCCTTTGTCACATGAAATTCAACCCATCATGTTGCACTGTTATTAGTGTTTGAATCCGAAGTTTTGCTTTTTCCTGAGCCAATACCGGCGTAGCCGTGGTATAGTGAAATTAGGCTTGCAAGTTCATGGATAATGGCAACACATCTGCTTAAGATATTGTAGATGGGGGAAAACGATTTGCTGGTTTTTAAGGAATTGAGGAGACGACCGTACGGAGGAGACTCCTCAAACCGAGAAAAATGTTAAACCTCACACAGATGCACCGCTGCAAAGGGGGTGCTTTAGATTCGAGAGATCAATCTGTAGTAATCCAGCCTAAATCAAGACAATGACCGTTCCAGAGTAAATTCGGTCACAAGAGAGGATGGGTTGATCTGTAGGAGGGAAGCTGAGAACTGTGTGGAATCGATGGTAATCAAAGATTGTGGGTGTGTGAATTCCGAATACGATAAGCTCTGAGTGATTGAAATTGCTCAATTGAAAGTAGTTTCTCAATTGATGAGTTGATGATCTCGTGTTGTCGATGAAACGTGAGATTGATGATACCGATGATGATTCAATCATGATTCAGATACTTATTTATATTGCTGGAATTGTAGACACCATGATTCCATGAAGTGTGACAGTTGATGGAATCAAGGAGTGGGGAAGTGGAGATCGTGTTTGAAACCATGTGCTCAACGTGTGGAGACTTGGTCGATTTTCCACCCACTACCTAGTGAATTCCTTTAACTGATTGCACAACTTGATCACATTCCATCGTGTGTTTGAACACACGTGCCGTAGACCGCCAGACCAAAACCCTAAGTGATATCCCCCCAAGTAACACGATTGACGTATCGTGGTTTGTTAGTCAATTGATGACTTCGTGGTTTGATGGGACGATGAGTCCATGTAGTTGCTGAGTTGAACATGATGTTCTGAAACTCGTGAATTGAACATGTCATGAGACAGAGGTATAATTCTTACGATGACGTGAGCAAGTATTGCTCATTCGGTGGATCGTTGAATATTGATTGTTGAACCAATATTCCTTGGTTTGAACAAATATTTATCATCTGAGCAAGTGTTGCTCATGTGATGAATTGTTGAATATTTGATCGTCTGAGCATGTGTTGCTCGTATGATGGATTATTGGCAGCGTACCAAAAATATTAATTAGAATATTGGTCGTTGAACCGAGCATAATTAATAAAATTAATGACCATGAGGTCGTCATAAAATTATTAAGGTTAGAATCTGGAATGATGATCCTTGGATTCAGAAACCCTAATTTGATCAATTGATGATCAATTCATGGTTCGTCAGAATTTAAACTATGGGACGAAGGAGGGAGCGACTACATGGGACCGTGGATCAACCATGTAGTGTCCATATGCTCACGTGAGAAAATACGAAGAACTACTGAAGAGTTGACGATTTTTTGTTGAAAGAATGATTAAATGGTGGCTTAATCATTTATTCGAAAATACTCGTTTGAGCCTTAGGTGAGAAAACCTAATTAATTATGACGAGGAGAGGGACCGACCATGGAGTCATGAAACCGGCCCTGGGTTGTCCAGTGACCGCCTGACGATCACTTCATGAAAATCCAAAGTGTTTGGGAAAATTTTGGACCTAATACGAGCAATTGTGCAAATTAGGTCAAAACTGTGAAAATTGATGGGACTGGCTTCCGTGAGCCAAAGAGTCAATCTTGGTCGGTCAAGATAGCGTGCTCGTGTCCCCAAGGCGTTCGTGTCTTAGTCCTGAGAATTTTGATATTTTCTGGCGTGCAATTGAGCATCCATTCGAGAAAATATGCCAAAATTAGGGTTTCGACGAAACTGAGGAAAACACCATGAGATGATGAAAAATAATTATAAAATAAGGAATGAGGAGGCGTGGGACCGCCGTGGTCAAGGCATTTTCGGTCGGTCGTGACCACGATCTCGTGGTGCCTTTTCCTTAATTTTATTATATTTTGATAATTTTATGAAAAATTCATGAATTTTGAGAAACATTTTGATGAATTTTGGGAGTTTCCATGAATTGAAGGAGTTTTCATGAGTTCAAGGAAGCAAAAAAAATTAAAATAATAAAACAAAGGCGTGTGGGACCGTGGAAGGCATGGCCGGCCGGCTAGGGCCCGGTCCCACGAGTTTCCCTAATTTTATAATGATTTTATGAAAAATTCATGAATTTTGAGAAAAATTTGATGAATTTTGGGAGTTTCCATGAATTGAAGGAGTTTTCATGAGTTCAAGGAAGCAAAAAATATTAAAATAATGAAAACAAGGGAGTGTGGGACCGTGGAAGCATGACCAGCCGGCTTGGGCCCGGTCCCACGAGTTTTCATAATTTTTTAATATTTTTTAGGTATTTTTGATGATTTGAGGGAATTTTTCCTAATTTGAGAGAAATACCATGAAATCAAGGAATTTGATGAATTCAAGGAAAACTAATAATAAAATAATAAAACAAAGGGGCGTGTGGGGTCGGCTAGGGCATGTCCGGCCGGCCAAGGCCCGGTCCCACAAGTTTTCATATTTATTTTATTTTATTATTATTTGATGATTTATGCAAAAATACCATGAAATCAAGGAGTTTTTTCATGAAATTAGAGAAATAATAATAATAATAAAATAATAAGGAACCGTGGGTGTGGGGTCGGTTGGGACCAAGGCATGGCCGGTTGGCCAATGGTCACCCCCCCCCCCCCCACTCCTTTCCTTAATTTTATATTATTTTTTTATGGATTTATGGAAGTACCATGAAACCGAGGAGTTTCCTCGAGACGAAGGAGATTTGATAAAATGAGAGGATTTTCATCAAATCATGGAAAATATTAAAAATGCATTAAAATATAAAACTGGCGTGGGATTGACCACGACATCGTCGGTCGGTCGTGTGTCCGTGCTCCCAGCACCCTGGTTAATATTTTTAATTATTTATTATTTTCTTCTCTATTTTGCATAGGTTCATCGTTTCGTTGTATTTTTGAAATACTCGTTCGTGCGGTGACTGTTAGTGTATCATCGTTGAATAAACCTTCACCATTTGAATCGGGGCTTACTTAGAGGTAGCTCAGACGCCTGGTTGTTGATTATTTATTACTAATTGTGGAATTCATTGGAGAATAATTCACAAAACTGAGTAATAAGATGTTTATTATTAATTCATAGGATCAGCTGAGGATTCTACTACGAATTCAGAATAATAAAGTGAGCATTACCATTCCATGGGATCGTAGATTCGACCATAGAATCTGAGTAATTAAGGTTTATCTATTACCATTTATGAGACCAGTTGTGGATTCGATCATGAAATCGGAGTAATGAGATAATATAGTTATTGCTATTCTATGAGATCAAGTTGTGGATTCGATCATAGAATCAGAACAATTGTTATTGTCATTCCATGGGACCAGTCGTGGTTTCGACCATGGAATAGGAGAAATTGTTATTTCCATTCCATGGGACCAGTCGTGGATTCGACCATGGAATAGGAGCAATAATAGATTATTCTGGGAATTCAGTAGTGAATGTCATGGCAGAATCAATCTTAATTAGGAATAATTAACTTTGTGGCTCTATACTAACAGAGCAAGCTGTCTAGGAGCATTAATTATCCCGATATGAGATTGTCGGTAAGTCATATCCTTTATATAGTCAGGGTAAACTCGTTGTTTGTTCCTGAAGACGTTATCGCTCTATACTAGCAGAGCAAGCTATCTAGGAGCCGTCCATCTCGTGATACTATATAGAAATAATCACTGAAAGTGTTCAGTATTCATGAGATATGTCGTTGTCCAGTCGTGAGACTACATATCTACATGTACTCTGAGAGAAAGTACTCTCCGTTGAGAATTCGATGACAGACCCATGTCTCAATACTCATGTATGATTGCTGGATCAGAGCTTCGTATAATTATGAGTTTACGATTTTAGCCCTTGTCGAAAATCCACCATCTACATTAAGTCCCCTGCTTACTGAGGAAAGCTGTGTTCCTTAGTCAGCATTAAATGGTGATTTTCCGGCCATAAATAATAATACCAGTAATTGAACTTAGTCGTAAGTTGAGACGTTACCGTATTTAGAGAGCATGAGAAAACCACGACTTGATGAAGGCTTCAATGTCATGATTGGAGCATCTTTTGATGAGCATAAATTGGTGTTGAACCGCTGGTTTGGATGATGAGTCTGTTGTCGGTTAGGATTCGCGGGTCGGGCCTAATAAGGAAATCCTTAGAAAATTAGGTTTTGGAAATAAAATTGATATAAAAGGGATTAGTCCTCTCTTTTTTTTCCTCACACACGACCAACACCTTCATCACCTTCAGGCCAGGGAAGGAGAGTTTTCCCGCCGCCGCCGGTCTCTGTCGTTGCCGCCGTCGGCCAATTTCCGGCCGGCGCTCCCAGGTACGTTTTTTTTTTTTTTGCTGATGTTTATGATCCTCATGAGTTGTTCATCTTTGATCATGATGAAGTTATTACATGTGTGTATATTAGTGTGAGTTTTATGAAAAAACCCTCGTTTTTTGAAAATGTATGTTCGTTCGATCGTTAGTTTTGAAAAATAACTATAATCCCTGATTTAGGAGAGATTTTTTTTTTTAATATAAATCTAGGTCCAGTGATAAAACTTAGTGTATGAGCTTTCATGTATACCAAGGTTTCATCATAAAAGAAGTGAATTTTCATGAAATCGGAATAATCCTTCGTTTTAAAGACAAATAATGATGACACGAAGGAAAATGTGTATGATGAACTTGTGTCCAGTGATAAAATTTTGCTTATGAGCTTTCATGTAAATACAAAACTTTATCATATGTATGAGATGTGAGCTTTCACAATATTTTTTGAAATAAACCTTCGTTTTAAAGACAAATAACGACGATACGAAGGAAAAATATTTTTTTTATATGTAGCCGTGACATATATTGTGTAAAATATGATGGTATATTTTATTTGCATGAATTTTTTTCATTAGATAAAATTCTTGAGAATTTATGTATGCAAGTTGCATTAATTGCTTGTTTTTTTTCGAAAAATCAGAAACGTGGGTTTTGAGGAACCTTCGAAGATAGAAATATTTATGATGAAATATTTTATTGTTGTAAACTTCATAGGTCAGTTGTGTGAATGTTCACATTATGAAAATTGTGTCCGTGATTTATGAAAAATCAGTTTCGGAAATTAATAAAGTTTCGTTCGTTTTTTGCAGTTTTCGAAGAGACGAACGATTTTGAGGTGTTAACTCTAGCTACTATCACTATTGTTAGTGGAAGTATAAAAGGTAAGAGTTAAGAGTTACCTTTTTGCTGATGTTGGTTTGTTTACATAGTAGTAATCTTTGATCTTCCGGTTCCAGAAAATGTCGACCAACATAACACAATTATGATTACTGGTATTCCTCTTCTTCCTCTGGCTCTTCTGATGAGGATTCCGACGCTCCTGTAGCGAAATCGAAGGCTAGGGTTACCCAGGAAGGGGCGAAGCCTAATGTTCCTTTGGGTAAGCGAAGAGTCTCTTTTGCTGAACTCGAAAAGAAAAGAGCTGAAGACAAAAAGGAGGATGCCCGTCAACGTGAAAAAGATCGCACCCGGCGTAAGAGACAGAGGGTTGAGGAGAAGCGTCAATTCTTGGATGGGGTGCCTTCTGATTCTGATGCTGATGCTTCTGAAGGAGAGATCACATGGGAACCATCCGAGCGTTACATTAAGCCTGATCGATATGAAAGAGAGCATCGGAGGACGATGAAGAAAATTGAAGCTGAAGCTGGCAGAAGATAATTCGGATTCAGATGATGATGTTATCTTCCGTCCACCGGACTTCACCAATGATCCTGACAGTGACTCTGAAGAAGATGATTCCGAGAAGGACAGTGACGATGAAGCTGACAATTCGGATGAGTCCGACGAGTAGTTTTACTTCCATCTTCTTGTAGATGGTAGAGCATTCCCTTTTTAGTCTTCATAGTGGATATCTTTCTTTTGACTGTTTAAAGACTTTACTTCAATTAGACTTTTCTTCTGAATGATGAACATTTTGTTAACGTCGATTTCTCTAATCCATGACATGGACCAATGTCCATATATCCAAATTCATCATGACTTGTCGATTTTCGAGAAGTAACAAACACGGCTGAGAATTCATGACGTGTACAAGGCCGCGTGGCCTATCCTTTGACCCGTGATGTTCAGTCCCCAGTGTGTTATTTTCCTCCGCGTCTTGGTATCGATCTTGAAGCCTAGGGTTTCAGTGAAACTCGTAATTGAGTTGACTGTATGACTATCGCCTCATATATATATCTTCAAGACTCCAAATCTATGATCCACGCAAATATTTCTTCCATTCCTGAGTAGCTTCATCGTGCAGAGAAGTTTTGATCCTACCCTCTTGCCGCCATGTCGAGCAATAGCATTTCTTCTCAAGATGATCTTCAGTCGAAGCGTGAAATAGCAACGTCTATCTCAGTAAGTTGTACACTTTTCTTCTTCTCTTTCTTGTCTCTGTTCAATCGAGATTGTTGATCACAAGAGAATGATTTGTCGTAGGACTGTAAGAAGAATGCTACTCCTCATAATGCAAGGCCTAAGCGGACTGTTAGAGCTCCTGCCCGGTATGGATCGGCTCGTGCTGAAGCTGGATCGTCTGTAAGTAAACCTATGACTCTTGAGATTATACTGAGTCCCGGGATTAACACTCCTTCGTTTCATCGTAGGCGGATGTCCGTGTCGTCGTCGATGCTAGACGAAGAAAGAGTGGAAAGTCGTGACCGTGGTTGAGGTTGAGGAAAGCAGTAACCAGGCATGTGAAGATTCTGTAGGATCCGTGGAGACCGGAGACGGTGTCCATGCTCGTGAATACCCAACCGCTGGACTTTTATTCGAAGCCCCATTGATTAATACCTTCCCAGACAATGAAATGGTCGGCGGATTCGTGGTTCCCAAATGTCATGTATCTCTGTACACCAAGATCTGGAAGAAGTATGGTCACATTGCCACCACAGAAGTGTGGAAAGGTTTTCTTCCAACCCTTTTAACCACGGTAGCGGGGTTATTGCCGATCATCGAGGAAATGAATCAGATGCACTTGCGAGACGTCAAAAACCATGACTGCACCAATGGGATGAAATGATCTCGAATTGTGAGATATTGCGATTCAATGTAAGCTGGCTCCGTCGTCGTCTTGAGATAATCAAGGTTCATAAGGCAGCAGAGGCTGCTGATGCAATTTCCATGAATGCAGCTTTACTGGATGAGGAGAGGATACTGGCTCTGGAGTCAGCAAGGGTTGAGAAAGCGGTCGAAGACTTGAAGGCAAAGACCAAGATTTTTCAGAAGAAGCTTGACGAGGCTTCTTACAGGGATTATCCGTTGCTGGATGGTTTGCTCTGAGTGAGCATTTGTGGTTGTTTTTTTTGAGTAAATCTGAGTTTCTAGTTAGGTGAAACAGTTGATCATGGTATGAACGAATTTTGCTCATTTGAAATGTTTAATGAACAAAGGAGCATTCGTATGCTCTTTGGAGGAATGAAATTACATTTTTGAAAATGCTTGAAATGATGAAGAGGTAGTTTGTTTCATGGATCAGCATAATAAGCTTTGAGCCATTTGCCATTGATGATGTTTCCTTCCTTTCCTCCATTGATTGCTAAAATTTTGTAGTATCCGCTAGACACTGCTTTGATAACAACATATGGCCCTTCCCATTTAGGAGAGAACTTAGGAGCGGACATGTCTTGTTGAATGTGCTTTGCCGTCTTTAATACCAAATCTCCTACTTGAAATGTTCGAGGTCTTACCATTTTGTTGTAGGCTCTGGAGATCCTCTGTTTGTAAGCTTCCACATATTTTTCCACCTTGGTTCTCCTTGATTCCAGCATATCTAGCTCAGCGATTCTTGATCTGGAGATTTCGGCCTCATCCCATTGTACACCACTGGATGCTGCAATCCTGGCTGAGGGAACTTTGATTTCTGCTGGAAGTATGGCATCGGCTCCATAGACAAGGGAATATGGCGAAGTACCGATCGAGCTCCTTGGTGCAGTTCTGTAAGCCCATAGAGCCATGGGTAATTGCTCATGCCATGATCGAGGATTGTCATGAATCGTCCGACTGATAATCCTGACCAAAGTCTTGTTGGTACTTTCTGCTTGACCATTTCCTTGTGGATAGTAAGGCGTGGAGAAGATTTGTTTGATCCCATATTTATTGAGCAGCTTCTCAACATCTTGATTGGCAAAAGGAGTTCCGTTATCTGTGATGATATGCTTAGGAACTCCGAATCTGCATATTATGTGCTCTTTGATGAAGGCGGCAATCGTAACTCCAGTGGTGCTTCGAAGAGGAATAGCTTCGACCCACTTGGTGAAGTACTCTGTCGCAGTGATGATGTATTCATGTTGTTTTGAAGATGCTGGATTGATCTTCCCAATGATATCTAGTCCCCAGCTGTAGAAAGGCCACGGACTATTCACAGAATTCAACGGGAGACAAGGAGTGTGGATGAGATTACCATGGGTTTGGCATTGGTGACACCTCTGAACGTGTGCGGCTGCATCATCTTCCATGGTTGGCCAATATTTCTCATGAATTTGAAGAAATAGTTTTCTTTCCTTGATGTTCTCCATCATGTACTTCCTTCAGGATTGTAGGGATTTCATGTTCGGCTAAGCACCTCAGTAAATTTCCACCAAAGCTTTTGCGGTATAAGATCCCATCGAGATAGACGAATCTCTTAGCTTTCTGAATGAGTTTGACTGCTTGCTTCTTTTCCAGTGGTAGTTCGTTGTCCCGGAGGTATTTGATGTAAGGCTCCCTCCAGTCCCCAGTGTGGTGGACGTCAAAACCTCCAAGTGATGAGGAGGTGTTTGGCAATCAGGACAAGATCCTTGTAAAGCTCTGACTGAGTCTCCATGGATGGCCAGTAGTACCCCATTCTTTGAAGCTTTCTGTAAAGTGTTACCACTAACGTTTGCCCACAGACTTCCTCATGTATGCGCTTGAGTTGTTCTTCCGCTTCGTGCTCCCAAGACATCGTGATAGAGATCCATCAGGGTTTCGATAGTATAGCCCTCCATGAAGCAAGAAGTAGTTTTCAACTTGAGGCTGACTTGGCCTTCTGAAATAGAGCTGCTCAATTCATGAATGATGGGTGCTCGCCAATCGTTCGCTGGAATGTCTTCGATCTGAGTGAGCCAAGTTGAGATACGTACGCCTCTGTACAGTGATCGTTTTCTGTGCTCCTTCGAATTGCAGCTTGGAGGCGAGAGTTGCTAGGCAATCAGCATGCCTGTTGTTAGTCCGTCCAGTATGGACGATCGTTGCGTCAGCAAAATAGGTCAACAGTCGCTGAGCTTCGGTTCTGAATGGAGCAAGTGTGATTTCTTTGAGAGAATACGTTCCATTCATCTGGTTGACCAATAATTTTGAATCTCCCCTTATCTCGAGGTGTGTTGCTCCTGCTTGCTTGGCCAAGGATAATCCTAATAGGAAGGCATATTCGCTGAGTTGTTGGTGCAGTGGAAATCCAACTTGAACGAATGTGAGAAAACTTCACCAGATGGAGACACCACACTATGCCCGCTCCTCCGGTGTCACTACTAGGGGTGGCAGATCCATCAAAGTATAGAAGCCATGTTTCTTCCTTGATGACCAAGATGTCTGGGAATTCGCCGGGCCTTCTTCATGTAGTGTTGTTGTGTCTTCCCCTGGAAAAGGCGAGCAAGTCTGCGACCGCTTGACCTTTGATGGCTTTAGGTGGCGTGCAAGCTATGTCAAATTCTGACATCTGGAGTAGCCACTTCGCTGGTCTCCTATCAAGGCTGGCTTTGATAGCAAGAACTTTATGGGATCAGCTTTGGAGATGAGTACGACCCTGTTAGATAGTAAGTAATGTCTGAACTTCTGGATTGCATGTACCAATGCCAGGCATGCCCTTTCGGCCTTTGGATATCGGAGTTGAGCATCTCTCATTGTGCGGCTGAAGTAGTAAATCGGTCGTTCGACGCCTTCGTCGTCTTCCTGAGCGAGGAGTGCGCCGATGGCGACGTCACTGGAGGCTGTGTAAAGAATCAGAGGTCGTCCCTGCACTGGAGACCTCATGACGGCCGGTGACAATAATATTGTTGTATTTTATGGAAAGCTTCTTGTTGAACAGCTGTCCAGGTGAAGCTTGCTCCTTTCTTCAGCAGAGGTGTGAACGAAGCAATGAGTTGAGCTAATCCAGGAATGAAGCGTCGAATATAATTTACCTTGCCCATAAAGCTCTGTAGTTCCTTCACGGTACGTGGAGGAGGCATGGTGGTAATAGCTTTTGCCTTATCTGGGTCGACTTTGATCCCTTCAGCCGTGACCAGGAATCCTAAGAATTTTCCGGAAGAAACTCCGAATGCGCACTTTAAAGGATTCATTTTTAATTTGTATTCTCTGCACCTTTCAAACACCTGCCTTAGAACTTCGAGATGAGATGCTCGAGTCTTCGATTTTACCACCACATCATCAACATAGTCTTCTACTTGCTTGTGCATCATGTCGTGGAATATGGCAGTCATGGCTCGTTGATAGGTGGCACCAGCATTCTTTAATCCAAAGGGCATCACCGTGTAGTGAAAATTCCCAATGGGAGTACGGAACGCAGTCTTGTTGGCGTCATGTTCATACATCTTGATCTGGTTGTACCCACTATAGCCGTCCATGAATGAGAACATACCGTGACCACTGGTTGCATCGACGAGCATGTCAATGTTGGGTAGAGGAAAATCATCCTTTGGACAACATTTATTCAAGTTCCTGAAGTCGACACAACATCTGATTTGACCATTTTTCTTCTTAACAGGTACCACATTTGCTAGCCACGTTGGATGAAGAATAGGCTTGATGAACCCTGCTGCCAACAGTTTCTGGATTTCGACCTTGATTTGCTCCTCGACTTCGTGTCTAAATTGTCTGGGCGGTTGTTTGACAGCTTTGGAACCAGGGACGATGTGCAGGTGATGGGTGACGAGTTTGTCATCCAGACCCGGCATTTCTTCGTACGTCCAGGCGAAGACATCTTGATATTCTTTCAATAATTTACCAGCTCGGTCCGCTCCTCTGGTGATAGCGCTGAACTGATCAGGATTGGCCTTGGATCGTCTTCAGTCCCAATGTTGATTGTTTCAAGATCGTCAGTGGTAGAGTCAGTGCCGTCCTGTAGTTGTCGTGGGGCATCTGGACTTCTTCAAGTGATGCTCACTCTGACACGATTCTTCATGGTGGGGAGACTTTTCATCGTTCTCCCCGATTAATTGCTAATCTTTCCGTCGGCGATAAATGACTCTCCCTTCTACGTCTCGATCGGTCGTGAAGTTTGTCCCTGGAGTTGAGACTTGATCATTATGGCGTTTAGTCGGTGTAGTAGGTGACTTGATCATTTTAGCAGCTGAGGATGACGGATCGTTATCAGCCTTCTCGATAGTCTTCCAGCTTGGAAGTGGAGTACTGTGAATCCTGCTTGGAGGTTCCGGGATGCCTTTTTGAGATTCAAGGAACTCAGTATCATAGACGGGAGCATAAGGAGATGATGAAGCCGGAATGCGAACGATCTTGTTGTCGAGCAGGGCCTTCATGCATTGATGGTATGTTGAAGGAACCACCTTGTTATCATGGAGCCATGGGCGTCCCAGTATTATATGGTAGTCAGGTTCTTGCTCGATCACATGAAACTTCGCTTTCGATCGAATCGGCCCCACCCTCAAATCTATGTATGCATATCCATATGTATGGCTTTGACTTCCTTCAAATCCTGTCATTAGGATGGGATAGCGAACGATTTTACCTTGTGGGAACCTGGCCATCCTGAGAGTCTTCATGGTGACAATGTTGGTAGAAGCACCGGTGTCAACAAGAGCTCTTCTAAATTCGGTGCCTTTGATGAAACCAGTGACATACAATGCTCGGTTGTGTCCTTCATCCGTCATGCGATCTTCTCCAAAAGAGATGTTGTCGATCGAATGCCCAGGCACTAGGGAGACTTCTTCAACTGATGGTGTTGGTGGCGTTATTTGCACGCTGGATGATATCTGGTTGAGTGCTGAAAATGTGTCTGTGCGCTGATCCCTGGAGAAGTGCAGGAGTTCACATAGATTTTCGATCAAATGTGTGACCTCTTGTTCCACCGGCTTCTCGTATGTGGTGAAGCTGTTGATTTGAGGGTCAGATGACGCTTCAGTCCCCGGTGTTGAGGACTTCTGGAGCGGAGGTACCGCCTAACTCGGATGTTAATTGATGAGAAAGTCGAGGATGTGGTTTATCGTCTCCTTCATCAGGTCCATGTTCCTGGTATGGACCTCTAGGATTTGAGCCAACTCTGCCAAAGTCGGGATCCCTCTGCCTTCCATGCCGCCAGGTGTAACATGAGGAATGTTGCCGTTTGAAATATTCTGATCTGAATTAGTTGAATTAGTCCTAAGACCAACCATCTTGTGAAATTGTTAGATTGCAACCGAGAGATTAATCTCCCACTGTGGTCGCCAATCTGTAGATGGGGAAAAACGATTTGCTGGTTTTTAAGGAATTGAGGAGACGACCGTACGGAGGAGACTCCTCAAACCGAGCGAAATGTTAAACCTCACACAGATGCACCACTGCAAAGGCGGTGCTTTAGATTCGAGAGATCAATCTGTAGTACTCTGATAGACACATTTTTGTGTCTAATTTTTCCTCAATGCATGTATTGTTGGAACTCTATTTTTGTACTAATATTGTGTTTTTATGTTTGTTTAGGTGTTTTTGGAGAAAATACCCTTGTATGGAAAGAGTTGCTCAAAAAGTGATGATTTACACCCCGGAGAAAAGTACTAAAGGCACCCCAGAAATGTCCTGGAGGCGCCCCAGAAATGTACCGGAAACGTCCCAGAAATGTCCTGGAGGAAACCAGAAAAATTACTTTTTCAACCCAAGAATTACTATTTCAGCCCAAATTACTAAGGGGACACCAAGACAGGATAGGGGGACACCCCTTTTCTTATTCAAATTTCAAACTCTATTTTGGCGGGAAATGTTCTTCACATCTGCATGAACTTTTGATTTGAATTCTTGGGCTGTTTTGAAGAGATTCAACACCCGAAATCCATTGGGCTGGACTTGAGTACACTAAACATAGTTAGTACAAGCAATTTAATCGATCAACTTGGGCTAGAATAGGAGAACAAAGTAAACAGAGACGTGAGAATATTTTCAGAATATTGGATTATGTTGGAGGATATACATGCGTTATGAGAAGATATACAGCAGGGATTCGAATATATCCAGATTAGGAAGGATTCAGAGAGTTTCAGAAGCCAAGAGAATATTTGGTAAACACGATTTCGATTAAACAGGAAAAAAATCAAAAATATTATTCTCGCGTCTGCAAAGAATTGAAGAGAAGATTATATGGAGTTATAATGGAAGATATCGATGTTGTTGGGTATAAATAGCTCACTGAGGTCAAGGAGAAAGGATGTCGAGAGTTTGGGGAAGCTTTGGAGGCTACAGAGTGAAGAAAAATCGAGTTGCAGAGCCACCATTTCTGCTGCTGCAACTCAAGAACACGAAGAACATTGGACAACCATAGACAGTCGTTCATTCTACAACAACAACGACTGTCAGCTGTGGGTCGTAGTATTCTATATACTACAACACTTTTCATTTACCGTTCTTTGTAACGGTGTTTGCAACAATTATAAACGTTGCAAACACCCGATTTTCATTATTATCTCCATTTAATCATTTGTACACCTCTTTTGAGCAATGAAAAATTCCTTTGAGCGTGTTTCCAATATGCGGAGTTAGAACCCATCACTGGGACGGCGGAGGAGGTCGAGCTTCATACATGGGTAATTTTGTTAATTCTTTTTAAGACTTTTGCATTAAAAATTAATTGAAATATGATTTAATTAAATTGGTTGTTATTTGATTAGATGGGTCATGCTTAGCTTAGGTGATTTGATGTTCCATGCTTAACATTTACAATCAATGTTTTGAGAATCTAATTTGGCAAAATAAGAGTCCATATAATTTATGTTTTGAGCGATTATTGTTGAGAATAAATCATTGAGCCCTATGTTATGAAAATTGGCCGAATCATTAGTCCCAGTACCTCTCTACCAATTTGTCAATATTTTTGTATATATATTTTTAAATCTAAAAATCCACTATCTTTACAAGTCCGAGCAACGAACTTTTACTACCACTTTCAGACTATAACAAAAATGGCGCCGCCGACGCGGACCTGTGCTTAGGTCGAATTTTTTTTTTAGGTTTATTATCTTTTTTTTTTTTTTCCTTTTTACGTTTCTTTTTGTCTTTGATTTGCAGGTTCGAAGTGGAGTACTAAGGACCTTGGAAGGAAAAGCTTAAAGCGGAAGGAGCGAAAGAGGAATTTTTTTTTTGTTTTATATATAGAAAAGAGAGAAAAAAAAAGAGAGATTTTTTATATATTTTTTTAGGTTATTTTTCTTTTTCTTTTGCACTTTACTTTATTTGGACTTTGGACTGGACTCTTGGACTTTATTATTATTTTTTTTAAACCCTACGGAAGGGTAGTTAAATACAAACTGTGTGCAGGGAAGGACGGTGATTACAATATCACCTCGGACCCTCGGGTTCGTACACGGCATAGGAGTCGTGGCCCGAGTCGACGACAACGGTTCATCCCCCGTCTGGTACGGGAGGTAAGTCTAATCGAAACACTCGCGAATCCCCTACAAGCGAGTTACTGTACTCCTTAAGGTGCTAATTGTTTGAGGACGAACCGGACTGTCTTTATTTTCCTAGTAAAGGGCAAGGCCTGGCCTAAACAAGATAAGGGTTCGGATTTCATCACCGTTCCCTTCTTGCCCGCCTTAGGAAAACGAAACCTAACGCGAACCCAAGCTTAAAATTTGGAATAGAACGAGACCGATAGGGTAACGAGCTTAATAGGAAACTCGTTCGAAAAATATTGGTTTCTCTTTAAGCACACTCCAAAGTTCATGATGGTTTCTGTGAGTTGAATGCGTGACTGCGCCGCCTTGTGATAGCGGTGATGCCTTAGGTATCAAAGCTCCACTGAGCTTCCCTCGCCTCAATTCAACTTACTTTGACTCGGATTGATTCCAGAGGGGTTTGCTCAAATTGCAACGAATTGCCTTTCGAAAGATAGAAGCTGGTCTAGAAACAATCTAAGTGGAGCCATCATGCTTTTTGTTTGCTAGAAATCTTTAGGTTTGTTTTGGTGGAGTCGAGTCAGCCTTGTTTGTGATTGTATAGAATCCCTCTGTAGTTTATATTTCTTCGGTGATGAATCCTTTTGAGGAGACGCCACCTGAGATGACGTTGCGAGAATATATGTCTAGAAATTCTCGTTATCAAGAGACGTCTTCGGAAATGACTCTTGGTGAATATATGCGTGGGCAGCGATATATGGATACTCCAACTTTTATTGAGGAATCACCTCTAACGATCTATGAGAAGTATTATAAAAATAGACCGCTTAGTTTGGAACAAAGATTGAGAATTATTAGATGTCAAAAATTATATTATGATGATGAAGATAGTGCTGATGAAGAATCGGAAATGTGTGGGAATAGTGATCAGAAATTTGTTACCCCAGTTGAGCCTTATAATGATTATATTATTTCTGGTTCAGATCCTAATAATTTTAAAAATTATTCACCTATTCAAAAGGACGAGGATTTGACTAGAGATACCCCCGTTTCAGACGATGTAGTATGTCCTGTTTACGAAACCAAGAAAGGTTTAGAGGAACCGGTTTATCCTGAGAATACTGTTTTAGAGTCATACGATTTAGAAACTATAGTCTTAGATGAACTCGTAGAGATGAGTGAGGATGCACCGCAAGATTACAACTTAGAAGAATCAATTTCCCATTTTCAAGAATCTGATGACCTACAAATTAGGGAAGTTGTGACCAGTCTATCTAGAGACACTGAAAACTCTAAGTTTGGGGGTGCGTATCATCCTCCATGTGATTTAACTCTTGGTAAGGTCCCTCACTTGGGACTTGACATCAATGCCTCAACCATCTTACAAATTATCTTCATAATCGTTTTCCAGAACCTAATGATATCCAGCAAGAGTCTCAACTGTTAGAAACCCATCCTCTGGTTGATGTGGTTAACCCAGGCAATAATACCAAGATTGATTTTATTTTCCCACCAAATAGTTTTCTTCCAAATGTGGGAACATATAGATTTCAAATGTGTCAAATATTAAGTTGTGAGACTAAACCTAAATGCTTTAGGAAATTAGAATCGACACATTTGCTTAAGGATGACCACTACTCTCATTGTGGTCAATTATGTAAGTCATATCTGATTGACTTAGAGGATCCGCAATTATTTAGGTTATTACTTCGTGATTCTAAGTTCTTATTTGAGTTTTTACAGACTCTAGGACCTAGTAATTTGGATCCAATCTATGAGGAAATGCATCCAAGGAAAATATTTTATTTAGACCCTTTCATAGAACCTGAACCTGAACCACAATTAGATATAAATATCTTAATCAGGAAACTAGGTAAGGGCACGCTAGTATTGTTCACTTTCTTGGTTTACTGCAATTTCCTTTGGTCAGCTTTATTTGGTTTTAAAGACCCACAGTTATTCCGGCTACTGTTATACGATCCGAGTTGACTGATCCTTTCCTAAGTATGGCTGAATACTATAAACTTAGCACTTCTTGGGAGGTATCCCATGCTCATGCAACAAGGTAATATCTTCCCTTAACTCTTCCGCTTCAAATGGTAACAGTTTCTCCTTGTTCATGCTTTTTAGTTTCATCTTTAGAACATTGAGGACAATGTTAGATTTAAGTTTGGGGGTATGGGAGAAACTTTTTAGTTGCAATAAATAAACTCCAGAGCCTAGAAATTTACGCCTATTAAGGATAGCACTAACCAATCTAAGTGGATGGAAACATTTTTGTTTTAGGAGCTGAGGAACCAATCTGACTAGATGGAAACATCTATAGAGTCTATTCATAAAAGCACAGAGCTCAGGTGTTAGAATTAACATGATAGTTTCGCCATATCTCCTCGAGTCCTTTTCACTTTCTATTTTTAGTTTTCTTTTATTTCAAGTGATTTGGTGGGGGCACACGATTCAAGTTGTTACCTTTGCTAGGGTGAAATAGAGTGACTGAGTTACCTTTTCAAAAAAAATAAAAAAATAAAAAAATTTAGACCGGACCAGTTAGACCAATCGGAATAAGTATTAACACTTGGATAGCAATATGCGTGTGTTCTCCCTGTTTCCGTCGCCTAAGCAAGCGTGGAATGTAGGACCCGTGGGAACTATCGTGTAATCTGCTGACAAGAAGCATGCGCTTGGATCAAAAAGATCTATTCATGCCGTTAAGTAAAAAAAAATGGTTATTGTTATGTGTAGTCAACTGCTGGTTCCCTTGTATATGCCAGTGTGTTAATATTAGTCAGACCGGTATCTCAGTCATTTAGGTTAGGTTCATCTTGGCAGAGGCCTTCAGACAGATATGGGAAACACCGTTCGCCTTTTCAACCATCTACATTTTTCTTTTTCCATCTTCTTAATCTTTTCATGTGATTAGTCTGACTCCGAGTATGATGTCCATCGTGAAACTATCTTAGTAGAGCTCTGTCACTTATATGAATTTTAGTATGCTTGAGTGCAAACTCGTATACATCAATTGGAATTTCGCGTCAGGGTACTTCCTCCTGTAATTAATAAGTATGCCAACCAAGGAGGTTCTTTAGTGCTTTCCAAGGTTCTGCGTAGATAGCTAGGGTCTGGAGTATTGGTTTTTGTGGGTACACCTCTGATAAACCCACCCGAGATTAACTCGGTCACTTTTCAAGAATAAATTTGCTCGAGGACTAGCAAATAATAAGTTTGGGGGTATTTGATAGACACATTTTTGTGTCTAATTTGTCCTCAATGCCTGTATTGTTGGAACTCTATTTTTGTACTAATATTGTGTTTTTATGTTTGTTTAGGTGTTTTTGGAGAAAATACCCTTGTATGGAAAGAGTTGCTCAAAAAGTGATGATTTACACCCCGGAGAAAAGTACTAAAGGCACCCCAGAAATGTCCTGGAGGCGCCCCAGAAATGTACCGGAAACGTCCCAGAAATGTCCCGGAGGAAACCAGAAAAATTACTTTTTCAACCCAAGAATTACTATTTCAGCCCAAATTACTAAGGGGACACCAAGACAGGATAGGGGGACACCCCTTTTCTTATTCAAATTTCAAACTCTATTTTGGCGGGAAATGTTCTTCACATCTGCATGAATTTTTGATTTGAATTCTTGGGATGTTTTGAAGAGATTCAACACCCGAAATCCATTGGGCTGGACTTGAGTACACTAAACATAGTTAGTACAAGCAATTTAATCGATCAACTTGGGCTAGAATAGGAGAACAAAGTAAGCAGAGACGTGAGAATATTTTCAGAATATTGGATTATGTTGGAGGATATACGTGCGTTATGAGAAGATATACAGCTGGGATTCGAATATATCCAGATTAGGAAGGATTCAGAGAGTTTCAGAAGCCAAGAGAATATTTGGTAAACACGATTTCGATTAAACAGGAAAAAAATCAAAAATATTATTCTCGCGTCTGCAAAGAATTGAAGAGAAGATTATATGGAGTTATGATGGAAGATATCGATGCTGTTGGGTATAAATAGCTCACTGAGGTCAAGGAGAAAGGCTGTCGAGAGTTTGGGGAAGCTTTGGAGGCTACAGAGTGAAGAAAAATCGAGTTGCAGAGCCACCATTTCTGCTGCTGCAACTCAAGAACACGAAGAACATTGGACAACCATAGACAGTCGTTCATTCTACAGCAACAACGACTGTCAGCTGTGGGTCGTAGTATTCTATATACTACAGCACTTTTCATTTACCATTCTTTGTAACGGTGTTTGCAACAATTATAAACGTTGCAAACACCCGATTTTCATTATTATCTCCATTTCATCATTTGTACACCTCTTTTGAGCAATGAAAAATTCCTTTGAGCGTGTTTCCAATATGCGGAGTTAGAACCCATCACTGGGACGACGGAGGAGGCCGAGCTTCATACATGGGTAATTTTGTTAATTCTTTTTAAGACTTTTGCATTAAAAATTAATTGAAATTTGATTTAATTAAATTGGTTGTTATTTGATTAGATGGGTCATGCTTAGCTTAGGTGATTTGATGTTCCATGCTTAACATTTACAATTAATGTTTTGAGAATCTAATTTGGCAAAATAAGAGTCCATATAATTTATGTTTTGAGCGATAATTGTTGAGAATAAATCATTGAGCCCTATGTTATGAAAATTGGCCGAATCATTAGTCCCAGTACCTCTCTACCAATTTGTCAATATTTTTGTATATATATTTTTAAATCTAAAAATCCACTATCTTTACAAGTCCGAGCAACGAACTTTTACTACCACTTTCAAAACTACAACATACTCCGGCCTAAATCAAGAC
Source organism: Papaver somniferum (assembly GCF_003573695.1). Lineage (NCBI taxonomy): Eukaryota > Viridiplantae > Streptophyta > Magnoliopsida > Ranunculales > Papaveraceae > Papaver > Papaver somniferum. The sequence goes on from NW_020622713.1 coordinate 8,050,958, forward strand.
AATGACCGTTCCAGAGTAAATTCGGTCACAAGAGAGGATGGGTTGATCTGTAGGAGGGAAGCTAAGAAATGTGTGGAATCGATGGTAATCAAAGATTGTGGGTGTGTGAATTCCGAATACGTAATCTCTGAGTGATTGAAATTTCTCAATTGAGAGTAGTTGTTCAATTGATGAGTTGATGATCTCGTGTTGTCGATGAGACGTGAGATTGATGATACCGATGATGATTCAATCATGATTCAGAGACTTATTTATATTGCTGGAATTGTAGACACCATGATTCCATGAAGTGTGACAGTTGATGGAATCAAGGAGTGGGGAAGTGGAGGATCGTGTTTGAAACCAGTTGCTCAACGTGTGGAGACTTGGTCGATTTTCCACCCACTACCTCGTGAATTCCTTTAACTGATTGCACGAATTGCTCACATTCCATCGTGTGTTTGAACACACGTGCCGTAGACCGCCAGACCAAAACCCTAAGTGATATCCCCCCAAGTAACACGATTGACGTCTCGTGGTTTGTTAGTCAATTTATGACTTCGTGGTTTGATGGGACGATGAGTCCATGTATTTACTGAGTTGAACATGATGTTCTGAAACTCGTGAATTGAACATGTCATGAGACAGAGGTATAATTCTTACGATGACGTGAGCAAGTATTTCTCATTCGGTGGATCGTTGAATATTGATTGTTGAACCAATATTCCTTGGTTTGAACAAATATTTATCATCTGAGCAAATGTTGCTCATGTGATGAATTGTTGAATATTTGATCGTCTGAGCATGTGTTGCTCGTCTGATGGATTATTGGCAGCGTACCAAAAATATCAATTAGAATATTGGTCGTTGAACCGAGCATAATTAATAGAATTAATGACCATGAGATCGTCGTAAAATTATTAAGGTTGGAATCTGGAATGATGATCCTTGGATTCAGAAACCCTAATTTGATCAATTGATGATCAATTCATGGTTCGTCAGAATTTAAACCATGGGACGAAGGAGGGAGCGACTACATGGGACCGTGGATCAACCATGTAGTGTCCATATGCTCACTTGAGCAAATACGAAGAACTCCTTAAGAGTTGACGATTTGTTGGTGAAAGAATGATTAAATGCTGGCTTAATCATTTATTCGAAAATACTCGTCTGAGCCTTAGGTGAGAAAACCTAATTAATTATGACGAGGCGAGGGACCGACCATGGAGTCATGAAACCGGTCCTGGGTTGTCCCGTGACCTCCTGACGATCACTTCATGAAAATCCAAAGTGTTTGGGAGAGTTTTGGACTTAATACGAGCAATTGTGCAAATTAGGTCAAAACTGTGAAATTGATGGGACTGGCTTCCGTGAGCCAAAGAGTCAATCTTGGTCGGTCAAGATAGCGTGCTCGTGTCCCCAAGGCGTCCGCGTCTCAGTCCTGAGAATTTTGATATTTTCTGGCATGCAATTGAGCATCCATTCGAGAAAATATGCCAAAATTAGGGTTTCGACGAAACTGAGGAAAACACCATGAGATGATGAAAAATAATTCTAAAATAAGGAATGAGGAGGCGTGGGACCTCCTTGGTCAAGGCATGGCCGGCCGGTCGTGACCACGGTCCCGTGGTGCCTTTTCCTTAATTTTATAATATTTTGATGATTTTATGAAAAATTCATGAATTTTGAGAAATTTGATGAATTTTGGGAGTTTCCATGAATTGAAGGAATTTTCATGAGTTCAAGGAAGCAAAAAATATTAAAATAATAAAACAAGGGCCTTTGAGACCGTGGAAAGCATGGCCGACCGGCTAGGGCCCGGTCCCACGAGTTTCCCTAATTTTATAATGATTTTATGAAAAATTCATGAATTTTGAGAAATTTGATGAATTTAGGGAGTTTCCATGAATTGAAGGAGTTTTCATGATTTCAAGGAAGCAAAAAATATTAAAATAATGAAAACAAGGGCGTGTGGGACCGTGGAGGCATGAACGGCCGGCTTGGGCCCGGTCCCACGAGTTTTCATAATTTTTTAATATTTTTTAGGTATTTTTGATGATTTGAGGGAATTTTTTCTAATTTGAGAGAAATACCATGAAATCAAGGAATTTGATGAATTCAAGGAAAACTAATAATAAAATAATAAAAAAGTGGTGTGTGGGACCGGCTAGGGCATGGCCGTCCGGCCAAGGCCCGGTCCCACAAGTTTTCATAATTTATTTTATTATTATTTGATGATTTATGCAAAAATACCATGAAATCAAGGAGTTTTTTCATGAAATTAGAGAAATAATAATAATAATAATAAAATAATAATAAGGAACCATGGGTGTGGGGCCGGTTGGCCAATGGTCAAGCCCCACACTCCTTGCCTTGATTTTATATTATTTTTTTATGGATTTATGGAAGTACCATGAAACCAAGGAGTTTCCTCGAGACGAAGGAGATTTGATAAAATGAGAGGATTTTCATCAAATCATGGAAAATAATAAAAATGCATTAAAATATAAAACTGGCGTGGGATTGACCATGACAAGGTCGGTCGGTCGTGTGTCCGTGCTCCCAGCATCCTGGTCAATATTTTTAATTATTTATTATTTTCTTCTCTATTTTGCATAGGTTAATCGTTTCGTTGTATTTTTGAAATACTCGTTCGTGCGGTGACTGTTAGTGTATCATCGTTGAATACACCTTCACCATTTGAATCGGGGCTTACTTAGAGGTAGCTCAGACGCCCGGTTGTTGATTATTTATTACTAATTGTGGAATTCATTGGAGAATAATTCACAAAACTGAGTAATAAGATGTTTATTATTAATTCATAGGATCAGCTGAGGATTCGACTACGAATTCAGAATAATAAAGTGAGCATTACCATTCCATGGGATCGTAGATTCGACCATAGAATCGGAGTAATTAAGGTTTATCTATTACCATTTATGAGACCAGTTGTGGATTCGATCATGAAATCGGAGTAATGAGATAATATAATTATTGCTATTCTATGAGATCAAGCTGTGGATTCGATCATCGAATCAGAACAATTGTTATTGTCATTCCAGGGGACTAGTCGCGGATTCGACCATGGAATAGGATCAATTGTTATTGCCATTCCATGGGACCAGTCGTGGATTCGACCATGGAATAGGAGCAATAATAGATTATTCTGGGAAGTCAGTAGTGAATGTCACGGCATAATCAATCTTAATTAGGAATAATTAACTTTGTGGCTCTATACTAGCAGAGCAAGCTGTCTAGGAGCATTAATTATCCCGATATGATCTTGTCAGTAAGTCATACCCTTTATATAGTCAGGATAAACTCGTTGTTTGTTCCTGAAGATGTTATCGCTCTATACTAGCAGAGCAAGCTGTCTAGGAGCTGTCCATCTCGTGATGCTATATAGAAATAATCACTGAAAGTATTCAGTATTCATGAGATATGTCGTTGTCCAGTCGTGAGACTACATATATACATGTACTATGAGAGAAAGTACTCTCCGTTGAGAATTCGATGAGAGACTCGTGTCTCGATACTCACGTCCGATTGCTGAATCGGAGTTTCGTATAATTATGAGTTTACGAATTTAGCCTTTTTCGAAAATCCACCATCTACAGATATATACATTGGATAATTGCAATTATAGCTGACCTACTGGATGCCTATTTATGTCGGATCCAATGAAATTACCAGGGAGGGCATATACTGGATCAAACAGCAACAGTGCATTGCATTATTTTTTTTAGTTGATAAAGTAAAATATTTTGTAGAGAGATGAGAGCAGTAAAACATGAATGAGTTACAACCCGCCTTCAACCCTGGGATAGAGCTCAGCCAGGTGAGTCGGCCCTACGATGACTTGTTGAAGATTTTAGGAATCCATCCTAGATCCTACTAGACTCTACAAGATTGTTCCTCATTTTAGTTTGTTTACTTGGAAAACGAAAGAGTTCGGAGCTGTGTTGATTAAACAATCTCATTTGAATTTGGTAAAATAAATGTTTGAATTAAGAGCCCAATAAATTGTACTAAGAAATCTTTGCATTAAACTATTATTATTTGCGTTTATCGAACACATCCGGAACTAAGAACGGGACGCTCTATTTCACTTTAGAAGCCTACGATGCATAAAACTGAGCTAGAGCTGATCAATAATCCAAACTTTAAAACCTTCCACTCATACCAGAAGTAAATCATAGCCGTCTATAATAGCCGTCTTGGGTCAGAAATTGCGGTCAGTCTTAGATTACACGTGAGCTGTTAAATCAAATAATCAACGATCACAAAATTGCCCTGTACTTTATCGGGCCAAGTCTCTAAGCTTATAAGAAGAATTGCAAATCTTTGTCCGCCTCCATTTATCTTTGCAGTGAAAGAGAAAAGAGCCGAACCCTAACCCTAAAAATCAATGACGCCAATTAGATCTCTTGTTCTTCTTCGTTTTCATGATAATCCACCAATGGAAACAAAAACATCAAATACATGACCATCAACCACAAATTTTCAAGCACAATGATATTTCCTCTCAACAAACTATCATCATAGTGACATCTCATACGAGCAGTTTTTAGGTTCTTTTCTTTTGCGGGTTTGATATTCCTCTATGGAAGTTGTAGTTGAGGTTCCTAAAGAGGATCCAATCCTAATCTTTCACTGTTAGCTCTATTGAAGAAACCGAATCCCACCAGCTGAATCGGTAGATTAGCTGGTTTGCAGCTGATCTATTGATCAGACTCGTTCAACATACGATGTTTCTATGCTCCATATTCATGTATCTGGGGTTTTATAAGTCAAGATTTTATTTTTGTATTAGTTAATCCATCTTACTTGTTCTTTATTAAAGAATCCATCCATCCAGTTTGTATGTAAAAGTGAAAATCAGGTTAATGATGAGTAATCATAATTTAAATTGTCATATGCATCTGTGGATTGTTGCTTGTTCTCTGGTATCTGAATAAAAATTGGAAAAACAATCAGAACAAGTGTTTGAAGATTGTTCCTCATTTTAGTTTGTTCGCTTAGAAAATGAAAGAGTTAGGAGCTGTTGATTACAGCGATCTCAGTTACTATTTAGAAATTTGGTAAACCATTAAAAAAAATGTTTGAATTGAAAGCTTGTACTAAGAGATCTCTGCATTGCATTAAACTATCATTTTTTTTCCTTCATGGAACACGGCCGGAACTAAGAACGGAACTCTCCAGTTCATACTAGGAGCCTAAGAGGCATAAAACTGAGGCATTCTTATTAAGCAAACACCCATCTTATCCTACTGCTATTTTGAGAGAACTTTTATGGGTTATCCCAAGTGATGGACTACTCTAAATTTAGTCCAAGCTTTAAAACCTTCCACTCATACTGGAAGTAAATCATAGCCGTCTATAACAGATACTTGGTCAGCAATTACGGTCAGTCTTAGTGTAGTTGCAGGAAATCCTACACTACACCACTCATATGATTTCATGGATGATCAGCTCATTTTAGGTTTTCACTCTTAATTTTATTGATTAATTTTTGAATGTTCTTACAAGAAAGATAAAGAAGTCAAGAATAATCTCTGCTCTGAAGTTTTTCTCTCCTATTTACTTGTTTCTTACTCAAAAAAGATCTCTCTTTCTCTTTACAACTCGAATGACTATTTATAGGGAAATACATAGTGGATGACAGCTAATCTGTCCTTTATTTTCGGATATGGCTTGCGACATTCTCGCAACCTTACAAATATTAATTTCTAAAGCTCTCTAATTTTCGCAGGACCATCACATCTTTCTCATGATCCTAGCTGACGTCATTTGTTATATTCTTCCTGAAATTGCTCTGCGACGCTATTGTGTTGTGCTATTGATAATTTCGCTAAGACATTATTGTTGCGAGATTCTGATCCTACATCTTGCCTCTTCTCATATCTTCTCCGGAAAGTAGAGAATGATGTGAGAAATGCCGCAGCTACTTATTTTTTCATAATCCACATTTATCACACGTATTCTTTCTTCCATTTATTTCTCGACACATATTTTGTAACCGTTGCCTTTTAACCTCTTATATCTTTCCGCATTAATCGTGTTTATTTTCTCGAGGAGAAATTCCCTCTATATATATTCCTTCTCACTCTCTTTCTTCCTCTTTTTATTTTCTCTGCAATTTCATCGTTCTTCTGCAAATTCTTCATCATTCTTCTGCAAATTCCATTATTGCAACTTTTCTTCAACCTTCTTAAGTTCTTCTTCATCTTCATACTAGATCTTCACAGTTCGTAATTTTCCTCGAGACGATCTCCCTGCTATTATTTTTCATGGATCCATCAAGGTTAGTCTTCTTTTTTCTTCTTTATGAGTTTTGTTGAAATTGATATATTTGAAATTGATCTTGTTTGTTGCCTTGTTTGATGTTGTTTACGTTGTTTATGTGATTCCCATACTCTTGTTATTTCAGCAAAAGCGGCTCCAACACTAAATTTACAGTTCAGAACCTTAACATTCCCAAATCACAGCATAAGGTTGTCGCACATAAAAGAAACTCTGCGAATGAGAAAGTAGTAAGAAACACTATCTTTTTCTAATAACAATATTGTTGCCTCTGTTTATTATCTGGATTGTAATTCGCAGGGTGATAAAGATCTTCATAAACCTCACAAGAAATCTCGCCACCTTAAAACTGTCCCAACTTCTGTTCCTTTCCACCTACTCATTTCTTCCAAATATCCTGCGACATCTTCGCAAGATAAACCTTTATCTCCAATTCGCGAAAATGCTGCTTCTGACTTCATTTCTTCCAAATCTCCTGCGACATCTTCGCAAGATAAACCTTTATCTCCAATTCGCGAAAATGCTGCCTCTGATTTCATTTCTTCAATTGACCTTTCTAAGATTGAAATTCCCCCTGTGGATCCTTCTGCGAATGAAACCTCTTCTCTACCCATTGAAATTTTTTCTCAACCTTCTGTCCCTACCAGTTCTCTACCCAAGTCTCTCCCTCTGTCGAAAGAAAATGGGGAAGGGATAGATATTGCTTTCAAAGTTTTATCTGAAATTCTGGATGATGGCAAGAAGTCTTCTACTGATCCCACAAAGTCTAATGTTTGCGAAATGCTGAGAAAGCATTTGGGTTCTGGCAGAGCTGCTTCGCAAACAGCTTTAGAAAAAGAATGTAATGCTCTTCGTCTTGAAAACCAGAAGCTTCAGAATGTTTTGTTGGATCGTGACAATCTTCGCAAGAAGAATGATGAATTAAGAGGTGTGATTTCCTTGTCTATGTATTTAATTTGCCTTTTCGATAGTTTTATCCTTCCCATGTTTAATTATTCTTTAAATCCCTCTTTCGCATGTTAAGCATTAAATCAGAAACGAATAATGGAGAGATATCAATTTGAATCTGCTGTTGAAGAATCCCGTGTTGATAAAGAAATCTTGATGGATCAATATAACCAATTAGATAACCTCTATTCATATTCTCTTGATCAGATAAATAATCTTACCAATGAAAATACCCAATTAGTTCAAAGACAAGATCTATTAATTAATGAAGTATCTCATCTTTCTTATTCTTTAACTAAAGCTAATTTAGGGATGGAAAATTTATTAGATGAGAGTAAAACCTTATCTCAAGAGAAGCGAACTTATTTAAACAAGATGGCGATATCTTCGCAACAAATTAATATTCTCCAAAAAGTATGTGCTGACCAAGAGCAATCTCTTCGCTCTTTGAGAAATGAACTTAAAGAAGTAACAGAATCATCTATCGCTGAAAGAGATACACTCATTCAAGGTAGAATAGCTTTAAGTGTAAAGGAAAATCAGCTTAAAGAACAATATTCCAAATTAGAAGAATCTTATTCTTCTCTTGCGAAGAAAAATGCCTTTCTTGTTTCTAAAGAGAAAAATCTTCAGTCTCGACTTAAGGTTTAGTTGGAGATAAATTTGATGACGCAATGGACCATTGGGAGAATAGTTGTCTATCCTTGATTCAACACCTTATTTCGCAAAAGGAAGGTAGTCATAAAAGTTTGACTGCCTTAATTATCTTTTCTTTGTCATTTCTCTCTGAATTCCTTATCTTAATAAAATTTTATACTCTATTTTTCGCAGAGTCTGAGAAGAATCTTCATTCTTCTATTTCTGATCTGGAGGCTAAATATGCTAAAATTCGCAAGGAAAATGCGTTGCTCGTCTCTACCCTTACTGGTTCTCACGACCGAGCAGAAAGAAGACTTGATTATCTTGGTTATTTTAAGAATATTCAAGATAGGAATCATCAAAAAGCACTTCTTCGCCAAGTTCATCTCCGGGCTGAAGTTCTTGTAAATGGCATCTTACTATCCAACTCTCTTCCTCCTACATCAATTGATCCTCTAGAAGTAGATGATGATGAAGTTCCTCGTCCTGCTGATAGTGATTATGATTATGATTATGAAAGCGGTGCAGAGGATAATTTCCTAGAAGATGAAGAAGAGGTTCCTTCTAAAGAAGTATCTGCTGGTGTTAATCAGAATGAGAAAGAAATTTCTCCTGAAGAAGTAATTGATGGCGATAATCAAGATGCTAGTCATGGAGAAGAATTTCTGTCATCTCATGCTACTGACATTAATATTGAAGCTTGAGCTTCTTATCTAGCTTTGTCTTCTTGAACTGCCTTATTTTTATCACTTTTGAGAGTTACATTTTTCAATCGACTTTGGAGTCAACTTTTCCTTTTAATATTTTGTTGATAAGAAAGATAATGCTTCTTGTGTATCGATTCCCATACTTGCCTCTCATTATCTTTCTTGCAAAAAATACTCTGTTATGAATGCTTATAATTAATTTGTTTTGTCATATGGTCTTATTTGGCCTTCCTAATTAAAGGTCTTATTATGCCATCTCTTGTCATTGCGACAAAATCGCAGGACGTCCTTGCACTTTCATACAAGAACCCATTGATCTTGTTTTAACTTTTTCTTTTGTATTATAGCCTCTTCAGGAATGTTGCGACAATATGACGGGCCTAAATATTCTTGCGAAAAAAAATCCCCATGACATTGCCTTCTTGTGACGAAATCGCAGGACGTCTTCGCACTTTCATGCGAAAACCCATTGATCTCGTCTTATCATTTTATTTTGTATTATTGCCTCTTCAGGATTGTTGCACAAATATGACAAGCCTTAATATCCTTGCGAATAAAAAGCCTCATGACATTTGCGTCTTAAGACACTTATCATCTCCCTAACGGAGGGTGCCGCCCTTATCTCCCCCCTGGTTGCCCCTTCAAGGAGGCGTACTTCTACCATACAAGGTTAGCTCCTCCCATCCAGTCTTAACAACAACCATTTGTTTTCGCAGCCTCTTATACCTTTTACCTATAGGGATTATGGTTACGAGACTGCACCCTAAGTGGGGTTTTCTTCAGACCGAGTGCAGTATAAGCCAAGACTTGTCAAGAATGGCAAGGACGCTTCAAACTCCCACGGCACTCTTGACTCAACCGTGTACCTCGGCGCCTTGATCAGATCTGCACTCCTTGGGAGAGTCCTTATTACCTTAGTCGCCCAACCCAAGTCATATGCTCAAGTTGAGAATCCAAGGTGCCTCTCCCGGATGGGCTTTAATGACCCCAAATCTCCATGACTCAGGTTCTGGTGGCGGTGTAACCTTTCCCTGAGACATGTAATAGGTACCCCCTAATATGACGTACTTTAGGTCTTACATTTGCCTCTTGCGAAATTTTATTCGCGAACTAGGGTGTACGCCATAAAGGTTCGCCCCTTTCTTTTATGTCATTGTTCTTTGCGAAAATTTCGCACATCATAATCTTGTTTTGATATGAATAATCTTGCAATTATTCTTTCAGAATTCACAACTTCTCAAAGCTTCTTACGGATAATATCTTTTTAAGTACAATCTGTTCCATGGTCTATCTAATCTATGACCAACATCTCTTCCTTCTGGATCCACTAATCTATAAGCTCCTGTTCCAACTATTTCCTTAATGATGTAAGGTCCATCCCATTTTTTCGCTAATTTTCCACCATTTTCTCGCTGATATATTGGTGTTTCTCGCAGAACTAAATCTCCTGGTTGAAATTCGCGTATTTTGACACGTTTATTATATTCTCGAGCTAATCTTCGCTGATAATTCTCCATATGTTGTAAATATTTTTCTCTTCTTTCCTCTAATTCATCAAGTTTGTTTAAAATTAAGCCCGCACTAATATTTTTCTCCCAAGCTTCTCTTTTTGTTGTCGGAATAACAACTTCTGTTGGTAACACCGCTTCAACTCCGTATGTTAAACAAAAAGGTGACATTCCAGTAGCTTCTCTTCTAGTTGTATTATAAGCCCATACTGCATTATGTACTTGTTCGCACCATGATCTGTGATGTCCTTCCAATTTCTTCTTTAATATATCTGCAATTGTTTTATTTGTTGCTTCTACTTGCCCATTAGCTTGTGGATACAAAGGAGTGGACTTTCCACATTTTATCTTGAATGCATTAAGTAACATTTATATATTCTGCCCCTCAAACTGTTTCCCATTATCAGATACCAACTGTGCAGGAATTCTAAATCTGCAAATGATATTTTCGAACATGAATGTAAAGACATCTTTGTCGCGAATATGTTGTACTGCCTTCACTTCTGTCCACTTTGTGAAATAATCTGTTGCGACTATTAAGTATCTTCTTTGAAGATGGCCCCACAATGTCTAAGCCCCATTTTCCAAAGGGCCACACACTTGTTGAAGATGACAATGGTGCTCCTGGTGCATGTATTATCTTTCCATGCCGCTGAAAATCTTCGCAACGTCTTGATATTTATTTTGCATCTTCATGCATGTATGGCCAGTAATAACCTTACGTTTTTGCTCTATGTTCCAAAGATCTTCCTCCACTATGATTGCCAGCATCTCCACTATGTAATATTTTCAGCACCTTTCCTCCTTCCTCTCGTGTCAAACATCTGAGTGATGGTCCACTAAAGGATTTTCGGTATAGCAACCCATCTATTAATTCATAATTCGTTGCTCGGATTTTTAACTTGTGTTTTTCCAATCTATTTCTTGGTGTTTCTCCTTTCGCCAAATATGCATGAAGTTCCACTCTCCAGTCTGCGACATTGTTTATTTGTTCTTCTTTTTCATTATCTATTATCATCACATCCACATCTTCCTCTTCTTTATTTATTGATGGTGACAGAAGTGTTTGTATTTTTATGCATCTCGCAGTTGGATCTATCATCATGCTTGAGATGAAAGCAAAAGCGTCTACGAGTCTATTATTCTTTCTTGAAATGTGCCTCCATTTTATCTTTGGGATTTTCGCTGATTATTCTTCAACCAGCTTCTTGTATTTCTTCAAGGATGGTTCATTTGTAGTATACTCTCCTTTTATTTGGCGAATAACTAACTGCGAATCACTAGTGATCCTGGCATTTACTAGTTTCATTTCATTGCGAATTTTAAGGCATGTATCTCAGCTTCATATTCTGTTTCATTATTAGTGGATGCAAATTCCAATCTGAATGAAAAAGCCATCTTTATTCCTTCTGGCGAAATTAAAACAATTCCAACTCCATTTCCTTCTCCATTTGATGATCCATCTACCAATATTTCCCATCTATTTGGTTCTGTTAATAAATATTTTGGATCTCCATGCTCTTCTTCTACATCCATCATTTCTTCTACTGCTTCATCTTCTTCTAAAGGAAATTCTGCCAAGAAATCCGCAACAACTTGTGATTTTGGTGAAGACAAAACTTCATATTTAATATAAAAATAGCCTACTTGTGCATTCCATCTCTCCACCCTTCCTGATCTTTTAGAATTCTTCATCACTGATTCAATTGGTACTTTTGTTAATACCTTTATCTTGTGTGCTTGAAAGTATATGCGGAGTTTAAATGATGCATAAACTAATGCTAAGATTAAATTTTCAATCTTTGAGTAATTCTTCTCTGCGGTATTAAAAGTTTTGCTAATGTAATAAATGGGTTTCTCCACTCCTGCGTCTACTCGCAATAACACAGTACTTAATGCATGCGACGTTGTCGCAAGGTAAATCAATAATTCTTCTCCTGGTTCTGCCTTTTGTAAAATAGTTGTATTCATAAGATGTTCTTTGATTCATTGAAAAGCCTTTTCACATTCATCACTCCATTTAAATTTTGCACCCTTCTTGAGTATATCGAAAAAATATTTGCATTTGTCTGATGATCGCGAAATGAATCTCCCCAGCGAAGCTAGAAGCCCATTCAACTTCTGTACATCTTTTATTGTTGATGGTGTTGGCATGTCACGAACTGCTTGCACTTTTTCTGGATCAACCTGTATTCCTTCCTTTGATACAATGTAGCCTAAAAATTTTCCCGATGCAACTCCAATAGTACACTTCTCAGGATTCAATTTAATGTTATACTGTCGTATTTTTTCAAAAATCTCCCTCAAGTCTTGTACATGGTCTTTAGCTTCTTTACTCTTTACTAACATGTCTTCCACGTATACTTCTAATGTTTTATGTATCCATTTTGCGAACACCTTCTCTACCATTCTTTGATATGTCGCTCCCGCATTTCGCAAACCAAATGGCATTTTCGTGTAACAATATAAACCTCTAGGGGCAAAGAAAGCAGTATGTTTTTGATCTTTTCAGCGAGAGGGATTTGGTTATACCCTTTGTATCCATCTAAAGATGATACCCTATCGTTTCCCGCTGCGGATTCTACCATTTGAGGAATATCTGGTAGCGGAAAACTGTCTTTGGGGCAAGCTTTGTTTAAATCAGTGAAATCTATGCAAATCCTGATTCCTTTGTTTTTCTTTGGGACAATGACTATATTCGCTATCCATTCTGGGTATTTAGCTTCTCTTCAAGCATTTTCTGTAATTCTTCTTCTATTTGGGAATGGTAAGTTGTTGCAATTTTTCTTATTCTCTGTTTAAATGGTCTCACATTTTTGTAAATCTCCAACTTGTGGCATGAAATTGATGGATCTATTCCCGGTATCTCATCCATGCTTCCTGCGAAAACATCTTTATATTCTCGCAACAAGTTAACAGTTCTTTCTTCTTCTTCCTTATCCATTTTGGTTCCAATTCTCAATATTAGAGGTTCCTCTATAGTCCCAACGTTTATTTCTTTTGTTGGTTCTGCGGCAGTGTAACTCGGTTTAGGTTCTCCCATTGGTGTTGGTTCTTTTATTGTTTTCATAGGCTCTTCTCCTTCTTCCGAAATTTCGCTGGGTATTCCTTTGCCTTCTTTTGCCCTTATCATATATACTCTAAATTCTTCTTCTTTTTTGCTTCCTTTACCAATTTTCTGCGAAATTGCTTCTTTTTTGCTTGTCCTTCATAATGGTTTACTTCAATCTGATGACATAATTTCGCATTATCAACATCTCCTCTGATTTCATCTACTCCATTTGGAGTGGGGAATTTAATACATTGATGCAACGTTGATACCACAGCTTTTATCGCATGTATCCATGATCTTCCTAGCAACATATTATATGGTGATTCCATATCCACTACGCACAATGTTACATGTGTTTCGATTTCTCCAAGTGGAATTCGTACCACTATCTCTCCTTTAGGTTTTGTTGTGAATTTTCCGAAGCCGTGAACAAAATATGTTGAACTGGACATTTCTTCATCTTTAAATCCCATTCCCCGGAATGCGTGATAAAATATTATATCAACTGAACTTCCTTTATCGATTAAAGTTCTGTTCAACATCCATTCTCCTGTGGATTTTATTGTTGTCTCCTTCTCTTTTCGTGTAATAGGCACTGTGATGACCAATGGAGACGTGTGGTTCAAATTTTCCTTTGGTATTTCTTCCGCCGTGAATGCAATTTTTTGCTTTTCCCAATCTTTCAATGGTGATGTTTTTTCTACCGCCATAACTTTCCTTCCTTCAAAATTTCGTTTATGTATTCTTCCTTTGATGTTTTCATGGAATTCATTAATCATCGTTTTTGTTATTATATTACACTCCAATCTTTTGCCATTTTCATTAATTCGATTCATCTTTCTTCTAACTGATTCACTGATTTATTTAATCACTTTCTTGACTTGAATATTCTCAATCAACAATCTTCAACTTTCGATCTTCATTCCCTGTTTCTAGCGCCATTATGTAGTTGCAGGAAATCCTACACTACACCACTCATATGATTTCATGGATGATCAGCTCATTTTAGGTTTTCACTCTTAATTTTATTGATTAATTTTTGAATGTTCTTACAAGAAAGATAAAGAAGTCAAGAATAATCTCTGCTCTGAACTTTTTCTCTCCTATTTACTTGTTTCTTACTCAAAAAAGATCTCTCTTTCTCTTTACAACTCGAATGACTATTTATAGGGAAATACATAGTGGATGACAGCTAATCTGTCCTTTATTTTCGGATATGGCTTGCGACATTCTCGCAACCTTACAAATATTAATTTCTAAAGCTCTCTAATTTTCGCAGGACCATCACATCTTTCTCATGATCCTAGCTGACGTCATTTGTTATATTCTTCCTGAAATTGCTCTGCGACGCTATTGTGCTGTGCTATTGATAATTTCGCTAAGACATTATTGTTGCGAGATTCTGATCCTACACTTAGATTACATGTAAGCCGTTAAATGAAATAGTCAAATCCAATCAACGATCACAAAATTTCCCTATACTTAACGAGCTAAATCTCTAAGCTTATAAGAAGAATATCAGTGTAGTTTTAGATTCAAACCCTAACCCTAAAAATCAACAGCAACAACAACAATTAGATCTCATCTTCTTCATCTTCATGCTAATCGAACAATGGAAACAAAAATACCAAAAACATGGCCCATCAACCACAAATTTTCAAGCACAGTGATATCTCCTCTCACAAAACTATCATATTTTCAGATTCTTTTCCATTTGAGTTGATTAATTTCCACTATGAAAGATGTGGCGGAGGTTCCTGAAGAAGATTCATTCTTAATTTTTCACTGCTATCTGTGTTGAAGAAAAAGACTTGAATAATTGAATCGATAGATTTCAAACATCCGGTATACAACTGATCTATTGACAGACTCCTTCGGCATATGATGTTTCCGTGCTACATATATATGTATCTGGGTTTTATTGTCTCAAGTCAATATTTAATTTTTTGTATCGGTTAATCCATTTTACTTGCTCTTTATTAAAGATCCATCAATTTGTATGTGAAAAACAAGTTAATGAGTAATCATAATTTAAGTTGTCATCTGCATCTATGACTTGTTGCTTTTTCTCTGGTATCTGAATAAAAATTGGAAAAACAATCAGATCTACCCTTGTTATCTGGGTTTTAAGGGTCTGCAAAAGCAATGTCTCTTCCGAAGGACCAGACCCAACAACAGTATTTTTTTTTCTCCACAACCTCATACCAAGCATGAGAAAGGCTACTACAGTTGTCATTATTTCTTAGCATTTCAAATGCTAGTTTCGCATTTTGCTCTAACCTATTTTTCTCAGAACCAAGTCTAACGTTGAAGTGAGTTGAGGTACTATGAGATTAAACCCATGAACTAACTGAGATAATGCCAGGTGCACCACTTGAACTACGAGCGAAACCCATGTACTATGAGACCATACTGTAGATGTTTAGGAAGCTGGCTCTTTTCATAATGAATTGATCTTACAAGGATCCTGCTATATTCAGGAAGCTGGCTCACTATGCAAAGGCAGTTGCAAATAAAAAGCAGTCATCGTTTGATATGGGCATGTAGGTGTTTTTATTTTTTCAAGTTGGATACAAATTTGACATTGTGACTCCCAATCCAGCTTAAGGAGTTGCAATTCGGTTTTGGGTCACATGGGCTTCATGCTCGCTTTGATAATCCTGCAGCAAAAATTGGCAGACATTCATTGAATGTTGTACATGGCCAACCAAGGTACCAAAAACTTAACCTTTTGTCACATGAAGTTCAACCCATCATGTTGCACTGTTATTAGTGATTGAATCCATATTTTTGCTTTTGGTTGAGCGCCTGAGCCAATGACGGCAGCGCTGTTGTATACATTGGATAACTGCAGTTATAGCCGACCTGCTGAACACGTTTTTATACTAGATCCAACGAAACTACCAGGGACGGCATATACCGTCTCAATTAGACATCTTTTCAGTGAAGGCTTCATGCATCTCTGGAGTGGAAAATCAAAGCGGGGATGGAATTTTTTTGGGAAAATTAGGCGCAGGCCCAAAAAAAAAATATTTTCATTGTCATGCCCACAATTAGATTTAGGTACCGTGACACCCATAATTATTTCCATGACACCCATAATTATATGAAATTATTAAAAATGTCTGCATGACGGATTATGCATCCGCATGACGGGTTATGCATCAGGGATATAATTGGCAACACAACTTGGATATAACATATTTAAAAATCCGCGCCTTGAAATTTTACGAATTTTATATCGTTGGAAATCTTTTTAAGAGAGCTACGTAACGAGTACAAACAACAATATCAATTTTTTGTTTTTCACGAAAATATCGGAGGTGATCATCATTTTAGGCAAAATTTTCGAAAACTGACTACATAACCATTATGCAGCCACCAAAAAAGATGCATAACACATTCTGCAGACGCATACCGAATTATGCAACCATTTTCTCGACTGCATAACAAATTATGCATATGCATAACAAAGTTATGCATCTATAACAAGTTATGTAACGAATGTATTAGTGCGTGCATAAAAAATAGATGCATAATGCATTATGCATCTTTTTTCTCGATGCATAAAAGATTGTGCAACAATTTTCTCGATGCATAATGCATTATGCAGCCGTATTTTCAAATGCATAACAAGTTATGCATCTATTTTCGCGACTGCATAACATGTTATGCAAATATTATTATAGGTGCATGACAAGTTATGCAGTCTTTGTTTTTGTTGGTTTTAATAGTGACAAAAAAATTATTGCATAAAGTGTTATGCAACCGTTTTCTGGACTGCATAATAGGTTATGCAAAAAAAATTGTAGATGCATAATAGGTTATACATCCATTTTTATAAATGCATAATCATATTATGTGCTTTTCTTTCCCTGTATTGCACAACAATAATTCATGCTTCTCTTTCCCTGTATTGCACAACAGTCATACATTAATTCCCGACAGTAAAATCATTTCCTCTAACTTCTTCTTGCAATAACTATCTTCTCGGCTCCAACATTGCTTTGTGGATTGCCCTCTTACTCATTCCTTGATTCACTGCCCAAAACAACAATTTTAAATCAGACTGTTGTCATCACTTTTTGACTATGGGAGATAGATACAACATATAGCTTGGCGATCAGTCTGAGCTTCTAGGCAGTGTTGTTCGAACTGGACGTCAAAGAGATCTTGTTGCAACTTTGCGAGTTGTGTCATCAATGGGTTAAGGTGCTCTGCAAAACCATGTGCAAGAAACAGGGAGGTCACCTTTTCCATTTTTATCAAGAAAGACGAGAGTTTTCAAAACCTTATATTCTCCAATCATCCCGTCCTTAGCACGCTGGCCATGATATGCAAAATGGCGAATATGAATATCAAAGTCGACGGTTTCGTAATGAGGACCCTTGTTCTTGAAACAAAATTGGTGCAGACCTTCCCTGTGAACCACAAACTCAAATTTCTCGCTCGTCTTGTCATGAGAATAGTGAACCAATTCTCCTCTTGGATCCTTTGCCTGCATTATCGTTACTCCTATAGAACATCATCTTAACACAGCAATCAAAAGAAAAAAAAGACACAAAACTTACAATAAGATCGATACCTTCTTTCAAACCAGAATTCCATGGTACATCTTGGATTCATTCACAGTACCACTTTCACCTTCCATATGATCAGCTGCAACCATTAAACCAACCAAACCATCTAAATCCATTACAATTGCTCAATAACATCTCAACCCATTCATTCTTGGCTTCACTTTCTCCTCCGTAACAGCTGCAGTTCAATGTATTTCCAGCAATCAAATCCCTGTTAATCATAGATCTACAACTTCACTTTCTTGAAACAAGGTTTGATATAATCATAGATCTACCGCTAAAACTTGTTTTCAATGAAGAAATTTCGGATTTTATGAAATCAGATTGAAATCAGATCGGATCTGGAGATGGAAGAGAAAAAGAGAAGAAGAAAGATGAAGAGTACGATAAAATTTAATTTCAATAATTTCGGGTCCCAGAATATTTTTCCCTAAAAAATGGGTGTGCTCCTTCAGATTTCTGGGCGTGGGTTTCACAGTGGAAAAAATCTGAAAAATGGGTCTCCCTGTAGTTTTCATAATTTTTTTCAGTTGATAAAGTAAAATATTATGTAGATAGATGAGAGCCCAGCCAGGTGAGTCGGCCCTACTGCCAGCCCATCCTGCCTTTGACACTGTTAGTCTGTTACTACACGGATTTATTGATGATTTTAGGAATCCGTTCTATTAGAAGATTGTTCCTCATTTTAATTTTTTTACTTGCAAAATGAAAGAGTTCGGAGCTGTTGACGACAAAATCTCAGTTATAAAGAAAAACTGCACAATAAAAACAAGTGTTTGAATTAAGAGCCCAATTGTACTAAGAAAAACTTCTCAGTAATCTTATCATTTTTTCTTATATCAAACACAACCGGAACTAAGAACACAACACTCCAGTTTATACTAGGAGCCAAAGAACTACTGTAAAAATAATAAAAACTTTTAAAACCTTCCACTCGTACCGGAAGTAAATCATAGTCGTCTATAAATTGATACTTGGGTCAGAAATGACGGTCAGTCTTAGATTATGTATGAGCCGTTAAATCAAATAATCAACGATCACAAAATCGCCCTGTACTTTAACAGGCCAAGTCTTCTAAGCTTATAAGAAGAAATGTTGTCCACAATTCTTCGGGCGCCTCCATTTATCTTTGTAGTGAAAGAGAAAAGAGCCGAACCCTAACCCTAAACATCAACAACACCAATGTTCTTCATACTCATGATAATTCATCAATGGAAACATAAACATCAAATACATGGCCATCAACCACAAATCTTCAACCACAAATTTTCAAGCACAATGATATTTCCACTCACAAAACTATCATGTGGTGACGTCTTGAATCGACCATATTTTCAGATTCTTTTCTGTTGAATTTGATAATTTTCCTCAATCACAGATATGGTGGAGGTTCTTAAAGAGGATCTAATCCTAATCTTTCACTGTGGAAGAAAAAGAACTTAAACAGTTGAATCGGTAGATTTCAAGCAGCTTGTACTCCTTCATATGATGTTTCTATGCTCCATATATATGTATCTGGGTTTTGTTGTTTCAAGTCAAAGATATAAATTCTTTTCCATCTTACTTGCTCTTTATTAAAGATCCATCCATCCAGTTTGTATGTGAAAATCAAGTTAATGAGTAATCATAATTTAAGTTGTCATCTGTATCTATGAATTGTTGCTTGTTCTCTGGTATCTTAATAAAAATTGGAGAAAACAATCAGATCCACCCTTGCATGAATTTTTTCTGATACTTGTTATATTTTAATCTGCCAGAGAGTCACTTTGAGTGGGAACCAAAAAAATTTTGATGTACTTGTAACTAGCAGTAAGGGTCTACAAGAGAAATGTATCTTCCGAAGGACCAGATCCAACAATATTTGTTTCTCCACAACCTCGGAGCAAGCATGAGAAAGTCTATAAACTATAGCAGTCATTATTTCTTAGCATTTCAACCATTTTTAAATGCTAGTTTTGTATTTTGGTGTTGCACTGATTTTAAATGGACCTATTTGCTCAGAACCAAGTCTAAGGTTGAAGTGAGTTGGGGTAAACCCATGAACTAACCGAGCTAATGCCAGGTGCACCACCACTTGAACTGCAAGCGAAACCCATGTTCTATGAGACCATACTGTGGATGTTTAGGATATTTATTAGTCTCTTTTCATAATGAATTGATCTAAAAGGATCCTTCTATGTTCAGGAAGCTGGCTCACTATGCAAAGGCATGCATGAATAGAAAGTGGTAAATCGATTTTGCGAATAAATCAGTTGCAAATAAAAAGCAGTCATCGTTTGATATGGGCATGTCGGTGTTTTTATTTTTCAAGTTGGCTAAATATTTGACATTGTGACTCCCAATCCATCTTAAG
Organism: Papaver somniferum; assembly: GCF_003573695.1. NCBI lineage: Eukaryota > Viridiplantae > Streptophyta > Magnoliopsida > Ranunculales > Papaveraceae > Papaver > Papaver somniferum. Next base: position 8,071,027 of record NW_020622713.1, read on the forward strand.
GAGTTGCAATTTAGGTTTGGGTCACATGGGCTTCATTCTCGCTTTGATAATCCTGCAGCAAAAATTGGCAGACATTCTTTGACCAAGGTACCAACAACTTAACCCTTTGATAATCCGAATTTTTGCTTTTGGTTGAGCGCCTGAGCCAATGACGACGGCGCTGTTGTATAGTGAAATTAGGCTTGCAAGTTCATGGATAATGGCAACACAGCTGCTTAAAGTATATACATTGGATAATTGCAGTTATAGCTAACCTGCTGAATACGTTTTTATACCAGATCCACTGGAACTACCAGGGGGCATGTACTGGCTCAAGCAGCAACACTGCATCATTACAAAAATCAACTCGAAAGAGGAAAAGCATCTGGAACAAAACATCTTTTCAACGAAGGCTTTATGCATCTCCACAAAATCAAAGTGGGGATGGGATTTTTTTAGTTGATAAAGTAAAATACTCCCTCCGTCCCACTATTAGATGACCTACTTAGTTTAAAATTTTGTCCCACTATTGGTTGACCTATTTCATTAAACATCTAAAATTATCCTTTTGATTGATTATCGGTAGTATAAGAAATATGTATAATTTGATATCCATGTTTATATTCGTTATGTAGGTGTTTTAAAATGCTTTTCAATGATATAAAGTTTACGAAAATCCATGGTATAGTTTGAGAGATAAATCAATTTTAAATATTTTCAAATTATTATCATAAGGGTATAATTGTAAAAAACACTCTTTTTCATTCCTTACCTTAAGAATTGTGCAAACTTAAACTAGGTCATCTAATAGTGGGACGGAGAGAGTATTTTGTAGATAGATGACAGCAACAATAATTATAACCCGCCTTTATCCCTGGATAAAGGCCAGTCATGTGAGTCGTCCCTACTGCCATCCCAACCCGCGTTAACCTCCCACATGAAGAGAAAGATAGGAATCCATCCTACTTGAAGATTGTTCCTCATTTTAGTTTGTTTGCTAAGAAAATAAAAGAGTTAGGAGCTGTTGATTACAGCGATCTCAGTTACTATTTAGAAATTTGGTAAAACCATAAAAATAAAATTTAGCAAACAATCATCTTATGAGAGAACTTTTATGGGTAAGCCCAAGTGGTGGACTACTCTATAAATGATCCAAGCTTTAGAATCTTCCAGTTCCCGGAAGTAAGGAAGTAAATCATAGCCGTTTATAGTAGATACTTGGGTCAGCAATTACGGTCAGTCTTACATTACATGTAAGCCGTTAAATGAAATAGTCAAATCCAATCAACGATCACAAAATTGCCCTATACTTAACGGGATAAATCTCTAAGCTTATAAGAAGAATATCAGTGTAGTGAAACCCTAACCCTAAAATTCAGCAACAACAATTAGATCTCTCATGTTCTTCTTCATCTTCATAATAATCCATCAATGGAAACCAAAACAAAAAATACATGGCATCAACCAAAAATTTTCAAGCACAATGATATTTCCTCTCACAAAACTATCATGCTATTGACGTCTCGGTGGACCATATTTTCAGATTCTTTTCTGTTGAATCAATAATCTTCCACTATGAAAGATGTGGTAGAGGTTCCTAAAGAGGATCCAATCCTAATCTTTCACTGCGGAAGAAAAGGGAACTTAAACAGTTGAATCGGTAGATTTCAAACAGCTGGTACGCAGCCGATGTCCATTTACATACTTCTTCAGTATATGATGTTTTCGTGCTATATATCTATATGTATCTGGGTTTCATCGTGTCAAGTCAAGATTTAATTTTGTACTAGTTAATCCATCTTAATTGCTCTTCATTAAAGATCCATCCATACAGTTTGTATGTGAAAAGCAAGTTAATGAGTAATCATAATTTAAATTGTCATATGTATCTATGAATTGTTGCTTGTTCTCTGGTATCTGAATAAAATTGGAAAAAAATCAGATTTACCCTTGTTCTTTAGGTTTTAAGGGTCTGCAAAAGCAATGTATCTTCCAAAGAACCAGATCCGACAACAACATTTTTTTTCTCCACAGCCTCAGACCAAGCCTGAGAAGGTCCGTGGCAGTCATTATTTCTTAGCATTTCAACCATTTTCAAATGCTAGTTTCGTATGTTGGTGTTTTTGATGTTGCTCTAACCGATTTTGATCAGAACCAAGACTAACATTGAAGTGAGTTGGGGTACTATGAGATTAAACCCATGAACTAACCGAGCTAATGCCAAGTGCACCACTTATCTGCGATCGAAACCCATGTACACTATGAGACCATACTGTGGACCTATGGATGTTTGGGAGCCAGCTTCACTATGCAAAGGCATGCATGAATAGAAAGTGTTAAATCGGTCAAATAAAAAGCAGTCGTCGTTTGATATGGTGTTTGACATTGTGACTCCCAATCCAGCTTAAAGAGTTTCAATTCAGGTTTGGGTCACTAAGTAAATTCTCGATCGGGCATATCTTGTGGTGACCGGTGAGTATTGAGCAGCTACATAATTAGAAGTTCCGTACAGTCCAAGTTTTAGGGTTTGTGGTTTAATGATATTCAAGGGTTTTGATGATTAACTTAATTAGTAGTACTCAACTGATTAATTAGAATTCGAGAGAAATAATGTCAAGCATTCCGGAGGAGATTTATCTTGAAATATTTTTAAAGGTACCAGTGAAATCCTTATTAGCTTGTAAGTTTGTCTGCAGAATATGGTTTTCCATAATTTCTAACCTTGATTTTGTTAACATGCAACTTAATGTTACCACCCAAAAAAAAAACCCTAATCTTGTGCTTCAAGGGCATGAGTACTACGAGGTATCTAAGAGTACTAGGTACCGTAACCTATTCTACTCCGTATCTCATGATTTATTGGATTCATTATTATCGATAGACAAATTTCATGAGTATGCGGTTGAATTGGAGTACCCATTCAAGTCCTTGGGTTATTCAATTCGACTTATGGGTTGTTGTGATGGTTTGGTTTGCCTATGGATTGACGACATGCAGTTGGATGCCCACACACTTCATAACATGGTATCAGAGCTAGGCCCTATGAGAGTGGAATGAGAAGTATGCCCAAAGGGCTGCCCGTCCACCCGTACATAGGTCCACGTTGTAGTGGCTTAATCTCCTCCGCCCTACACGTGGAGGGGGAGCATGTTGGAGAAACTATAAAATAGTCCCACATAGTTAACTCCTTAGCCTAGAAATTAATATATAAGGTGTGGAGCCACTCCCCTCATTGCCAATTGGTTTTGAGTTGGAATCCCACACACTTCAAACAATTATGACGTATGTTGAACTTGTCAAAAAACTGCACAAGAATGTACAACAATCAGAAAAAAAATAATTAATGTTTAGATACAGGAGGCAACATACTAATTAAGAAACTGCATCAAAAAGGTGGATAACAAGATAGATTTAATGTTTAGATAAGGACGAGAAGTTAATGAAGATGAATCTCTGTTTTCTATTTTCAAGTTAAAAGAGACTGCTCTCAATGAGTTGTCCTGAGAATCCCTCCCAAGCTCTTAAAATGAGATAATCATAACGCTTACCTGAGTATGTGATCAGTAAACTCAATGTGAATGTAAAGATTCAAAAGATTCCTGAAAAGATACTCAAGGGCAAATTGATGACCTTCAAAAAGAGAAGTTGTTGAAGATTGTTAGGAAACTAGCTGCTATTCTGTGTGAAATGTCCGTGTGCTTCTCAAATCATGTGTTGTGTGTGAGTTTGTGTTAACCGACAGGTGACAGTTGCATTCAGTTAGTAACCTGATGTATCAGTCTTAATTTCAGATGTTTAAATTGTCAACGTTTCAGTCGAGTCTGTAATGTGAAAATATCATGTCTGAAATTGAATCTGTAAGAAACCATTAATGGAGATTGTCTAACGACACAACATCTTCAAACAAATATGAACCACGGCACACCACACCAACATGCAATGACAGACGCAAGATTGTGTTAGTGTAGCCAACAAAAACTGTTTAAGAGATACCTTCTTTCCGGCATCCAGCAGATCAAGGATTTTACCATCTGTTGATGGGTGAAAATCGTTTCTGTCGATTTTGGTAATTTCGGTAGTTGAGTGAGAAACAAATCTAAACCCTAAACAAATGTACTGCTCGGGAGTACTTTAGATTCGAGAGATCAATCTGTACAACTCCGGCCTAAACCAAGAAATCGTCGTTCCGGATTTTCTTCGGTCACAAAAGAGAAGGAGAAGGGCTGGTTTAGGAAGGGAAGCGAAGAGAGTGTTGAGACCAGAACAGTTCTAGAAGAGTATTACTTGACTTGTATCATAAGGTGAAAGATTTTGGGAAAGCTAGCAAAGTTGCCTTTCTGAGTATTGTATTTCCCCTGACCAAAAACTTGTTGTCTTGGTGGAAATAGGTAAGATCTATTTATACAAGTCTAAGTGAAACGTACTCTGGCATCGTAAGAAAAAGAAACGGATGAGTTAAATTGGAAGAGGTGGTAACGCCTGGTATTGATGGAATTTGATAAAATTGATGTTCCATAATGAAAGAGCGTTTCACCATTACTTCCTGCATTTACTAACCGTTTTACTCTTAATACACTGTCTTGAAACGGGCACTTGTGTATGCCGCACGCTGTAAACCGCCAAACCAAAATCCTAAAGAGCATCCCCCAGTTTGTGACATGTATTGATGTCTCGAGTGTTTTCGTGGAAAACGTGTAGCATGTCGCTGGTGTTTGATAAGTTGAGCTTGAGAGATGTGCCAGCTCAGTGGCGACCTTCGATGATCGAGATTTTGCATCTTGAGAGGAATCGTGGCCTTTGATGTAGGCGCGGCATGCCAAAGTGCAAGGATTGCATGGCATGTGCCAATAGCTTGTGTGGAATGCCTTGGCTGTAGGTTGCGCATCGGGTGAAGGTGGCAATGACAAAATGCAAGTGTTGCATGGCATGTGCCAATGGCGTGCGTAGCGGCTTTGGCCCTAGGTTTGAACGGCTTGGCATGCTGGGTTGCAAGCGTCGCTTGGCATGTGCCAATGGCGCGTGTGGCGGGCTTAGACCTAGGTTTGCACGTCTTGTCATGCTAGATTGCAAAGTTGCTTGGCATGTGCCAATGGCGCGTGTGGAGGCTTGACCCTAGGTTTGCACGGCTTGGCATGCTAGGTTGCAAGCATTTCTTGGCATGTGCCAATGGCACGTCTGGAGGCTTGGCCCTAGGTTTGCACGGCTTGGTATGCTAGGCCGCAAGCGTCACTTGGCATGTGCCAATGGCGCGTGTGGCGGCTTGGCCCTAGGTTTGCACGGCTTGGCATGCTAGGTCGCAAGCGTCGCTTGGCATGTGCCAATGGTGCGTGTGGCGGCTTGGACCTAGGTTTGCACGGCTTGGCATGTTAGGTCGCAAGCGTCGGTTGGCATGTGCCAATGGCACGTGTGGCGGCTTGGCCCTAGGTTTGCACGGCTTGGCATGCTAGGTCGCAAACGTCGCTTGGCATGTGCCAATGGCACGTGTGGCGGCTTGGCCCTAGGTTTGCACGACTTGTCATGCTAGGTCGCAAGCGTCGCTTGGCATGTGCCCATGGCGCGTGTGGCGGCTTTGCCCTAGGTTTGCACGGCTTGGCATGCTAGGTCGCAAGCGTCGCTTGGCATGTGCCCATGGCGCGTATGGCGGCTTGGCCCTAGGTTTGCACGGCTCAGCATGCTAGGTCGCAAGCGTCGCTTGGCATGTGCCAATGGCGCGTCTGGAAGGTTGCCCTAGGTTTGCAAGGCTTGGCATGCTAGGTCGCAAGCGTCGCTTGGCAAGTTCCAATGGCGCGTGTGGCGGCTTGGCCCTAGGTTTGCACGTCTTGGCATGCTAGGTCGCAAGCGTCGCTTGGCATGTGCCAATGGCGTGTGTGGCGGCTTGGCCCTAGGTTTGCACGGCTTGGCATGCTAGGTCGCAAGCGTCACTTGGCATGTGCCAATGGCGCGTGTGGCGGCTTGGCCTAGGTTTGCACGGTTTGGCATGCTAGGTTTCAAGCGGCGCTTGGCATATGCCAATGGCGCGTGTGGCGGCTTGGCCTAGGTTTGCACGGTTTGGCATGTTAGGTTGCAAACGGCACTTGGCATGTGCCAATGGCGCGTGTGGCGCAATGATTGTGAAGTCCGGACTTGGCACGATCGCCGTGATGCGTAATGATTGTGCAGCTTGTTTTTGGAGTGATTGATATAATACGCAATGATTGTGCGGCTTTGTTTTGGCATAGTTGTCGTGATGCGCAGCGATGATACGGCTTTGTTTTGGCATAGTTGCCATGATGCGCAGTGAGTGTGCGGCTTTGTTTTGGCATAGTTTCCGTGATGCGCAGCGAGTGTGCGGCTTAGTTTTGGCATAGTTGTCGTTATGCGCAGTGAGTGTGCGGCTTTGTTTTGGCATAGTTTCCATGATGCGCAGCGAGTGTGCAACTTTGTTTTGGAATAGTTGCTATGATGCGTAGCGAGTGTGCGTCTTAGGGTTTTGTGTGACGAAACCCTAGTTTAGCATTTAAAAAAAGACACCCTGGTAACTTTTACATAAGTGCATTAAATGTTCTAATAAATATGTTTAGCGTCACCGGTGACGTCATGCTATGCGTAAGGTTTTACAATTTTACCCCTTGTCTAAAAACCACCATCAACATTAAGTCCCCTTCTTAGCTTGGTACAGGGGCCTTGTTGCAAGGTAAGCATAAGATGGTGAAAGAAGAGGATAGAACTGAGACAGTAAGTCGTGAAAAAGGGCTATGGAGACTTGTATAACCTTTTTCGAGATGTAATTAGAATTCGCAATCCTTGCATCTGGTATCTTTGTATAAATCCCAGTCGTTTATATGTCTTTGTGGTCAAGCTTTGGAGCGTGAGGCGGAGCTGCTAGATTAGACTTGGTGTGAGAGGGACTTGTTAGCATCAAGGAGCTTGAAACGGGTGTGGGCCATCTGGCTGGCATGGCACTGGTAAGGGAAGCGCTTTGGAAGGGAAGCGCTTGCAAGGGAAGCGCTTGCGGTTTAGGGTTTGACACGCCGAAACCCTAATTAGCGCCCTTTACTAGAATCGTTGTAGAATCCGCGTACGGACTTGGATATTTACGGTCAGCCTCTTTATCGGACACAAAACAAAATTCTCTATCTCCCAGAGAGGGAATAGTTAGGTTTAGAGCTCGCCTAGGTGGTGAAAACGACCCAACAATGAAAATCAGGAAGAAGTCAAGAGGAATGTTGCAGGCCCGGGGTGGCATAGTCGCGCGCCAGTCACCTATTCACGTTCATGGATCAAGAAGGAATCCTCATTCTGTTCAAGCTCTAAAAACTCTGTCCGCATGAAAAGAGGTATCGACCCTCTTCTGTTTTTCTGTTGTTCGTCTGGATCCGTGTTTTCGTCTGCAGTGTCTCTCCAGTGGATTCCAAAAGTTTACCAAAACTCCGCTGTATTCTTGGGACGGATGGATGAAATATATGCTCGGAAACGATCATGTCAGGGATAATCTTGGAGATTGTGGTTGCGTCGTCGGTCCATCCTCGACCTTAGGTTGTTCAGTGGACCTTTTGATCGTAATGATGATGACGTGTTGTGAATGCTTGCATGGTCGAAAACTTCTGGCGCCCCTGGATGAAATAGGGAAACGTTTCATTTGCTATCAAGTCTCCTGGGACTTCGTTCCAAGCTACATCCTTCGAACCATCTTCTGAATCTTGGATTATCGTACGGAATGAGATGCGGTGAGAATTCCCCAGTTATACTTCGGTTTGATATGATGGCATGGATGAATATGTTAAATGTAACCTTCCGACGTGCTTTTGGAGTCTTCGGTGCACATGTACGGCTTTATGTTGAGAAATTCCCGCTGCTCGTAAAACCTCGACAGTGATGATGTTGAAACCAGTAATAACCTGGTTGAGAGGAGTGAAAGCATCTCATGCTGGTATTCCCCATGCGTAACCTACTTTCACTACATCTCCTTGAGGATAGTGCAGGCTTGGGATCCTCCGCGGCCTCGTAAAGTGTTGAAGGCGTCTTCTAGACAGAGAGGTGATGATATTCTTACGCTGCACCCTTGAAGAGTAGATGACCTTGTTGTGGGTACGACTTTTGGTTGACTGTGTCTTATGAGCTTTGACAGTGAAGGGATTCCGTGTATATCCTCAGTCTTCAAGTATTGTTTACATTTTTCCATCTTTGTAGTAATTGCTGATGTGGTGAAGCTCTGGCTAGTATCAACGAATGAGCGACAACAGTTCTTGGTAGGAGATGTAATCAGAAGAGACTACATTGTCGTGGTAACAAAGTAGGTTGGATGGAATTGTATGGGCTTCCGTGGAAGTAAAAGGATTGGATGGATGCGTAAGCGAGCAAACTGTCCATGCTCACGAGTTTTGGCGAGATGGATTAAAAGGTGGCCATGACTACGAAGATTGGCTGGCTGTAACCATGATCCTTGACATGGGGAGCGTGGTGGTACGACCCTTTGCAGGAAGAAGCAGCGTTGAAACAGCTTCGACTCTTGGAGAAGATGTCGAAACTTAAGAAGCCAAACACTAAAGCTTCGGCTTCGAATCCTAAAGCAGCTTATGGAGAGAACGCTGAAGCAGAGCGGATGCTGGAGCGAGCGTTGAAGCGAAGCGGATGTCGGGTGAACGTTGAAGAGGAGCGACTGCATTAATCAGTGGGCTGCCAAACTGGACACCCTTCAGGCGAACAATGGTGGAGTCCCCAATTCCATCTATCAATCGTTCTTTCCAGGAGAGGTTGGGGTTTGGGAACGACTTCTTTGGTTGGAAACGGCTGCTTCCCTGGTGCGGTGCGGTTGAGGGCCGCGAATATGTCTTGACGTTGTTCCTTGGGGAAACATAGAATCTCGCATAAATGTTTCATCATGGACCGTACAGTTTTGTGGGGCGAAGTCCCCAGAAATCATGCGTCTCTGGACAGAAAGAGAATCTTCGTGAACCCAGGGTATTTGATGATTTTCCTTGCCTCGAATTTGGAGAAGTCGTTCCTGATCTTTACGTGTGATGAAATCGGATTGCTGATTCCCTACGGGGCGTTCAAATGCAACGCTAGAAGGATGCAACCTGCCAGCGCTGGGAGGATACAAGCTGCTGTAAAGATGCAAGCGATGTAAATATGCAAGCTGCTGTAAAGATGCAAGCTGCTATAAGATGCAAGCTGCTGTAAAGATGCAAGCTGATGTAAGATGCAAGCTGCTGTAAAGATGCAAGTTGTCGGCGCTGGAAAGATGTAAGCTGCCGGTATCGGAAGGACGCAAGCTTTCAGCGCTGGAAGACGCAAGTTTCCGGTGCTGGAAGGACGCAAGCTGTCGGCGCGCTGGAAAAGATGCAAGCTGCCGGTATCGGAAGGACGCAAGCTGTCAGCGTTGGAAGACGCAAGTGGCCAGTGCTGGAAGGACGCAAGCTGTCGGCGCGCTGGAAAATATGCAAGTTGCGGGTATCGGAAGGACGCAAGATGTCAGTGCTGGAAGACGCAAGTGGACGGTGCTGGAAGGAAGCAAGCCGTCGGCGCGATGGAAAACATGCAAGCTGCTGGCCTTGGGAAGATGCAAGTTGTTTGCGCTGGATCTGGTTGGAAAGAGCGCTGGCTTGGCAAGGCGCTGGTTTGGCTAGGCCGCTGTCTTGGTGTGACGCGGTAGCAGTAAAGTGGGCCAGCATATTCCAGGTATGTACTCCAGTGTTTCTTGTGTTGGTGCAAACCCTAGCCATAGGTATGCCTTCTATAAATCTGTAGAAATATTGTTCTTCTCTTCGAATATTACCGTGGTAGCGTCAGCTACCTCATGAATAGTGACTGGTAATCGTTATGATGCAAGGTAGGTACACATGGGCATGCAACTGATTCCACGAAGACTGGGCGTTAGGGTTTCTCTGAGATACAAGGTTGCAGGATAAGGTAACTGAAGGTCCTTCTGCGGACATGTTCAAACAGCAAGAGGCGGAGGTTGGAGGGTTGTACAAAGAGTTGGAGCTGAAACAGGCGGTCCTCCAAATGACGAAGGACGTCTTCTTCGAGAAGAGCAAACCACCGTTGAATGGCTTCCTTTGGATGCACTTCTCTTCTGAAATTCTACTCTCTTTTTTTCAAAAGGCAAATGAAACACCTGGCTTATGGTTTTGATTTTCTGGATTTCTAGGTTGATAGACAAGTGTTATATATGAGGGTTTTAGGTTATTATTCGGGATAAACCGTTTTGGGATGATGCCGTTTTTGGGTTATGATTGTAAGTGATACGAACATCCCAGGGAAGATATGGAACCGCAAACATTGCGTGTTGGTAGATGACATGGGATGAAACAGAACATGGCTATTGGTTTTATCATTCCCGTGAAAACTTAAAATTGTAAACCATATATTCTGTCTAGGCAAGACTTACTCGGTTTCCCGGATATCTTGACGAAAAGGGATCCTCCATATGTAAATCGATTTTTTTGGGAAGCACCGCCGCGATTGTGGAAAGTCCCCAGCCGTTTTGAGTCACTTGATGACTGGATCGTTTGCTTTCGATTTCTGTGAAGTCCCCATCCATCTCTTGCGGTTTGCGACTGGCAACCAGGTTGTCTGGTAGTCGAGTTGTGGATCCCTGAAAAGATCGCTCGCTTCCGCCATCCTGATGTCTGGATCGAAGTATGAGATCGAGGATTTAAAACTAACATTGTAACCGAAAGATCAATCTCCCACTGTGTTCGCCAATTGTTTATGGGTGAAAATCGTTTCTGCTGAATTTGGTAATTTTGGTAGGTGAGTGAGAAACAAATCTAAACCCTAAATAAATGTACTGCACGGGAGTACTTTAGATTCGAGAGATCAATCTGTACAACTCCGACCTAAACCAAGAAATGGTCGTTCCGAATTTCCTTCGGTCACAAAAGAGGAGGAGAAGGGCTGGTTTAGGGAGGGAAGCGAAGATAGTGTTGAGACCAGAACAGTTCTGGAAGAGTACTACTTGACTTGTATCAGAAGGTGAAAGCTTTTGGGAAAGCTAGCAAAGTTTCCTTTCTGAGTATTGTATTTCTCTTGACCAAAAACTTGTTGTCTTGGTGGAAATAGGTAAGACCTATTTATACAAGTCTAAGTGAAACGTACTCTGGCCTCGCAAGAAAAAGAAACGAATGAGTTAAATGGGAAGAGGTGGTAACGCCTGGTATTGATGGAATTTGATGAAATTGATGTTCCATAATGAAAGATCGTTTCACCATTACTTCCTGCATTTACTAACCGTTTTATTCTTAATACACTGTCTTGAAACGGGCATTTATGTATGCCGAACGCTGTAAACCGCCAAACCAAAACCCTAAAGAGCATCCCCCAGTTTGTGACATGTATTTATGTCTCGAGTGTTTTCGTGGAAACCGTGTAGCATGTCGCTGGTGTTTGATAAGTTGAGCTTGAGAGATGTGCCGGCTCAGTGGCGACCTTCGACGGTCGAGATTTTGCATCTTGAGAGGAATCGTGGCCTTTGATGTAGGCGCGGCATGCCAAAGTGCAAGGGTTTCATGGCATGTGCCAATAGCTTGTGTGGAATGCCTTGGATGTAGGTTGTGCATCGGGTGCAGGTGGCAATGACAAAATGCAAGTGTTGCATGGCATGTGACAATGGCACGCGTAGCGGCTTTGGCCCTAGGTTTGCACGGCTTGGCATGCTGGGTTGCAAGCGTTGCTTGGCATGTGTTAATGGCGCGTGTGGCGGCTTGGCCCGAGGTTTGCACGGCTTGGCATGCTAGATTGCAAGCGTTGCTTGGCATGTGCCAATGGCGCATGTGGCGTCTTGGCCCTAGGTTTGCACGGCTTGGAATGCTAGGTTGCAAGCATTGCTTGGCATGTGCCAATGGCACGTCTGGCGGCTTGGCCCTAGGTTTGCACGGCTTGGCATGCTAGGTCGCAAGCGTCGCTTGGCATGTCCCAATGGCGCGTGTGGCGGCTTAGCCCTAGGTTTGCAAGGCTTGGCATGCTAGG